>NC_048232.1:68538720-68794755 GCF_002007445.2 Ailuropoda melanoleuca
TATATATATATATATATATATATATATATATATTCTTTATCCATTTGTCTATTGACGGACACTTGGGTTGCTTCTGTATATTGGCTATTGTAAGCAATGCTGCAATAAATTTAGGGCTGAGGGTTTTCTTCAAAGTGTGATGATTGGATGGAAGCCGATTGGTGAAGTAGTTGGCTATATTTTTAAAAATATGCAATTACAAGTGCATTTAATGTAATAGTAAGTTCCAGAAGAGAGTAAAAGGTAGAGGAACAATCGAAAGAGTGACCACATTATGGACTTTCCATTTCAACAATGGGAAACTTCAGCAAATGGGAAAAGTCCACCAGCTCAACACCTCATTCTCTGAAGTAACGGTGTATTCATTTACTATGGCTGCCATAACAAAGTACCACTAGTTGGGTGGCTCAAACAACAGCAATTCATTGACTCACATTCTGGAGACCAGAAGTTCCAAGAGGATATGTTGGCAGGGTTGGTTCCTGTGAGTGAAAATCTGCACCATACTTCCAGCTTCTGATGGTTTGCTGGTAATCTTTGGCATACATTTGTTTGTAGAAGCGCTCCCTAATCTCTGCCTGTGTCTTCACATGGTAGTTTCACTCTGTGCATGTCTGTCTCTAAATTACCCCCTTTTATAAGGACACTGGTCATACTGGAGTAGAGCTCACCTCAATTACCTCGTTTTAACTCAGTTACATCTGTAAAGACCCTATCTCCAAATAAGATGACATTCTGAGGTACTGGGTGTTAGGACTTCAACATAGGAGTGGGGGGCACAATTCAACCCATAACAGATGGCAATACAATAATTATTGTACTAGTTACTCTGATGTATTGGATAGGATATGGGTGTCTTAGAAGACAAACTGAGCTTCAATCCTGGCTATTATCAGATCTGAAACTTTGGAAACCCCCCCTGAACCTGTTTACTCAACTGTAAAAAAAGAGCTAAATTATGGGAAGGATTTATTTATTGATTTACCAAATGACTTTACACCAAGCAGTTGGCTTTGTGTTAAATGCCCAGTATATAGTACACATTCAACATGTGTTATTTCTCTTTCCTTACACATGCTTGAATTATTAGAATAATCCGAGGGATAATAGCGTAGGGATAATAGTGCTAACCTAAGTATCAGTAAATAAAATTAAAAAGTAATGGAAGTATTGGGCACCTGGGTGGCTCAGTTGGTTAAGAGTCTGCCTTCGGCTCAGGTCATGATCCCAGTCCCAGGACAGAGCCTGGCATCAGGGCCCCTGCTCAGTCGGGAGTCTGCTTCTCTGTCTGACCTTCCCCCCTCTCATGTTCTCTTTCTTAAATAAATAAATAAAATCTTTTAAACAAAGAGTAATGGAAGTACTGTATTTTCATTAAATGGTTTTTATTGATAGGATGTATTTCTATGTTTACTATTTAAATTTGGCAAGCTTTTAAAATATTTCAGATTTTTTTTTTATTTTTGTTTTCTTTTGTTTTTTGCTGTTGTAGAGAAATGAGGTTGGAAACTCCTGGTACCTCTCATCACTTAATGACTCTCTAGATTTCCAGAGATATTAAAAATAGCCGGCACATGCAGAATGATTTACAAATGGAGTAGACTCAATGGATTGATCCGTGTCTTTTTCTTAATACAGATGAAACTCTAGCTATAATTTGTTTATGTGAATTTATGTTTCCTTTTTGGAATATGTGATCCACTGTGAAACGAAGTAAAAGATCATGAATCAATACTTCAAGGGGATTTGTAATATTTCACTGTTCAGTAAATTTGATTTTTTTTTTTTCACTGAACCATGTTTCCTACAATATTGCATTAAAAAGAAATATCTTGCTTGATTCTCCATGGGAAATATGTCAGGGAGAAAACTCCCTGTTTAGAAGACTTTCAAATTTTCCTTTTGCCAAGCATTTGCCTTTCTTGGGAGCAGGGTATCTTGTTCTCCCCGATATGGGTTTCTTAGAAGAATCTCTAAGGCAGTGAATTTTAAACTTCTAAAAATTATTATTAACTTTCACAGTGGAATGATCTTTTCCAAAGAAATCAGACACAAATTTCTAGATCTACAGATAGTGCAGGGTAGAGGTTCTAGAGATCCTTTCTTAATCCAGTTTTCCTGTGATTTAGAGGGGGTTGTGCCCGGGTCATGTCTGTAGAATCCCAGGGTCCATTGGAACACAGTTTGAAAGCCACTGTATTAGAGATTGGTCTCTAGAGGAATGAGGGCACCTTACCAGGCAGTCCTACCTGATATCATAATGTAAGAATCATAGGAAGAGAAAAGGAACAATGCTGGTACACTTGTCCTGTGATTCACCTAGACATTATAGCAGACAGTGATATTTGATGACCACATGCAGGTTTCTTTTCCATTAGGTGAGAGGATTTAGTTTTAGAAACTGAATGTAGGATGCATATGCCAGTATCTCTAAGGAGTACTCACTGATTCCACAAATTGTGCTGTGAAGCACCTGCTTGTATTCCACAGTCATCTGTTCTTGCGTTAATATTGTATCTGTATTATAATTGACAGTTTTGATTTGGATCCTCCAGTAGGCAAGCTCATTGAGGATAGGAGCCATAACTAAGAATAAAAGGCGGGGAGGGGCAGAGAGAGAGGGAGAGAGAAACCCATGCATACTCCATGCTGAGTGTGGAGTCTGAGGCGGGGCTCTATCTCACCACCCTGAGATCAGGACCTGAGCAGAAACCAAGAGTCAGTCGCTCAACTGCCTGTGCCACTCAGGCGCCCCATCAAGCACCTGGAATTTTTTTAGCACAGTGCCAGACAGTATTCTAAGTATTTAATATATGGTATCTCATTTAATCCTCACACAACCCAGGGAAGTAGATTCTATTATCAGCCTCCTGCTTCACAGATGAGAAAACTGTGGCACGGGGTGGGGGTGGGGGTGGTAATTTGCTCTGAGGTGATGCAGTTAAGTGGAGGAGGTGGATTTCAAACCAAGGAAGCCTGTTTCTCCTACTATGTTATATAACATCATTCAGAAATATTCTTTGAAGACTTTCCACATGCCAGACACTGTTCTAGGCACTGAGGATAGATGGTGATTAAAACCAAGCCCTTGTTTTTAGTTTACATAGTGAGATGTTTTCTATACACAGCAAATAGTTGTTAAATGAATGAATTGAAAGATTATACTTCCATTATTCTATCACTTCACAGAAAAGGTGGCTAAATCTTGGGGAGCTAAGGAATTCTTTCAAGGTCACACAGCTAATCCATAGTAGAGCCTGATTCAAAGTCGGCTCTGTACACTTTGACCCCTAGGCTTCAATTCAATGTATGGCCCAAACAACCCACACTTACTGAATGGGTTCTGTTTTCAGAGGATTCTCAGGGATAGGGATAGGATTCTCATAGCATCTGCTTTGCCTCTAACCAAACTTTGGCTTATACTAGTCTGTTTCTTCCTGTTTGATGCTCTGTGGTCTATGAGTTCCTTGTAATGCTTTTTGACACATGCACTAATGTGGCTCACTTTGTTAGATGAATGAAAGGCGTACTATGATACGTATGTACTGGGTAACATAGTGAGATATATCGTGCCCGTGTCTTCCTCCTCTGGTTTAGCTTCCCTACAGATTTCACATCTTGAAGAGCAGAGGACAAACCATGCAGGTTGCTCAGATTGTTTGAAGAAAGCACCTTCAGATGTGTTTCAAAGGCCAGGCCTCTAGATCTGGATAAAACCCTGCCAGCAGTTGGGGCTGTTGTTCGAGGGTGAATGTGGAGATGTGTCTACCCCAAAAGCCGTATCCCTAAGCACACAGAATACTTAGCAAGTCCTGGTCCACTTATCTCATCAACCGCATGCAGCCAGAAACAGTTGGCTGACTTGCAGTGAACTCTCCTTAGAGCTATCTCCAAAACGTCGATCTCAATGCACACCTTAAACCTGAAAGTCTGCGGCTTTACTAAGTGCTAAGTAAATTAAATTCTAAAAAAGTGGAGACCAATTTCATCCCCTGGTAGAAGCTGTGGATGGCAGCAAGTTCACACAAACTTCAATTTTCAAACAAAATCTAGTACATTTACATAATATACTTGGCTACTCCAGGGAGACAAAAAAAAAATAATTACTAGGTCTTGTTAAAAGTACTTCTTTCTTCCTCCCCCTGCCATTCATTCTTCTCTCTCTTTCCTTCTTAAATTCTCCTCTCTCCCTGCCTCCCTTCTTCTTTCCTGATTTCTTCTCTCCGTTCATGCTTTCTATTGACGCAACAAACATTTAAGGAGCCTTTAACGCATGGCAGAGTTTACACTGTATGCCAGCATGCACCTCTAAATACTGAGACAATATAGTTCCTGCCCTCAACAGACTCAACAACGTCTGGTAGAATCAAAGTTACCCGAAGGGGCAGGACTGAGGTGCTCTCTCTAGGACGTAGGGTTCAGATCTCTTGAATGCATTCTGTGATTTTCCTTTTTGCATTTTCCACTGTGTTTCCACCTGGCATTCATCTTAATAGCAGTATTATAATACTGTACTGCCCCTTTGAGCAGCCCACTCTGTTTTCCGTACACTCTGTCAGTCATTGCTGTGTTCTAAATGAGGTTTTAAAGCAAATGCTTGATGTTTAGGAAACTTTTCATTCTAAAAGGAACATCACCTGACTCCAATTGTGCCGTGCCTACGATTTCTACCCTCCGACACAGAAAGCAGAGAGGGTGCGGGTGACTGAAGAGTCACTAGATGGCCCACTGCTATCATCTGTTTACCTGCTTTGTTCTGTTTTGGTTGAATCTATTTAACAAACATGTTCACTGAGGAAATTAATTTGAGGAAGGTGATTATAAATGACGAGTATTTCTATCTATAAAGATGGTAACTGTAAGAATTAATTTGAAGGGATTTTTTGACATATAGTATAGAAACTTTCTCTTGGTGAGCTTAAAGTCCCAGATTTTAATAAATTCCACAGTCTGAACCAAATTTCTATACATTTCAGAACGGATCTGAAAGGAAAAACATCTGCAGAACAAAAATATTTTTGTCCTATAACCTCGAGCGGAGAACTCTCTGCTCTTGGAATTTTTATTACTTCAAGACATCAACAAGGAAACAATGGTTCGATTAGACCTTTCCTTTTGCACATTCAGAATTGCTCTGCAATTGCTTGGTGCTGGTATATCTACCCTCTAGTGGCATCTCCGCTTGAGAACTGTATTTTTCATTATTTAGAGTTTTCTGTAATTTTATTTTGTGATGTTAATATTTAATAATATCATACCCTGAGAGGCATCTTTGTGAACTTTCAAATATACGCATCTTGTCCCTTTTTATAACTTTAACTTTTTTTCCTCTAGCACTCCGAATATAACGGAATCTATACGCTTTTTAGTGAGGGTTTTTTGCTAGTCATTGTGGACTTCCCTTTGACAGCATAAATCCCTGCTCCTTGTATACTGGTTCTAATTGCTTCATCAGAAAGACAAGTGTAAATACGTCACCACATAAGAAAAGGAGTTACATTGATACCTCTCTCTAGAGATCTTAACATAAATGTTGCACTTATGCACTTAAGTTCTGACTCATTTATGGACTTTTGTGTAAAAATAAAATTTTCTTAGAAATTCCTGGAAAAACACGCATAACAGTATTATGAATCATAGGTGATGCCCTCAGAGTTTCGTTCCTCAGCATCCAAGAAGAGCTTCAGTACCAAAAGCTGATCTGCTGATGTGTGAAGGAAGGCTTTGGTTTGCCTGTTATAACACAGTTTTAATCAATAAACCCAACATTTCTTAAAGGTTTTGTTTCTAATGACTTTTGTTCTATAATTCGTGCACAATGCAAAAAATTTATTTCCTACCTGAATAGAGGAGGCATACTATAAATGCAGAGTGAATTTGTAGAAACCACTTTGGATAACTGATGAAACAGTAGCTGATCACGTCATCACTGCTCACAGCCACCAACCAATAGTTAGAGAAGAGAGGGGGTGTCTGGGTGGCTCAGACAGTTGAGCATTGGACTCTATTTCAGCTCAAGTCATGATCTCAGGATGGTGACCTGAGCCCCATGTAGGGCTCCACGCTCGGCCTGGAGTCTGCTTAAGATTCTCTCCCTCTCCCTCTGCCCCCTCCCCCACTTGCACTGTCTCTAAAAATAAATAAATAAATAAAAGAGAAGAGAAAAAAGTCGCCCACCTACCTTTGACAGTGGGGGAAGAAGTAGGACCATGTTGCAGCATCGAGAGGAAGCAGAGCCTAATAGAGTCGTCATTTAGTTCCCTACTAAGAGCCATTTTCTCATTTCTTATCTTCCCTACTTTTATCAGGGCTATTTTTTTTTTCCTAATGCCTCCCCTCTCCTTGTCTGTTTTTTGCTCTTCATATATCTGGGGGACACCAAAGAAGTCATTTATTTCTACATTCATTAAAAATAGGTTTATTATTTGTCTTCTTGTTCCAGTCCCACTTGGGCTGCAAGTAAGCAACAGACATGAAAGCAAGTGAAGATCAGGCATGGGAGGCCCCAGACTCGGATGTTACCACGTATACATGGATTCTCCCTATTTCTCCCATTCATCCCTCAGGTTGGGAGGAAAGTGGGCAGCAGCGCTCTAATTAAAGCAGGGAGCCACTAGTGCTGAGGCTGCATGAAGCTCCTCACTTCACAGAAAGGCCTGCAACGTAATTTTAAGATAAAATGCACCAATAATCCCTCCATGTTGCTATTTTTCACACATTACCAGAGAATAAGCTTCTAGTGTCTAAAAGAGGTGTCATTTTTATTTCTATGCTCAATAAGGTAGATAATATGGGTTTTAAGAATCTAATCTTTTCCTCATGGGACTCTCCTTTTCTTTCCCTTTCTATTCCCTTCTATAATAAAAGGCTATATCTACTTTTCTTTTTTTGTTTTGTTTTGTTTTTAGAGAGAGAGAGAGTGCACATGCACTGAGCAGGGGCAGAGGGGCAGAGGGAGAGGGGAAAGAAAATCTTAAGCAGGCTCCATGCCCAGTGTGGAGCTTGATGTGGGGCTTGATCTCACAACCCTGAGATCATGACCTGAGCTGGAATCAAGAGTTGGGCGCTAAACCGACTGAGCCACCCAGGTGCCCCCATAATCTGCTTTTGAACATACATATTAACTCCAAATGTTTCTTGTGTATTTGACTTTGGGGAAACTGAGTAGCTTCTCCCAAGCCACCCTCTGTCCTTCCTTTCTATTTTGTTCCCCATAGGCCAATTTTACCTTGTTCTTATAGGTCACCAACCTGAAGACATGTTGCCTCAGAGATGCAAATACAAAACTGATATAGTTTTATTTTGAGGTCATGCAGTCCTGTTAAATCTTCAGGTGTGTGATGATGTCAGAAGAAAATTTCTTTCTATAATAAGGCTATCAGGACTTTTAGAAGGGAATTCAGAATCAAGGCTTGTTCCTTTTGTTTCTTAATCAATTCACTTAATAGCTTCCATCACATAGGAAAATTATTCTCCTCACCCCCAAACTGAGATAGTATTTTGAAACTGATTATCAAATAATAATGCAGACTAATTTCCATAGTTAAATGAGTAGGAAGGCAAAGTACATTATTTGCTAATGTAAATGGTGAGCCTGTTGCAAAAATTTAATATCCAAAGTCCAGGCGGAACAAGGAGACAAAGAAGTGATTGCTTAAAAATTTTCCGAACCGAAGTGACCTATAACACACAAAATACAGCTCCATTATGTGCAACTGACACTTTCTTTGTTAAGAATAATGAACTACAGCAGAATGGCATAATGTAGAACTCCACAGCTGATAAGCTTTCTGCGTGAGAACAGAAAGAGTACATTTCTTAAGCAGTTCTACATCCAATGTTTGCCTTGAGGAGGCACTTAATGGCTATTACTGTTAATAGTAACAATATGAAGCTAATTGGTTTATAATGAAGCAGCAGAAAATACTGATGGTGAGATTGGAGTATATAAAGGGAAAAATAAAAATCTATATTCAGACTATATAAAAATGATGTTTAAAATATAACTTAACCTTGATATTTTATTCATAAATGACAGATTTGTTCATTGTAGTGAACATTTCCTAAGTGACTAATCAAATCCCATCTCTAAGCTTGTTACTCTCAAATTTTTATACCCAGTTCCGACTTCTCTCCTAAGCACTAGACTCAACTATCCAGCTTCTCACTTGACATCTACAGTAATAGAGCTAATTAACATCTCAAATTTAATATGCCCCAGACCAAACCCCTGATTTTTCCTTCTGCCCTCTTCCCCTTCTCCTTTATTGGCTACCATTTACTTGGTTGCTTAAGTTCACAATGTAGGAATCAGCCTTGGTTTTTTCCTTTCTCTTAACAATCTCTTAGTAAGTTCTGTTGCTTTACCTTTAAAATATATCTTAAATCCAAGCACATCTCACCAGCTCCACTAACACCACATCCTTCTGGCCACTGTAATCTCTCAAATGAATTTGTACCCTTTCTTCTACTTTGTCCTTTTTCTTTCCATTTTTCACACAGGCAACCAGTAACCTTTAGAAAATGTGAATCAGATCACATCACTTCCCTGCTTAAATTCCTCCAATGGTTCCCTACCCTTACGTACAATAAAACTAAAACTCCTAACCCTGGTCTACACAGTAGACCTCTTTTCTAATCACTCGTTCCCTTATTTTACTCCCAAGTTTTTTTTGTGTTTCTTTGAAAATGCAATTCCATTCTTGTGTCAGGGTATTCAAATTTAGCATTGCTCCTCCCTGGATTTGCTTTTCCTCAAAGCTCTGAATAGTTTGCTCCCATTTCAGTGATCGTCCCCTCCTCAGAGATGACTTTCCTTGACTACCCTTATACAGCTACCTCCTACCTTCCAGGCTCCAAAGCTCTCTCCAACCTTGCCTTGTTTTCCTTTGCTTCAACTCATAGTATGAGTTTCTCCTCAAACAGTGCCTGACATACAATAGACAATATTTGTTGAATAAATTAATAATTGAATGATTTCTCTATTCAAGAACTAGAATATGATTTTCCATAACCTAAAGAACTACAGTTTAAACTTCTTAGTCTCCCTTGGCCAAGGCCTTCCTTAATGAAAGTCCCTCACTATCTTACTTCATGTTCCCTTTCCAGCCACAGCTTCTTCCTGGGCATTAGTCACCCTGAACTACCAGGTCCCAACACTTTATGGGTTCTAGGGATGCTATCTTTGCCTGGTTGCCTGCCTCTTTCTCTTTGTGAAAAATTATAGCCCATAAGTCATGCCCAGCTCTTATAGCATCTCCTCAGATACCTTGCACTGAACTCATTTGTTCCATCAAAATTTGTTATTATGTTTATTATAATAAATACCATACCCTCAAGGCATTTGTTGGAGCAATCAGCCACAATTGTTTAACACCACAGTTGCCAGAAGCAATGATACAAGTTAGGGCTAAACAGAGGATTACCAAAAATTTTATGGGAAAAACTGAAGAATAAGGAGTCCATAGGGGATTCTGAAAAGCTCCAACACGTTCCTGATAAAGAGGTCCATGAACATATACAGAGCTGTGTACATGCCCAGGAAAGATCTGAGAAGGCCCTAATCTATTCTCTGGCTATCCTTAAGGTTCTGGGCAAGCAGGGTATGGAGGCTAAGGCAGAGTTTTAAACTGCCTGCTAGAGCATTAAAGGCATGGCCCAATACACCCAGAGTCTCAGAACAATGAGAATCTCAGGAGAGAGAAAAAAGAGAAAGGAGCATAGAAAGTGTTTTCACCAAATTTGATGAAAAACATTAATATGCACATCCAAGAACCTCAATAAATCAAAGTAGGACAAACTCAAAGGGATCTACACCTTGATACACCATAGTTAAACTGTTCAAAGACAAAGACAAAGAAAGAAAGAGAGAAAAATATTGAAAATAGCAAGACGTAAGTGATTCATCAGGTTCAAGGTATCCTCAGTAAGATTGGCAGCTGATTCTCATAAAAAACCAAAACAAAACAAAACAAAAAAACCAAAAAAACCCCACAAACAAACCCCAAAACATAGTGTCTCAAAGGCAATGGAATGAGTTATTCGAAACGCTGAAAGGAAAACACTGTCAACCAAGAATTTTATATCCAGCAACACTATCCTTCAAAAACCAAAGGAGAAATTAAGAAATTCTCAGATACACTCAAAGAATTCATTACTGAACTCAAAGAATTCATTACTGACAGACCTGCCCTACAGCAAATAGTAAAGGGACACCTTTCGGATAAAATGAAAAGACACTAGATGGGAACTTAGCTGCACAGGAAGAAAGAGCACCAGTAATGGTAACCACATTTATAAAAATAAAAGACAGTCCAAATGTATTTTTTGCTTGTAACTATTTTCTTCTTCTATCTAATTTAAAAGACAACTGCATAAAGGAACAATTATAAAACAGTGTTGATGGACTTATAACAATGAAGATGTAAATTGTATGACAATAACACAGAGGAGAAGGAGAGGAATGGAGCTACATTGGTGTGATGTTTTATATATCGTTGAAAGTAAATTGATATTTATCTAAACTAAATTGTTTTAAGATGTTAACTGTAATCCCCAGGGCATAAATTAAAAAAAAAAAAACAAACAACAACAACAGTAAAAAAGCAACAAGGGAATCAAAATGGTACACTAGAAAATATCTATTTAACACAAAAAAGTCAGGGATCAAGGAATAGAGGAACAAAAAGACACAAGACATATAGGAAACAAATAACACAATGGCAGATAAAACTCCAATCTTACCAGAAATTACAGTAAATGTGAGGGCTTACCACTACAAACAGAAGGAAGAAAGTGGCAGAATAGATTAAAAAAACACACACACATAATCCAACTATATGCTATCTTTTGGAGAAATACTTTAGATTTGAAGATTCAAATAAGTAGAAAGTGAAAGAATGGAAAAAGATGTACCATGGAAGCAGTAACCAAAAGAGACCTAGAATGGCTATAATTCTATCAGACAAAACAGATTTTTGGACAAAATTGTTACTAGAGACAAAGGAGGAAATTTTATAATGACACGAGGGTCAGTCCATGAGAAAGGTAATAATTATAAATATTCATTGATTTAACAACCAAGTCCTAAAATATATGAAGCAAAAAACAGCAGAATTGAAGGGAGAAATAGATAATTCAATAGTGATAGTTGGAAACTTCAATATCCTACTTTCAATAATGAAAAGAATAAACAGGCAATATCAGCAAGGAAGTAGAAAACTTAAACAACACTACAAACCAACTAGACATGCCAACATCTATAGAACACTCCATCCAACAGCAGAATATACATTCTTGTCAATTGAAAATAAGACATTATCCGGATAGATCATACATTAGGTCATAAAACAAGCCTTAATACGTTTAAAAAGATCAGGGCACCTGGGTGGCTCAGTTGGCTCAGTTGGTTAACTGTCTGACTTTGGCTCAGGTCATGATCCCAGAGCCCTGGGATCGAGCCCCACATTAGGCTCTCCATTCAGCAGGGAGCCTGCTTCTCCCTCTCCCTTTGTCTGCTGCTCCCTCTCCCTCTGCCTTCTGCTCCCTCTCCCTCTACTTGCTGCTCCCCCTGCTTGTGCTCTCTCTCCCCCTTTATTTTAAAAATAAAATCTTTAAAAAAAAGTTTAAAAAGATCAAAATCATGCCGAGTATATTCTCTGAACAGATGGAATAAAATTAGAAATTAATAACAGAATTTTGGGGGAAATTTGAAAAATATAGATGCCTTAGATAGTACACTCATAAATAACCAGAGGGCCAAACAAAAAATCATAAGGGAAATTAGAATACTTTGAGATGGTGAGAAGGAAAATAAATCATACCAAAGCTTATGGGATACAGCTGAAACAGTCATTAGAGGGAAATTCATAGCTATAAATGCCTTTATTAAATAAGGAGAAAGATAACAAATCAATAACCTAAACTTCCACCTTAAGATACCTGAAAGAGACGTGCAAACTAAACCCAATGCAAGGAGAATAAAAGAAATAAAAAAAAATAAGTAGAAAAAAATGATACAGAGAATAGTAAAACAATAGAGGAAGTCAACAAAATCAAAAGTTCATTCTTTGAAAAGATCAAGAAAATTGACAAATATTTATCTGGACTGAGCAAGAGAAACAAAGAGAATACTAAAATTACCAAATTAGAAATGAAAGAGAGGACATTGACTTTACAGAAATAAAAACCATTATAAGTGAAACCTATGAACAATTGTATGCCAACAGATTAGATAATCTAGATGAAATGGACAAATTCTTAGAAGCCACAAACTGTTGAAATGGACTTAAAAAAAATAGAAAATTTGATTGCAGCAAGTAAGAGATTAGATGAGTAATGAATATACTTCCCACAAAGAAAAGCCCAGGTAAAAATGACCTCACTGGTGAATTCTACTGAATGCTTAAAAAAGAATTAACACCAATCCTCATAAACTCTTCCAAAAAACAGAAAAAGAGGGAATATTTTCATACTATTTCTATGAGACTAATACTACCCTGTAACCAAAATGAGACAAAGGCATCACAAGAAAAGAATACTATAGACCAATATCTCTTAGGAATATAGATATAAAAATTCTTAAGAAAACACTATAAACTTAGTCCAGCAACATATTAAGAGGATTATACACCATGAGCAAGTAGAATGTATACACCATGAACAAGGACAAAAATGACATGATTCTCTCAATAGATACAGAAAAAGCATTTGACAAAGCTCAACACTCCTTCATAGTACAATAATTTGACAAACTAGGAAAAAAAGGGAACTTTGTCAGCCTGACAAAGGGCAGCCATATACAAAAACAGTATAGCTAAAATCATACTTACTGGTGAAATGTTGTATGCTCTCCCTCTAAGATCAAGAACAAGACAAGGATGTATATGCTCTTGTCACTTCTATTCAACATTGTATTGGAGGTTCTAGTCAGGGTAATTAGGCAAAAAAATAATAATAATAAATAAATAAAATAAATAAATAAAATGCATCCAGATTGAAAAGGAAGAAGTAAAATAATCTCCCTTTACGAATTGTATGATCTTTTATGTAGAAAATCCTAAGGAATAAACACACACACACACACACATTAGAACTAATCAGCAAGTTCACCAAGTTTGCCTAATATAAGATGAATATAGAAATATTCATTGTATTTCTATATATTATCAATGACTCACTCAGAAATGAAATTAAATAATTCTTTAAACATTAGAATCAAGAAGAACAAAACAATTAGGAATAAATTTTAAGATAAACGAAAGACTTGTACACTAAAAACTATAAAACATCATCAAAAGAAATTAAAGAAGACCTAAAAAAGTAGAAATGTATCAAAAGACAATGTTGTTAAGATAGCAACTCTCCAAATTTATCAAATTAAGTGCAATTCCTATAAAAATTTCAGCTGCTTTTATTTGTAGAAATTGATTAGCTGATCCCAAAATTCACATGGAAACACAAAGAACTGAAAAATTCAGAGTTTAAAAAAAATCTTGAATAAGAAGAACAAAGTTAGAGAATTCACACTTCCCAGTTTTAAAACTTCCTACAGGGGCGCCTGGGTGGTGCAGTCGTTAAGCATCTGCTTTTGGCTCAGGGTGTGATCCCAGCGTTCTGGGATCGAGCCCCACATCAGGCTCCTCTGCTAGGGGCCTGCTTCTTCCTCTCCCACTTCCCCTGCTGTGTTCCCTCTCTCGCTGGCTGTCTCTGTCAAATAAATGAATAAAATATTTTTAAAAAAATAAATAAAATAAAATAAGACTTCCTACAAAGGTACTATAGTCAAGACAGTGTGGTAGTGACAGAAGGATAGAAATATAGAACAATGGAACAGAATATAAAACTCAGAAGGAAACTCTTAATGACCAATTAATTTTTGACAAGGGTGCTGAGACAAACCAATGGAAGGGAAATGGGAAAACAAGTGATTGAGGACAACTGCAAATCCACATTCAAAAGAATAAACTTGGCCCCCTATTTCACATGATATACAAAAATTAATTCAAAATAAATCATAGGCCTAAATGAAAGAGCTAACACTACAAAACTCCTAAGAAAAGCACAGAAATAAATCTTCGTGACCTTGAATTCAACAATGGCTTCTTAGATATGACAGCAAAAGCTTGAGTGACAAAAGAGAAAATAAATTAATTGGACTTCATCAAAATTAAAAACTTTTGTACTTCAAAGGACATCATTAAGAAAGTAAAAAGATAATGCCTAGAAATGAAGAAAATATTTGCAAATTATAAATCTGATCAGAGACTCCTATCCACAACATGTAATAAACTGTTATAAGTCAATAATAAAAAGACAAAGGACCCAGATAAAAGATGGCCAAAAGATTTGAATAGACATTTCTCCAAAAAAGATATACAAACGGCCAATACACACATGAAAAGTTCTCAACCTCACTAGCCATTAGGGAAATGGAAATCAAAGCCACAATGAAATACCCCTTTGCGTCTATTAAGATGACTAAAATAAAAAAATAAAGACAATAACAATTGTAGACAAAGACATGGAGAAATTTTAACCCTCATACATTACTGGTAGGATTGTGATTGGTGCGGCCTCTCTGGAACATAGCTTGGCAGTACCTCCACAACTTAAACTTTGATTTACCGTATGACCCAGCAATTCCACTCCTAGGTATATACCCAAGAAAATTGAAAACCTATGTCTGTATGAAAATCTGTACATGACGATTTCTAGCAGCATTATTCCTAATCGCCAAAAAGTGGAAAAATAGTCCAAATGCCCTTTAACTGATAAATGGATACATAAAATATGGCATATCTATACAATGGAATAAAACTTTACCAATAAAAGGGAATGAAGCACTTATATATGCTACAGCTTGGACGAACATTAAAAACGTCATGCCAAGTGAAAGAAAACAACTGGAAAGACCACATATTGGATGATTCTATTTATAAGAATAGCCCAGTCTGTGGGACGGAAAGAGGACTAGAGAGTGACGGTTAATGGGTACAAGGTTCTTTTTAGGGATGGTGAAAATGTTCTAAAATTAGATAGTGGTGACAATTGCACAATTCTGTGAATATACTAAACCCCACTCCATTGTACTCCATAAAAGATTAAATTTAATGGTATGTGAATTATATCTTAATAAAGCTATTATGAAAAATGATCTGGTGTAAATTTGGGGCACTTGTAGTTTTCTCTTCTTTTCCTTTTTGCTAGTGGGGCAATTCAGAAGGTTACTGTGTTGGCTTCTCTGGCAGAAAATGATGGTGACAGCAAATGACATTTCAGCAATGGCTGTTAAGGCACCAGGAGCAATGGCCCGAGGATAATCAGAGTTGTTAGGTTACTCTCCTACCCTGGGAAGTGAAATCAACCTGATTCTGTCCATCATGGACACTGGTGACTTGAGTTGTTGATAAATGCTCTGTAAAGTTTAACATCCCCTGTTATACTTAAAATATGGAGCCTAATCAACAATATCTTTCAAACTCAGTCTATTTTGAACATAACTGAAGTAAAACTTTAAAATCAGGGGCACTTGAGGTCCTCTGGTTACTGGCCAAAGGGAAAATTCATTTCTTATGACCTGGGAATGTATCTAGTATTAAAAGAAAATGACTTCTTTATAGGAGAATAAAGGGAAGACAAAATAACCAAATTTGAGATTCTGGGTAAATACTAAGAGGCAAGTTAATAGAGACCCCTATCTCCTTTTTTCTATTAGGATTATATTTGGGGATAGCATATCTTCATCAAATAGTGGCTCTGTATATTTTAGAGATAGGTGAAGTTTTAAAATTTGAGATAGAACACGCTGTATTACCATTTTAAAATTTATATTGATATGTTGTTACAATCTTTTTTTTTTTTTGTCTCTGGGGCAAAAGTAGAACCCAAATTCAGCTTATAATGTTGTCAAATATTTCCTAGACACTTCTGTATGTGCTAGGAAGGGAAAGCCATTCACAGCTGCTTTCTCAATTAATACTGCCCTTCATCACTGCATCTATCCCTTCAAGCTTAACCTCTGTTTTCGGATTGGTTTTTCAACATTCTGAAACAAAATTCCCATTTCTTTAAGGAAACTGTATGTTGGCACTGTTCCCGGATAGAAATTGATGACCCTGATTGTACTTTCTCAAAGCCTCTGTGGATTACTGGGAAGGGACACACCCGTGCATCTGATCTTAACAAGCTCTAAATCTATATTGTGTTTTTCAGCGGCTGCCCGACAGAGTTCAGGGCAATAGAGGCATAAATGCACCAACCTCAGCCTCCTGGCTTTCACTGGAGACAACCCCCTCCCATCTCTCTCTGATTTCTCTCCATTGTCGCGTCCTTCCTCTAGAGCCTCCAGACCTCAGCAGGGGACCATGGGGAATTGCAGATTAGCACAGTGTGCTCCTCTCAGTTGTGCGTGCAGTTTCTCTTTGCAATTTCCCTACTGTGGTAGGCAGCACTCATCAATCAGCCCTGCAGCTCTACCACCGAGAATTCTTCATAAGGAGCAAGATTTCTTTAGTCATAGCCACTTGTGTAAGAAAAGATGTTTTCTCTCATGAGTTGTTTGGTATGCAGTACAGTCATTCCTTCTGTTCTGAAAAGCTCACCTGAATAGGGTGGTATGACTCCAGGATGTTCAGAACCCTCATACCTTTAGTTTTGTCTTTCTAAAAACACATTTCATATTTGGTGAAAGTGACCAAGCTTGACGAGTGGCAAGCAGTGGAGACTAAAGGCTTATCTGTGTGGAATTGTTGCCATAGAAAAAGAGCCACATAATCTCCCCTGTTCTATACCTACTAAATTTTCCAAAGGGTTAGGAAAACAATATTTCATCGGTCTTCGGCTTTCTGATAATCTCAACATATCAAATAGAAGTCGTCCTATGGTTTCTTTAGATAAGCATTTCCCAAACTCGTGGTTATTGAATATTTGTTCCTGGGTGATGTTAATATATAATCCTGGAAACCAGAAATGTTTCTATGGACAAATACATTTGAGAAATTTGGGGTAAATAAAAATAAATTGGTTTCCTCCCTGCAGAGCTTCACAGAATCTTTAATAATACAGAGTGTTTTTGTGAACTTCTCAGATGCAGCTATGGTAAACAGTCTTCACTCTGGAATGAATGTTTATATTTCAAGAAGTTAGTGTTCTGTGAAAGAATTTGTGCAATGAGGTTTTAGATTCATACTCCTTAACCTAAAGTAATAGTTAATAAAGATTTTGAACAAATAGGACTGGATTCTAGTTGTGGGCCCTCTACCAATTAATTTCATTTATAAAACGAAGACAATAATACTTGCTGCAAATTGTGCTGTGAAAATTAAATATTATATGTAGACTAGCTAATGAAATCCTGGCACCTAGTAGGCCTTCAAAAAATGGTAGCTATCATTCTGTAGACAAAAAACTAGTTGAGTCAACAGTCTTTCCCACAAGAAGCAAGCATTTCTTTAATTCACAATAATAACATTTAATAGAAGTTCTTAAAATGCCTTCTGCATGACCCAAGCCTGATGGAATTATATTCAATGTTCAGTCCAATTTTAGTGGCTAGCCCAGTTGTGGTATTCTATTTTTTGAGGAAGGGGAGGAAACAGAACATCTATTGAAAGTTTATTTAATATGCACATCAGTCTTAGAGGGTAGAAATTATTCAGCCCCTCAGTGGTGAGTAAGCCTAAGCGAGGTGCCCAAGCTCATGCAGGGCATATTAAGTAGCAGAGTTAGGGTTAGATCTCAGACCCCCGACTGCAAAGCCAGTGTTGTCTCCATCTGTCATGTCATATTGCCGTCTTTAAATGTTGATCATTTATCCTTACATGTACACGGTCGCCCTTTGTTAACTAAGACCATTCTACTCCTCATTCATTCAATTAAATGACTCCCTTCCTAGATCTCAGTACAGTGGGAGTAATGCAGTCTCATCCCAATGAGGTTTTGCGGTTCCTTCGTCAGAATCTCTCGCATATTCTGGTAAGACAAGGAAGGATCACATAATTGAATACACAGCTATATCTCGTCCAAAGGCTCTATCTGGTCTTCACAGGAGTACAGCTCAGGGTAGGTAATGTGAGGTAGTAGGAGGAATACTGGTCTGGGTCTTCAGTGTGAGTCCCAGTCCCTTCTATGCTGTAACTAGCTGCATGACTTTGACATGTCACTCTGTATCTCTGGGGCTTAGTTTTCCTATTTTTGCCCTACCTATCTCACAGGGTCTGTGAAGTATAGATCGAGTCACGTTGCTTACTCTCCATGTCTGCCGCAGTGATCTTAAAGTGGGGTATGCATACTCCAGGGATAGGCAAGGTGATTCACTGGAGTGAAGGAGGACAATATCAGAACTGCCAGTTATAGTTATTTTTGATCTTGCCTTTTAAAAATTTCTATCTTTGGCATATGTTTTGTTATTAATATAGCATTACATTTAGGTAAATAAATAAATAAATAAATAAATGTTGGAAGTTTTATTAAAATTTTCTTACTGATGGGGTGTGTGATAAAAAATGTTGCAGGTTCAGTGGCCTCCAGGATAAAGTTCAAATTCTTTACTGTGGAATTAAGCCCGCTATGAACTCTCTATACCCATTTCTTGCCCTGTGCCTCTCCTCCTACCTAATTAACCAAACATGCTAGTATGTTCATAGCTTCTTTGTCTTTGCTTATTCCACTCCCTTTGCCTGAAATTCCTGAAATGTCTCTCAGCCTCCTACTTTCCACTTGGAGACCCCCTACTCATCTTTCAAGACTCAGCAAAGGAGTAACCGCCTGCATGAGTCCTTTCCCAAACCTCCCATGTGTATCAAATAGCTCCCTCCTCCGACTTCTTCTTTTTATTTTAAAGATTTTATTTATTAATTTGACAGAGAGAGACAGCCAGCGAGAGAGGGAACACAAGCAGGGGGAGTGGGAGAGGAAGAAGCAGGCCCCTAGCGGAGGAGCCTGATGTGGGGCTCGATCCCAGGACACCGGGATCACGCCCTGAGCTGAAGGCAGACGCTTAACCCAGGCGCCCCCCTCCTCCGACTTCTATCATACTCTATCTACGGCACAGGCAATTTGTCTAGACGTGGATCTGTTTGATTTCACTTACTTGTCTGTATGTCTCTGAAGGGCAAGGTCATGTCTTCTTCATCATTTTTGTTCTAGCACCTAATATGTATTTCATAAATATTGATTGATTATGCAGCAAATGAGGTGTGAGACGACTATAAAATTTAAAATCTCCAGAAATAATACAAAGCGCCATTATTATTAACATATATTAAATTCCCATGGATTTCAATGAGATATCTTTCTTAGAAATCTTGATCAGGTCATGCGAGTGAAACAATCCTAGCTGACACTCAGAGGTACTGGTTCTCAACCCTGGCTGCGCATTTCACCTGGGAGCTATAAAAATACTAATGCCCTACTCACTGGAATTTTGATTCAATTGATATGGGATGAAGTCCAAGTACCTGTGCTTTTTAAAAGCTCCCCAGATGATTTTCATGTGCAGCTAGGGCTGAGAACCACTGCTCCAAGTGTCGTGGATGGAAAAATAAAGGGACTCAGGAAACCTGGGACAGAATGAGTGCTCTTCCTACAAATGCAACTGCCGTTCTGAAAGTCTTTAATACTCTGGCTGTGAAGGTTAAAATCCATCCTTGGTGGGGGGGAGAACACATACAAATTGCAGTTATTTATACTGAAACCAAACTATGGAGTCACTTGGATGAAAATGTGAAAGTTTAAGACTTCCCAGCATGGGTTCACTAAGAATAGATCATGTCACAGAACCCGAACAATGTCTTGGAAGGAACAGCTGAAGATATTGACAAAGGCAGAGCAGGAGATGAACTTTTTGTGAGGTTAGGGAGCAAGGAGCCCCTGAGGGTTGAGCAAAGTGGAAATGTGCTTGCCATTTGCAATGACTGGAGAAGACCTTGGTGAGAAGGTGGGGGGAGGGGGTTCTTTCTAACACAGGCTCTGGGAAAGAGTGAATTTCAACTAGACTACATAGAAAGCAAAGGCAAAAGTTTATGGACTCTGATCCTGATTTTGTAACTCACACTTTTCTTCTCCTCTTTTTCACCTGGGGACTGTTAGAAAGCTGGATGAGGTGACAAATCAGCTACAAACCGTCTCTCTGGGTGAAAAGTTTAGGTGAGCAGCAACTAATACGAGCCCAGAGGGTATGGAATTTGAAGTTTCTGTAAAGATGTTTTGGAGAAACCTCATTAGGATTAATGCATATGTTGTCATCATAGTGTTTTTTAAGAGAATCACAGTGTATGGCTGGTAAATAAGTCACTATTCATTTGCATCCTGGATGTTAAGGCCTTCAAGAAGTTAACTTTTTGCATTGCATACTAATTTGGGTATTGCTGCTTTGGAATTGATAACAATTTAGCCTATAATCGGCTGAAATTTCATTTGTGTTGAGAGAATCAGCTGAGCAAATTTGCAGCACGCCAAAGATTACTGCAGTTAATCTTTTTTAAGAGAATAAGTATTTCAAGCACTTAAGTGATGCGTTACAAATCACACCACCCAGGGACTAGTTAGTTACAAAGAATGCTTATCTGTTTGGTGAAGTCGGGCAGGCGGGACCTCTAGTGGCAATGGCTAGTTAGCAGTTAAGACTCAGTGCTAACACTTCAGAAAGTACAAATTACGTTTCATTGAAATTCTGCTTAATATAATTCAGACTGATACTTCCCCCCCAATAATTCCCCAAAAATTAAGCTTTGCACATCCCATTTCCTTGATGTTCACATTGTCTCAAGTGGTGTGGACACATTTCGTGGGGAAATAGTCTCAAAGAAAATGGTTTCAAAGATTTCCTGGCAAAGTGGACACTTGGACCTCTTAAAGTAATGCTGTCCTTAAGGTGTGGAATGAGGTCAACTGATGGTTTTAACTGGTTCTTGACTTGAATACTACTGACTTGCTCACCTATTATATACCTACATCCCTGAATGGCCACTTGCACTCTGAACTTGAACTTTCAAACAACAGCAAAGGATGATTTTGAGCAGCTGCTCTACTGGAAGAAAGGGCACGAGGAGGGGGTTTTGACCGTATTTGTGGTGGCCCCAGCCACTGCCAAGCTCCAGTACATTCTGTTTGCCTCAGTCCACGGCTGAGTCGAGGCCCGACCCTGGGCAGGCCTGACCCCCTCTCTTCTGCCAGCTTGATCCTGCTATGTACTCATCCCATCCAGGCAGACACATCCTTTAGCCTAGCCTGATGGGCCCCCTACCCTTCTTCCCTCTAGGGGTGGGTAATGGGTGTGGGCAGGCAGCCAGACAGGAGCCTGACCCTGTGGTCACACGCCCACGAAGGCAGGGCGAAGCATACTGATGCACCATTGGACTGTGCTGTGCGGAGGGTGCAGAGGAGGAGAAGACGAGATGAAGAAAAACCCTTTCCCTCTACCTCTAATATAGGAGTCTAGTACATTCTGGTCCTGAGTTCTTTCAGGGCTCAGCTGAAAATGTCACTTATCAGGGAACCACTCCCTCATTAAGATCCGCCTCTCTTGTGTGCTTTTGTAGCTTCTTGTCCTTGTCCCTGCTAGCATTCATTACTATTCTAATGAATTATTTGTGTAAATGCTTATTATCTGTCCCTTTCAGTTGATTACAAACTTCAGGAGGACAGATATCCATCCTGTTTATTTTTGTATCTTTATGCATGAGGCCTGAAATATAGTTGGAACTCAATAAATATTTGTTGAATGAATGAAAGAAAAACACAAAGCGTACATATAAGAATGATCTTCGGAAATAATCTAACATCTAGCAAGAGAGAAACAAATAAATCAAGGAGATCCATTTGGTCAAACACATCATTAAAATCATATTTAAAAATATGTAGTAACATTGAAAAGTGTTCAGAATGTAGGTTAAGTGAAAAAAAAAGGTGGGATACAAAAATTAGCATATGATATTGTGGGAATTCACAGTGCCTGGATAGACAAAGCTGGACCTGTATATGCCTCCCTGGATGGGACTAATTTGAAAAGCAGAGGAGTGCCCGGAATGCTGGGCCTCCTTTGAAGTTTCTTGGCTGAAAGTGGCCAGATTCTTACTGCAGCTCAAGGTCCTCATCTAGGGAGTCAATGTTTAAATTTCGAAGAAAAACAGGCACCTGTGGTGGTCACGTACTTCATGAACTCCTTGCCTCCTTGTTTTGGGCTTGCGCTTGGTGTATTGATAAGACCCCAATAAAAGTGGAGACGAAGCTTGGCTGTAGGCCTTTTGCCACTGGAGTGTCTGGTCCCCAGGCCTCTCCTTTCTCCCACCAAGGTGTCTGGAGTAATCTTTTCATTTGCCATCTCAGGGTTTGCTGACCAAACCTGACATGGTATGATTTCTCTTTTCTTTTTTGACGTAAAGAAAATCCAGCAGATTCTTACTATTGATGGCAGTTATGTTCTATAACTGAATACTGTGCTAGCCGATACTGAATCAGTGTTCCTACAGAAAAGACAGCCTCTGGTCACACGATTTTGCCAACTGGTCAATATATAACATCGTTTTATGTGGGTTTACCTTTAAAGACACCTTACGTACTACACGTTGATTCATTGACACCGAGCTCAAGGCCAACAGCGCTGTAACTTAGTGTCAGCAAAGCTTGTCTAACACATGTATTTCCTCCATGTGCTTAGGACAAGAGAGCACTTCAGCCCTCCGCTGGGGGGTCATTTTAAACAATTGAATCACCAATAAAAAACACAAAAATGCGAAAACAGATGGCATTAAGGTCAACTGCAAAAAGGACACCTGTTTGCAGCCTGAGAGCTGGAAAAAGAAGGCAGAGCGTTGCCCTGCCCAAACCTCAGTGCCCTCAGCGGGGAAGGTGTCTGGTGGGTCTCAACATTTTTGCTGCTCTGCACATGCCCGGGTTCCCTGACTGACTGAGAAAGCACTGAGATGATCGGTTTGGGGGCTACAATGAAGTTTCAGTGAATAGGTGAATTCACAAACATGGAATCTGAATAAGAGGATTGATTGTATAAAAAACTAAGGGCAGCTGCCCTCAGAGTAATAGAAGTATGGCGACAAATACTTTTTCTTTATCTTTTTCTGCAATTTCCCAGATTCCTAAAATGAACTTGTATTATTTTAATAAATACTTTTTTTCTTGTGTTGGGAGTTGGCAAAATGTGAGGGGCAAGATATATACAAGGAAAAGATAGCTAAAGGATTTTTGGCCAGCTGCGGCCTGGCAAGTTTTAAAATGAAAAGCCAAAGCTATACTTGTATAGTAGCTTAAAAAACACTCTGAGCCATAATTTTGAAGAATGTTTTGAATTCTTCCTCACAACTGTGTTGTAATGACCTTCGTAGGAGTCTGCATTCCCAACTAGACTTAAGTTCTGGGAAGACAAGGGTTGAACGGAGATTATTTACCTGCCTAGGGCAGTGCTCTGACAGTGAACAAATAAGTATTTTATTCCAATATACATGGAATGATTATGCATCAAGCACCCCAATAGATAGTGATTCCTGCCACTTATCTTTAAATATGAAAGTCCATGCCAGAAACAATACCAAAACTCATCCCACAAGTCAGGAGTTCAAGGGAGAAAATTTCACAGTTTTTAAAAAAAGGAAAAGATTTCTTATATTCAGGCAAATAGAGATCACAGAAATAAGAATCTGCCTCTGTATGAAAAGCAAATAAAATTCGTGTTTCCTTTTACAGTCTTACAATTGTATCTTCTGTTCAGCAGTCTTCTGGCTTGTGATTATTGGGGAGTACACTGCTGTTTCTTGAAGTGGCCATAAACACAGATAGCAGAACTCAATTCCTGAAATGTGCTCGCGTTTGATAAGGCGGATTGTACCAGATCTCGTTCAGCTTTTAATCTATTTCGTTAAGCATCTGAGAAGGTTCCAAACTCAAGGCTATTTCAGTACCTTTCTATTTGCAATATGTGATTCTATAAAATGATAGCTGTATTAGTTTTCTATGGCTGCTGTAACAAGTTACTACAAAACTAATGGCTTAAAACAACACAAATCTATTTTTTAACAGTTCTGCAGTTCAGAAGTCTGACATGGCCTTCACTGGGCAAAGATCAAGGTGTCAGCAAGGTGCATTCTATTCTGGAGGCGCTAGGGGGGAATACATTCCCTTGCATTTTCCGTCTTTAGAGACTGGCTGATTTCCTGTGCTCATCTCCATTTTCCTTCATCTTCAAAGCTGCTGAAGTCAGGCTGATGGTGTCATTTCTCTGGTTCCCTCTTCCACACACTCTTTTACTTTCAAGGACCCTTGTGGTTACTTTGGGCCCACTGGGATAATCCAAAATAATCCCCTTGTTTTATTTATTTATTTTAAAAAAGATTTTATTTATTTATTTGAGAGAGAAAGCACATGCCTGAGCAGGGGGAGGGGCAGAGGGAGGGGGAGAAGCAGACCTCCTGCTGAGCAGGGAGCCTGACAGGGGTGGAGGGGGGTTGCTGGAGCCCAGGACACTGGGATCATGACCTGAGCCGAAGGCAGATGCTTAACCCAGGCACCCCAATAATCTCCTTATTTTAAAGTCAACTGTTTAAGAGACTTATTTCCATCTACAACTTTAATTCATCTTTGCCATGTTACTTAATGTACCTATAGGTTATAGGATTAGGACATATGTATCTTTGGGGGCCATTATTTTGTCTGCTACAACTATATATACAATTTTATGTACCTACAATTTAAGAAATATAGTCAGTCATTTTAAAAACTGTGTCCCTATTCCAATTCTGTTCCCCTGACTGCTAAAAAGAAGAAGGAGAAGAAGAAGAAAAGAAGAACAGAAAAGATTAAAACAAAACAAAAAAACTACTCCAAAATGACCCAGAGAGTCACAGCATAGAATGAAATAATTTTGGAGTCAAAAATTTCAAATTTTTCTTTGCTACATGGATTTAAGAGATTAAGATCACCACTGTATCACTTGTGTGGGAGTTTATGTATAGGAACCTAACCGCTAATAAGTTATTTCCATGAAGTCCCATTCACAGTCTGAACAGATATAATCCTGTTATAATCTGCCCACCATTTGCCTGAAGTCATGCATACAAATTACGTCTAAAACTTTTTCTTCTTAATCATTCCTCTCTCAGAAATTTTGTTTAGCTTTCTAATTTGATCAGACAAGGTTTTCCCATTCCCCACAGCTTTTTTCGACAGATAGCAGAGATAGACTTTTGCCAAATTCTAGGAGGAATGATCATTGACTGGAAATCAGCAGGAGTGATAAGCTTTTCTGTGTGGTTTATGCAGAAGCAAAACACAGCAGAAATCTCAGATTCCATGTCCCATATGTCCCCATCTCATCCCACGTTATGCATTTAACAAATAAAGAGTATTCCATACTTCAGTCACCTTTCCCCCATCTACAGACTGTAAGAGTGTGAAATATTTGTTATATTTGGTTTTCAGTGAAACCAGAAGCAATAACAAATTTGTTTCATATTCACTCCTAAACATATTTGCTGTGTGAATATGGATCAGTAGGGATGGTGTGAGACTGTCACACGTGAGTAGGGTTTCTGTGCCGTCCACATAAACACTTCCAATACTCCTGAGCAAGTCCAATAAGTCACAAAGCTCAAATGCTACTGAATTTAGAGCATCACCACCAGGAAAATCAACTGTGATGCTTTCAGAATGTTCAGTTTTCCAGCATCACTATTTTGACCAAATCCTTTCCCCCATAACATCTGTCTGCCTGTCTGTCTTATCTGGTTAACTTTGAGAAGTGAACACTAGGTTTATCTATCTATCCCACTCCTCCCCCATTGTGAGGTGACCATGTGGTTGAGGTGGGTTTCGATTAATCTTAGCTAAATCCATTCTGCTTTTTCCATCCCTCTTCCCAGTGAGGCAAAAGACTGCACATCATTCCCCTGGCAACAAAGACTGGTTCAATTTGAGCATCAATGAGATGCTCGCAGAAGTTTGCTGGGGCTTCTAGCTAAAGTGTCCTCACTCTTAAAAGAGAGTCTCAAAGAGTCATCCTCCATCCCCCACCCAACCACCCCCCCACCTGCCCCTGCCCGGGCCACCCCAAATTTGTCCTAGAACTTTTGTGACCCTCTTGTTATCAGCCTGATGAAGTAACTGACCTAGAAGAATCACAGGGAAACGGAACTTCCTCCTGATGTCCCCACATATCTCTGAACTTCTAGTTATATGGGACAGTATTTTGTTTTGGTTTAAGCCAGTTTGAGTTGGATTTTCTGTTATATTTATTCATTCATTCCACAAATAATTATAAATATCTACTGTGTATCAGACACTGTTCTAGGAACTTGGTTATACCAGAAAGCAAAACAAAGGTCCCTGCCCTCTAGTATGAAGAGATAAAAAAGCAAATGATAAATATAATAAGTCAGGAAAGTCAGTAAGGATGTTAGAGGGTGATACGTAGAGAAAGATGAAGGAAATAGGGAGCGGCAGGAGTAGCATATAAAGATGGGAGTAGCCTACTATAATTTAAAGGGTGGCCAGGTTTCACCTCATTGCAAAGGTGCAATGTGAGTAAACTCTCAAGTGAAGTGAGCATGTGTGGTGGATATTTGGGGAAGAAACTTCTAGTGGCAATGGCCAATGCAAATTCCTTGGAGTGTGGGAGAAGAAAGGAGACTGATGTGCTGACACTGAAGAAAAGGAGGGCAGAGGTTGACAGGGAGCTCTGAGGGCCTTCTAGGCCAGTGAAGAAGAATTTTGGCTTTTGCTCTGAGTGAAATGGGGAGCCATTGAAGGGTTTTTGAGCATAAGAGTGGAAACCATCACTCTGGCTGCCATGTTGGGGAACAGACTTTGGAGGGGTAAAAGGAGGTACAGGGAGCCCACAGTCCTAATTCTGGGTGGTGGTGATGGCAATGAGAAGTGGTTTCCATTCTGGATGTGCTTTGAAGGCAGGGCCGACAGATTTCCTGACAAAGTATATGTGGGATGTGAGAGAAAGAAAGCAGGTGCAATGATGACTCCACCTGAAAGCAATCTAACTCATTGTCTCTTAAATTTGCCTGGCTTGCCTATCATATACTATAAGCAGTGAATGTCACAAACCATAGAAAAACCCAACAAAGCATAGGGTTCACAGGCAAACCAATAACTCAATGTTAAGGGATTTACATTAAAAAATTTTTTTTAAGATTTTATTTATTTATTTGAGAGAGAGAGTGAGTGAGCATGAGCTGGGGGGAGGGGCAGAGGTAGGGGAGAAGCAGGCTCCTCACTGGGCAGGGAGCCCAACACAGGGCTCAACCCAGGACCCTAAGATCATGACCTGAGCCAAAGGCAGACATTTAACCGACTGAGCCACCCAGGCGCCCCTATATTTTCTATCCACCATCTCCGTCACTTAAAAATATTTTTCTTGGCTGCCTTTTAAAAGTAAAATTGTCCTTCATTGCCTTTGAGAGTTTATTCAGGTAGGACAGAAGTGGTCATGTTCTACCCTGTGCAGTAATGTCCTCCTCCTTTGTGTGATATGGTTTCCCCTTATCTGGAGACTTCCGCTGCTGATGGGATGGTGATGTCCCCTCCTTGTTGATGGATTCAGCATCTGTATAGGGGATATTGGGACTCCAACTCTGCTGATGCATCATCCTAATTGCCTGGTTGTTCCTGCCTTGTCATGTACCAACCGGTGTGAGATATTCTTTAGCTCGTCATCTGGAAAAGAATAACAGCCTCTATCTTTAGAAATGATGGATGCCGAGGATTATTCATGTTTGTAATTACAAATCTTCTTACAGAAGCACAATTATTAAAAACCTTCGGAAATGACATTTTGTCTCACATCGCAGAATCTGCTGTTAGCCTCTTGGGCCGGTATTGCTTTTGTCAATGTTTTTTCCACCTTTACTTCAATTGTAATTTAACATTATCTCTCTTCTTTGTCTCTTTCTACCTGGCTGTAATGGTTAGGTCTCCTGCTGCTTATCCTTAAATACTTTCCCCTCTGTTCTGAATCTTAGTGGGCTATTTTCTGTGGTTACAACCAAGGACACAGCTGCAGCCACACTTGTTGCATGGTGATAACTCAGAGAGGGTTGGTTTACCTCTCGCGCAGGATCAGTGAGGGAAAGAGCCGGAGGGAGATCATTCATACAAACCCATCATTTTAAGAATGAAGACACTGAGGTTTAAAGTGGTTAAGTGAATTTGGTCTTGATCACCTAGCTTCCTATTGTTGGGCTATGCTCTGGGATAGCAGGTAGAGATGTATTCAGGGATAGATTCTAAGTCCTAGCACCTTGCTGTAAGCTGACTAATGATCTGGATGATGGAGCTGAGGATGGGGGGAAGGTGACACTGAGTGCTTTGTATCATGGACCACATTAATAACCATAACAACCCAATAAGGTAGGAATAATCTTGCCCATTTCACCAAAAAACAAACAAAAAACCCCACCAAAAAAAAAAAAAGAAAAAAAAAAGAAATATTGAAGCT
Source organism: Ailuropoda melanoleuca (assembly GCF_002007445.2). Taxonomy (NCBI): domain Eukaryota; kingdom Metazoa; phylum Chordata; class Mammalia; order Carnivora; family Ursidae; genus Ailuropoda; species Ailuropoda melanoleuca. The sequence continues at coordinate 68,567,174 of NC_048232.1, forward strand.
CTTGGGAGATTAAGCAAGAAGCCCAAAAGCACACAGTCCTGATCTCCCTGACTTCCCATCCTTTCCCTTTCTGCTACATCAGGAACAGAATAATAGATAATATTCTAAAAGGCTGAGGTGCAAGCATGAGCTACTTTTAAGTGGTTTGGAAACCTAACGTGTTTGGAACCACATGAAGACGGCGTTGGAGGCCATGCCTCATGGTGTCTGCTGCTTCCTAGGTCTGTGCAGCCATCTGCATTCATCTGTCCTGGCTAACCACTGGCACCCAACTCAACCCAACCACCCAAGAAAACTCAAAGCTAGGAGGTACTAAGTCAGAGAATATGCTTGATACTTGAATTTTCAGTTTTGACTCTTTGAGGTTGTGGTGAGCCTCCTTGGTCCACAGTGCTCCAAAGTGGCTCAGCTTGGCTGGTGGATAAGAAAGCTTGACTCTGCAATAGGTTCTCTTCCCGAAATAAGCAGGAACACTGGACATCAGAGGCATAAATTAAATGACTGCCTTCTTATTCTCTAGTCCTTTGGTCTTTAGCTATTTCCATTGCTTCTGTAGAGACAGAGAAATGGCCAGAGAATCAGGGTCAAGAAATAGTATGGAGGTAAATGGTCATTTAAGGGAATCTACCTATTTCCTGATCCATGGGGCTTTCTGAACAAGTCACCCTGGAATTGCAGGAGGATGTCTGGTAGGAACCCCAGGACGCCTCATTCTCGGGAGATAGCCTCTAGAAAGCTGAGATTAGCATTAGGCCCTGAGAGGTCAAGAGCCATTATGATGATAATGGGGCCAGAAACTATAATTACAAGCACAGGGGGGAAGGTTGGGATTGCAAAAGGCTAAAGGAAGGAATGGTTGTCTTCCTAGAGGGCATGGAGACCATGTTGAGTGACCGATGAAGTGAAAGGAGCCAATGAAGCTGTGCTGAGTGAGACCTTAAGGTCAGGTTTAAGTGGGTCAGCCCCTAAGAGCTCAGCCCCATAGCGACAAATCAAAGGATCTCTCCTAAGATCTTTAGAAACAGCAGAGTGTCCAATCGGCCTAGGAAGGATTTGTAGCTGTTGTCCCAAAGAAACTAGATTAGAGATTTCAAAACCTGCTTTCTTACCACAATGACCTCGGTTAATTAAACATTCAGATTGTTGGGTCCTGCCTGCCTCCAAGGTAATTAATTACCTCCCCGGTAATTCTGGCGTGGAGCCTTGTTGGAAACATCTGGGGTAGGTCATCCCGACTTCTGTAATGGCGGGTTTTTATGTGCTACTTCCTAATGGTACTTCTGGGCCATCCTTAATTTTGTCTTTTCCAGCTCAGAGATTCTTAATAGGAGTGTCTGGTGCTCGATGTATAGGGCTCAGGGGGCCCATGAACCCCCTGAAATTCTATGCAGGATTTCACATATACATGAACTACGTGCAGTCTCAAAGGAATCTATGGCCCCCAAAAGGTTTAGAACCTCTGTTTCAGCTGTTCCCATCACCCTTCTGCCCTGACTCACTGGAGCTGGCACATGGCTTTCTGCCCTGGCCTATCTTCCTGGCATCAGTGAACAGTATATATATATTTTAGAACTTCACATTCAACTATAAAACACAGATTATTAGGGAAAGAGAGGGGTGAAGTCCATGTTCCCATTGAAATTACTTTTGGGGGGAAGGTAAGCCTGTGGCAGTTTACATAGAATACTGCTGTCCCCTACTTTAATGAGCAACTTAAAAACATCCATGCATTTTGGTAATTCTGTCTCCATTTTTTCCCCCTAAAGCCCACCCTTGTTGCTGAACCACGTTAAATACGGATGTAATTGTGTTATTTTGCTTCTCTAGGTCCGGCGTTGCCCTCATCATGCTCCACTGTCCACAGAACCAAGTCCTGACTCCTTGGCCTGGCAGCTGTGCCCTTTACAATCTGACTATCTCTTGCTGCTCCCCTAACTGTGCTCCTTGCCATTGCCCCAGCCCTGCCTGTGCCCTCTTCCCTCTGGGCCTGCATGGGATGCCCTTCCTTTTCTCTCCACCTGTCACAGTTTTACCCTTATTCAAGGCCTTCTTCCTCTCTCCCTTAGCCAGAAATTTCCCCTTCTCTGAACATCAGATGGACTCGGTTCATATGGGTCTTACGGCATTTGTAATATACTGATTCATGGTTGATCATTCACCTGTTGCTCTTCTTCCTTACCAGATTCTAAGTCCTGCCAAAGCGGGCCCCATGCTGATTCTTCCTTACCAGATTCTAAGTCCTGCCAAAGCGGGCCCCATGCTGATTTAACTCTGTATCTGGTGGGCTGCCGTCACAGTCCCGAGCATACCATAAGCCCTCAGTAAAATCTGGTGAATGCAGTCAAAAACCTCGATCTGGCTATTTTAATTTGGGAAAGTAAGTCTGTTTGTCTTTTCTCCTGGTAATCTAAGTTGAGCAATAGCTTGAGAATGGCATACAAATTACATTTATTCTTGATGAGTTAGAAAAGGCTTCATAGAAATTTATGATTTAAAAAAATTTTTAATGTCATTTTTTATAACACCTATGAGGCTTGTAATAGTGCAGTGTTTTTATCTCTTTTGGCTGGTGACAGAGGCCACAGAGAGGGTAGGAGACAAACAGGCTGGAACCCAGGCCTTCTGAAGACACATCAGGAAAAGCTTATCATTGGCTGTGTGAAGAATGGAATACAAATATGTTCACACATTGCCAATGGAGTCAACAGTCCTATCGGTCAAAAAATTTGGCTCAGTATAGATACTACAAATAATGGACTATTAAAACAAATTTTTTTTTTAGCAGTCTCTTTTGGCATTGCTGGCTCATTTGTCTTCCTGTTCCTTAAATAAGGATATACCTGTGAGTCTAGTCTTTGGCCCTCTGCTTTCGGCCCTCTCTAGTATCTCCCTCGGGGACCTACTCCTGCCTCAGGTTTTAATTATCACCACCCTCTGACTTTTCTAATGTCTTTGTCTGTTGTGATGACCCCACCCCTGATCTCCACCTCATGGCAATTATGGTTTGCCAGAAGTTTCCATGTGGAGTTCTGCCATCATGTTAAACTTCTGATATCTAAATCCAAACTTACCCTCTTCTCAAACTAGTTTGTTTAATGACCATTCTAATTATCGAGGTTTAAGTCTTTGTTATCTTTAATGTCTTCATTCTTTGTAGTTTATTCATTAAGTCTTATCAATTCTTCCTTTAAAATGTTTACCACGTCCATTGGAGGATCTAGAGGCTTTTTAACAAAGATTGCATCTTTCTTGAGAGCTTCTCACCTTGGCACATTCTTTTCTTTCTATTTCCATCACCACACTTCTAAGCCAGGGCATCTGCTGCCTCATCCTTAAACTAGAGTAATAATATTTGCCTGATTAGTGTTCCTAAAATGTAAACCGAATTATGTTACTTCTTTCCCCACCTCCAAATTCTATTGGTGTCCACTTGATCATAGGATAAAACTCTCAGTCCTCAGCTTGGCATAGGAAACCTTCCCCAGTATTCCATCTGTGTCGTCTAATACTCCCCCACAGGAGTTCTTTGCCCCTGGAAAAGTCTTCTGTTCACGCTCCCAGAATGTATGTTCCACTGCCTCACTCTGGTACTCAGTTTATTCCTTTCCCCCCTCCCCCCAGTCTGTCTCTTCTGTTCCTTTTCATTCAAGGCCCAACTCCTGACTCATCTTTTTGATATGGTTTTTCCTAAATATTGAAATCTGCATCTCCAAAGTTGTTGGGCCCTTATTGTTTATATTTTTGTCACTTGATGTGTTGTCAAATGAGCAGCATCGGGACCACTTGGAAGCTGGCTGGAGCTGTAGATCCTCAGGGCCCCACCTCAGACATGCTGAATTCGAATCTGTATTTTAGCAAGATGCCTGAAGAGATTCATGAAGATTGAGAAACCCTGGTCTACTCCACTTAGATATGTAAATAATACTTCATTATACATTGATTTTTATACGTATCTGTACTCAACACCCCTGAAGTGTAGAAGCCTGTTTTCTTTTACATCTCTCTCAAACACAATTTCATGGCAAAGTAGGTGCTTAATAAATGAATTTCAATGTCCTTTCCTTAATTGTCTTATTAAGAGGGGAAAAAAAACCCCAACACTCCTAGAAAGTGAATATAAGCTTTCCCTGTTGTTTCCATGAAGAGAAGCTCAGCTGATTCCACCTACAGTTGGCAAAGAAAGCAGTGACTGGTCTGTCATGTGATGATCTCTTTATACCCCTGTAGCATCTTGGGGACGCCCCATTAAAACACCTTTCTGTTTGCATTACAGCTGTGCAATGTCTTTCTTGCCACCTAGACAGGTAGCTATGTCTAAGTCACTCATTCAGTAATAGAACTTTGCACATCAGTGACACATAGTCAATACATGTTTACTGGGGCGCCTGGGTGGCACAGCGGTTAAGCGTCTGCCTTTGGCTCAGGGCGTGATCCCGGCGTTATGGGATCGAGCCCCACATCAGGCTCCTCCGCTGTGAGCCTGCTTCTTCCTCTCCCACTCCCCCTGCTTGTGTTCCCTCTCTCGCTGGCTGTCTCTATCTCTGTCGAATAAATAAAATCTTTAAAAAAAATACATGTTTACTGATTTGAATTAATAAATGAATGAATAAGTTGTTACATGAATACATATAGGGATTAAATCTAGGCCTCTGCTGGACGTTTCTTACTAGAGTGTACATTTACTATATAGTTACTTATTATGGTGTACATAAAGTCTGCATATTTATCACCATACTTTATACAACAGATAAACTGACAGACTCTCCAAACCAGAGATCTGCTTGTTTTCACTCCATTGCTACCATATTTCAATTTTTGAGAACTGAAGAGAAATATGAAGGCTGAAAGTAGAAGCAGGAAAGAAATGCAAGACTCTTATGTGAAGAGTCCATTACACTCAACTGGCAATGACTTAAAGGGAGACCCAAATAAAAATAACTTTTCAATTATAAATGTCTCAATATTCACCTGACAAAGTGTTCTCCTCTAACAAGTTCATCAAGCAAAAAGGAGTCATAAGGTAAATGACTATAGAACAAAGTGGTGTTTATGTAGCTTGAGGGTACATGTGTTTCACAATTTTGTTTTATGTCTGAAAAACATATGAGGTTTTGCTGAGCTTAGTAAAGACATGCCTGCTTTGTGGCAAATGTTGTCCATCAATGAAGCAAAGAGAAATCTGAGAACGGAGAGTGTCACTATAGTCTTCCACAAGCCTAAGTTCATAAAAGCCCAAAGAACATAGCAGTGTTGTAGGTGACTCCAGCATGCATTTGTACAGTTCCTTAACTTTTTGCATGGGAATGTGTCTTCTTTCTACCAAAAGGCTGCAAGGAGGGCAGGGACATGTGTTTTATAATTCTGTCCATAACTGATAATGCTCAGCACATACAGCTTCAGTCTATCCTTCCTTCCTTCCAGCAACTATTTATTGAGTGATTGAGATGGAATATTGAGATATTCTACCTGTAGAATAGAATATTCTATTTGTGGGCTACCATATATGCTAGGGGAAAAAATCACTCATCAAAACAAAACTCTTTCTCTTCATGGAACTTGCATTCTAGTGGAGCAAAAAGACGATAAGTAAAATAAATGAAATACATAATTAAATCCCGATATGTACTGTAGGAAAAAAATTAGAGAAAGATGTTGGGGAAGTATACTTTTAAATAAGGAGCTAAAGAAGACTCCCTGTTGAAGAGGAAAATTACTTAGAGCAGGCCCAGCCGGCAGGCCCCAGAAGATGGAAAGTTACTAACAATAGCAAGAGAGAACCGGAGGCCCCACTGAGAGCAAGAGATAACCGCCATTTCTGCTTCTGTAAACAGGCTTCCCGCCATGAGCTTCCTGAACTGACCACTGTTCCCACCTAAAGCAACCCCTTCAGTTTAAACCCACCTACCAGCAGTCAGCATAGCCCTTGGAACCTGACTCCTTGCACTCTTCTATAAAAGATCTATAACCCTGCTGCCTGGGGCCCAGAATTTTGAGCACAAGCTCGTCTGGGTCCGCTGGCATAAAATAAACCTGAGTTCTCCTACTTCTCTGAGAGTGTTGCTTGGTTTCTCACCCGTCTGATTTTTATTTTCTGCAGCACTGTAAGAAAGTGAGGTTTATGCAAGGATGAGCAGAAGGTGAAATATGTAGCTACCTTGAGAAGGAGCATCCTGGAGCACGGAAGAGCAAGTACAAGGGGCCAGAGGTAGGCGAGTGCTGGTATGGACTGGGAACAGAGGGAAAGTTTTCCTGAGTTTGGAATACAAGGAGCTTAGGGGAGCACAAGAAGAGAGATGAGGTCAGATCTCACATCTTAATAGGATCTCTGGCTGCTGTACTGAGAAAAGCCTGAGGGGGATAAGGGTGGAGACAGAAGACCACTTAAGAGGCCACTGTAGTAATTCAGACAAGAGATAATGGTGGATTGTATCAGAGAGGCAGCGGTGGAAGTGGTGAGGAGTGGCCACATTTCTGAATATATTCTGAGGGTAGATCCAACAGGGTTTGCTGGTAATTGGAATTGGAGGCATCCGGACCCAGGCATTCACGAATTTTGGCCTGAGCAACTAGGAAGATGCAGTTTCCATCAAAGGAGACGGGGACGGTTGCCAGTGGCGTGTTTCAGGGAGGATTAGGAATTTCGTTTGAGCCATGTTGAGTCTGACATATCTTTTAGACAAGTGAAGATGTTGAGGAGGCAGCTGGATATTTGTGGAGTGAATGAATAAGCAGGGTCTTAATCAAGTGCTTAACTCTCTCTTAGACAAAAATCAACATTTCCCCCTAAATTTTTAGATGAAACCTGCCTAAATTCCTGACCACCTCCCCTTAGATATTCCCTAGACCCTCCACATGTCTAAAATGAAACTCACTTTCTTTCTCCCAAACCTGGTCTCTGTTTGTGAATGTAGCGAACAGTACCACCAAACATGCAAGCATCTCTTTCATTTTCTTCATGTTCGCGTCTGCTGGTCACCAAACCTTATCAATCCTGCCTTCATGCTGTCTCTAGAATCCATCTCTCCCTTCTATCTTCACTGTTGCTTTTTAAAATTCGGTTTTCATCATCTCTACCTGGATTGTGTCAATCTTTTCCTACCTGGTTTCCTGGTCTCTCATTCATCCTTTACATAGCTCTTGCAGTGATTTTCTAAAATGCAAATGTGGTCATGTCATTTGTCCACTTAAAAATTTCTCAAAGGCCTCCTTTTGTCTATAAAGCCAAAAATTCAGAGTTTGACCTACAGGAATCATCATGATCTGGCCCTACTTCCCTCACAGATTTACTGAGTTTCACACACACACCACTCCTATCCATTAGCTACACTGCACCACCTGTAGTTAATGATTTGTTCATTGAATGTTCAAATATATGGAGAGTGCTTCCTATGTTACAAGCAACTATGATAAGCTCTGGGGATACAGTGCTGGATGTGGCCACCTTAGTTCCTGCTTTCATGGAACCATACCTTCTCCACTCCCATGCCTTTGCACTTTGACCCCTCTGCCTTGAGTTTATCACTACCTTCCCCTCCCTGCACCTGACTGCCTCTCAGAGAACACCAACTCACCTTTTAAGATTCAGCGCACATCATTTCCTTGTATTAGCACTTTTCTTAACCTCATTCTTTCGTCTAAAAATGTTTCCTTCCTCAAAAGGTATTGAATAACTTAATAGCTCTAGAAGCGAGGATATCTCTAAATACATCCCAGGTTCAGTTTAGAGTATTGTATATTATACTAGGAGATTATAGCTCCAGGAATAGGATTTTCTTCTTGATTCTAAGAGGCAGAAAAGCTTCCTTTTTCTGCATTTGTCCCTCTGTTCTTGGGCTCCACAAATGGGATAAGTAATTGTTAACTTGCCACAGGGCGACTGCATCCAATCACTGGATTCACATGCAGTGGCTGTTCCAGAATTTTTGTATCGTAAAAACTTAGGGGTGGTGATCTCCTTGATAAGGGTGCTGGGAAACTCGTCCTAAAGCTGAGTTTGCATAGCAAGCTCACAAGTTTTAGTTAAATTAATACATATATTAGTATATGTATTATATAATATATATTATATATGTGTAATATATATATACTATTATATAATATAATAATAATACATACACATAGTAGCTTGGTGGGGGACTGATAAACGGAGGTTAAAGGCTCTTTTAAGCCATCCCTCAGTGTTACCACTGTACAGAAACATGGCAGCATGACTGCCTTATATACAGCTGCCCATACTTCCTGAACTGCTCTTCTTTGTAACTCCTACAGAAGGTACATAGCTTGGGAATGAGAATACATAAGGATTAAGAGATGTCTAAATAGATGGGGGGGGTGTAGATAATGAGGATGAGTACCTAGAAAAGTAAAAACCTTCCTCATTTGTCTGTACCCATCACCTAACAGGTGCTTTAGTATGGGAGTGAGCGTTCTGCTCAGGCTAAGAAATCCTAGAAACTCTGCCTCCAACCTCTATGTCTCTTCTTTTTTCTTTCCTTCTCTGTTTCTCCATGTCCCCACCTCTCTCTGAATGTACACATAGATACATTTAGATGATTTTAGAAAGCTCCATTGGAGAATAACTATATTTTGTCAATATGCAACAGCACTAAAACCAAGTACTCCAGTAAAAGAGCCTAAAAAACTCTTGGTTCTCTCTCTTTTGACTTACTTGTAGGCTGCACGTGGTAGTAGATTCTTACAATGGGGTTTTAAAAATGGATATCTGATACTTTCTTGCCTTATCTCTAGTGTGATTAGGTAGTCCACAACCAGGTTATCACTGTTGAAGCACTTTAAAGAATAGTATAATGCCACTCTGGCTATGATAAAAACCATAGCTCCCATATTGGTGCAGTAGGGTGAGCCCTCCATGATGACTGCTAGCCCATGTTTGGTTACAATATTTGCCCACGTTTGCACACACAAATACACACACCTAAACATTGTAACCAGATTCGTCTTTTCTTTCTGTATTGCTCCAAACATTTAAAGAAAGTATTTCATCAGTGATTGTCAATCAGAGTTATAAAATCACATGAATATATTTATAAGCTACACTTTAAATAATTTATGAAGGACACCAATTTGCTGTGCAGAAGTGCCAGCAGAGCCACTGTTAATATTTCTTAATTTATTTAGAGAGAACCCTGTCCTGTTACTACTTAAAATATTACTACTTAAAAAACAGAACCCCTGTTCTGTTACTACTTAAAAACCCTGTTATGTTACTACTTAAAATTACATGAAGAAATAATCTGCATGTAGCTGATTATTTATTAATTTGTCACAACATTTAAATTTATCAATGAGACATTTTATAAATTAAAATCATGTCAAGTAAGGGGACTATCCTGATTATGAAGGTTTATGATTAGGTGATGATTAAGAGTGCCTTGCTTAATAATTATAATGGCTTAATGACACTTGTGGTTATACTTTATAACAAAAATTGCACATTTAATAGTATGGGAAGGAAGGTCATGTAGTAAATGGACAAGAAGAAAGTGTCAGTCCTGAAGCTTTAACTTAGATTCCTATCGATCTGATGTATGAAATTTCCTTGCTGTGTTTGCATGGTTGTCAGTATCTATCGTTGCATGTTAGTGATTTTGCTGGCTAAGTATAATAGACAAGTTAAATGCCAGAGTATGGGCATGCTAAGAGCTCCACCCCGAGGACTTGGACTTACTATTGAGATTGCAAATTTCTTCCCTACCTTTGCCCTATCTCTGTTCAGAAAGCTGAGCCACAGACTTGTGTAAGTGCTTCAGCCACTTGCCAAGCTAAAGAGGGGGGTTCCACCTGTTATCTGATAGAGTTTAGATGGCATGTGCCACTTTTCCATAGCCCCTGAGCCAAGATTTAGATATCTGCTCCAAGGCCAGTCATTTGAACAGTAATATCTGGTGGATGATAACATGGGCTCTGGAGACAGATTCATTTATTCATTTCATCATTCGAAAGGTATTTATCGGGTGCCTGCATGCCAGGCATAGTTCTAGGTGCTGGGAATACAATAGTGATCCTGCCTTCAGCGATTTCAATTGTAATGATTGCTTAGGTTCAAATCCTGACTCTACTTGTGAACCTTGGGCAAGATGTCTTATTCTGAATTTAGGTCTCCTAATTTGTACCAGACTCAGATAAAGTACCCAACATCGTGCCTGGCACCTTGCAATATCAGTAATTTTCATTGTTGAAAAAGTCAAATGACTTTTTCCCATTTTCCTACCACATATTAATTGGTTGTGAATGTGATCTATTATTTGAAATGATTCTGACTCTACGCTGTTTAGTCTGAGCATCACTTATAATACAGTAATGGCCATGCAATAATGGGAATATTATTACTGTCTTCCTAATAAGGTTTTGCCTTTCAGGAAACACACATGAAATGAATATCCAAGCCCTTTCCTTCAAGGCACTGAAAGTAGGAATAGAGGACAATTTCTCTAAGAGCTATGTACACATCGTATGAGACACAAAAATGGAAAGAAAGAAAATTTGAGACAATATTTTGTTTAAATGTTAAGAGGTAGTATTAAAGGCCTTGGGCCAGGGAATTTTAAAGAGTAGAATCTTCCTTATGTTAAAAGAGGGTTCATTTCATCTCGTCATTGAAAGAATCTGAGGAAGGATGAGAGAACCTGTTTGGTTATAAAAATCGAATGAACTGTCGAGCTGTGTGAAGCTCCCTAATAATTGAGTTAGTTGCATCAAAACTATGAGGACCTTTCAAGTGTTGAAATGAAGGCCCTAAACTGATCACCTCAATTGTGTAGTCTTTTATCAAAATGCCTGGAAACCTGTCCAGGCTGGAGATTGGTTACCTGGCCTCACCAAGCTGTCCCAGGGAGCACGGATTTGTTTTCCTGTTAGGAAATGAGGTGAACTCATCCGAAAGACAAGGGGGGCGGGGCATCGCCACACTCGTCCCCGAAGACTAAGGGTGGGGTGAGTTCTGAAGGCTATTTAGGAGGACATTTTTGGGAAAACAGGAGGTGGCACCAGAGAGCTTAGGTGGAAAGCGCAGGAAGTGCCGCTCAAGCTGTGTCCCAAAGACCTTCACGGAGAGAAGCTGATGATAAAAGGAAACCTGACACTTAACAGCGTCTCCTAGGGTTTGGAGCACAGTTGGAAGAATCACCTAGAAAAGTGGTAAAAAACGAACCCAAACCAACTAAATGAGTATCTCTGGGGCTGGGATCTAACATTGCTCTTTAAAAAAAAGAAAAAAGCTCCCCTAGATCATTCTTGATGTAGCCAGAGGTGAAAACCATTGCTAAAGGCCAGTACTTCTCATGGTCCCCAGACTATTATCACCTGGGCATTTGTAGAAATGCAAATCATCAGGCCCCACCCCAGACCTGCTGCATCAGAAACCCTGGGGGTGAAACTCAGCAATCTGTGTTTTTTTTTTTTTAAGATTTTATTTATTTATTTGACAGACAGCCAGCGAGAGAGGGAACACAGCAAGGGGAGTGGGAGAGGAAGAAGCGCTCCCCAGCGGAGGAACCTGATGTGGGACTCGATCCCAAAACGCCGGGATCACGCCCTGAGCTGAAGGCAGACGCTTAACGACTGCGCTACCCAGACGCCCCAGCAATCTGTGTTTTAATAAGACCTCCAGGGTGATTCTGATGCTTACTCAAGTTTGAGAACCACTGTTCTGGATAAGTCATGTCAGACAAAAAAATCAGGAAGGCAGTTAGGTTGAAATGGCTGAGGTTGGAGGCCCACTGTGGTTCCCTTTTGTGCTTACAGAAAAGAATTAAAAACATAATTCCTCATTCCCATAGAGCCTCTGAGAAGGGACGAGATCTAACTTTGCAGCTTTATCTCCCTAAAACCTCCTAGGAAAAAATCATTGACCTCCTGGCTCCAACTGGGTCATATGACTTTAAATACAATGCAGAGACTAATGATGGAAAGCTGTCTGCCCACCAGAAGAACAGTTGGCTCTTGTACCTGGGGGCGGAGCGGGGAGGGGGGCAGGGGGAAGTGAACGGGGACGATAAGGGCTTTCTGGACCAGGAGAGAATAACCTAAACATAAAAAGAAAAGAAAATCATTAAAACTGAACTTTGCTTTACTTATTCCTTTTACTTCATGAAAGCAATTTTTTTTTTTAGGCACAGCACTGATATGTTAATAAAATTGAATAATGTCACTTGTACTAAGTTTTCAGTACGAGATGAGAACTGCAGAAGAACATGTTCTAATGATGCGTTGGTTTTCTCACAGTAACAGCCAACCCCCAGAACATTCTTCAGCAGCACCCACACTCTCCTGTCCTAGTGAATAAACCTGGAACAGAGCTAAAAATCTGAGCTGCTGCCACGAGGATGGGGAAGGATTCGCCTGTGAATTGTAGCCTGGCTCTTCTGCTGACTTCAACGGGGAGTGCTGGGAAGTCACTTAGCTTCTCTGGCCTTCAGTTCTCTCCAGCAGAAGATGACAGAAACCACCCAGCAGAAGTGAAATGTCAAAGTGATCTGCGCAGGACTGGGAAGAGGGCCAGGTGCCACAGCCTAGCAGGGAAAAGAAAACTGCACGGGCTCATAGTGTCACCTCCTGGTAAATGGGCAGAATGAAATTTAAGCTGAAACACTGAGAAGTTAAATGACCAGATGTGGGCTAAACCCTCTGTGTTCATTTTCTGGTTATTTTAATTGTCTTTTCTTCCCCCTCCCCATATTCTCTGCCAATACACTGCCTTCACCAACCAATAATCAAAGTAAACCAAAGGAACCATGATAGATGAATCATATTATATAAAGAAGTAAAGAACCATCCACCAAATCCCAGATGATTGATTTTGTGGAACAGAAATATCTTTTTTGCTTACTTTTAAGTACATTTGATGAAAAATACCGCATGGGATCATTATTTTAAACGCAAATTGCATTTAAGAGGAAGTGCCTGGCAAACCTTCTGGGGATGTAAATAAGCTACTAATTTCATTCGACTAAAGGCTGTGAAATGCATTTCTGGGAATTACTGTGCAGAGACATGCTTCCACTGCTTTATAAGATGGACTTCTCTGGGCTGAGAGAGAAATGGAATCCTATTCGCTGTACTTGTTATTAAACTGAAGCTCCTCAGTGACCCAGGCTCATTTTATCTAACTATATAGCCAGCTTTTCTGGATTTACAAAAGATGAGATTTTGGGGAAGAAAATGAGAAACAATGAGTCATCCACACAGGCACATAACTAGCAATTCGGAATTGGTATTCAGACCATCTGATCTTTACATCCCTTCCTTTGTTCAGTCTTAGCCCAGCCTCTGAAAGCTTCCAGGTACTATTCTATTCATTGCTCTGTTCAGTGCAGTCACTGCCATGTTCAGTTACTGCCCTCTGTTTCTCTAATGGAGGGTTGCTTTCAAGACCAGTGACGACTCTTTTCAATATAAATTTAGTTTTCTCACTTCTTCCCATGAGTTCCATCATTTTCTTTTTCATTATATTTTTCTTTATCACTTTCTTTGTTTTATTTTCATGTTTTTACTCTGGTCCTTGTTTCCCTCCATGACACCTCTCCTACCCTTAATGTTATTCTCTAGAATGCTCTTAGGTTTCCTACCTTTCTTTTTTATTTATACAAAGAACTGTGGCATACAAAAGGCCATGGAAACTTGCCGATGTCAGGATGGTTTGGCACATGGGAGGCACTCAATCCATACCTGTTCAGTGACTGCCTGGGTAAGTGAAAATAGAAATGATACCTTTTCTTTTCTTTTTTTTTTTTTGCTACAATCTTTTTTTTTTAATTAAAGATTTATTTATTTATTTGAGAGAGAGAGCATGAGCAGGAGGGGCAGAGGAAGAGGGAGAGAGAATCTCAAACAGACTCCATGCTATGCATGGAGCCAGATGCGGGGCTCAATCTCAGGACACTGAGATCAAGAAATGAGCTGAAACCAAGAGTAGGTCGCTTAAATGACTGTGCCACCCAGGCGCCCCTTTTTGCTATAAGCTTAAGCAAAATTATAAACTAGTAATTCCGTCCCTTCAAATGTGTGTCAACTTTTTTTTGCTAAACCACTTTATTGAGGTATGACCGACTCCAAAAAACTGTACATATTTAATATATACAACTTGGCAAGTGCGGAGATAAGTAAATACTGTGAAACCATCACCACAATCTGCACCATAACGTATCCATCACCTCCAAAACCTTCCTCCTTCCTTCTTTATTATTATTTTTTTGTGATAAAAATACAATGAAAGATCCAGGCTCTTAGCAAGTTTTTAGGTATACACTATGATAATAACTAGAGGCACTACGCCGTATGGTAGATGTATAGGGCTTATTCAGCTTGTATAATTAAAATTTTGTGTCCTTTAATTACTACCTCCCCTTTTCCCCCTCCCTGCAGCCCCAGACAACCACTGTTCTAATCTCCGCTTCTATGAGTTTGACTATTTTAGAGTCGTCATGTAAGTGGATCATGTAATATTTCTTCTTTGTGTCTGGCTTATTCACTTGGCCTAATTGTCCTCCAGGTTCATTTATGTTGTCGCAAATGGCAGGATTTCCTTCTTTTTAAGGCTGTATAATATTCCACTGTATGTATATACCACGTTTGCTTCATCAGTTCATCTGTTGGTGGATACATAGGTTGTTTCTACATTTTGGCTGTTGTGATTAGTGTGCTATGGACATGGGAGTGCTAGTATCACTCAAGATTCTGGTTTCATTACCTTTGGCTAAATATCCAGAAGTGGTGTTGCTGGATCATATGGAGGCTTTATTTTTAATATTTTGAGGAAATTCCATACTGTTTTCTGTAGAAGCAGCACCATTTGCATTCCCACCAATAGTGTACAAGATGTTACAGCTTCTCCACATCCTTGCCAAGACTTGTTCATTCTTACTTTTCTTTCTTTCTTTCTTTCTTTCTTTCTTTCTTTCTTTCTTTCTTTCCTTCTTTCTTTCTTTCTTCTTTATTGCTAATAGCCATTCTGACAGGTGTGAGGTGATATCTCATTGTGGCTTGATTTTCTTTTTCTTGATGATTAGTGATTTCGAGTTTTTTTCCATATACCTGCTGGCCATTTATATGTCTTCTTTGGAGAAATGTCTCTTCAGGTCCTTAGCTCATTTTAAAAATTTGGTTATTTGGTTTTTTGCTATTAGGTTGCAAGAGTTCCTTATATATTTTGGAGATTAATCCTTTATCAGATATATGGTTTGCAAATATTTTCTTCTGTTCCATAAGTTGTCTTTTCATTTTGTTAATTGCTTCCTTTGCTGTGCAGAAACTTTTAGTTTGACGTCTATTTTAGTAGCTTTTTTTTTTTTACCTGTGCTTTTGGTGTCATATCTAAGAAATTATTGCCAAGGTGAATGCTATGAAACCTCCCCAGTACTTTCATCTAGAAATTTTATGGCTTCAGGTCTTATGTTTAAATCTTTAATCCAAGAGTTGATATTTTGTGTATGGTGTAAGGTAGGAGTCGTCTTTCATTCTTTTGCATGTGGGTATCCAGTGTTCCTCACACCATTTATTGAAGATACCATCTTTTCTCCAGCGTGCATTCTTGGCAACTTTGTTGAAGATCGGTTGACAGTATTTGCATGGATTTATTTCTGTGTTCTCTAGTCCGGTCCATTGTTTCTATGTCTCTTCTTCTGCCCATATAATACTGTTTCGATTTCTATAGCTTTGTATTATATTTTGATATCAGGAAGTGTGAGGTTTCCAGCTTGGTTATTCTTGCTCAAAACTGCTTTGGCTATTTGGTACTATGTAGTTCCACATGAAATAATTTTTTTTTATTTCTATAAAAAAAGGTCATTTGGATTTTGATAAGGATTGACTCTGTAGATTGCTTTGGATACTAGGGACATTTTAACAATATTAATTCTTCTAATCCATGAACACAGACGTCTTCCCATTTATTTGTATCTGCTTTAATTTCTTTCATCAATGTGCAGGGTAAGCCCTGATAGTTGGCTTTTTCTTTTTGAAACGCAAGTGCTTGACTTAAGCTTTGATTGCCCAGGCATCCACTTCACAGGGGTCTCTGCTTCAACAAAGGCTATCTTGAATAAACACATGCCAGGCACACTGTAGGTAAAGAACCAGGCCACCTCCCCACACTGAGGTCCTTGTTTTAGAGATTTTAGTTGATTTTGATAACTGACCATTTGGGGCCACTATTTTTTTTTTTCTTCTCTTCCTGAACTTCAAGTTCCTGCTTTATGTTTTGAACTGGCCAATAAAGAGTGAGCTCAAGAAATCCTAGGCCCTTGCCCTCCGTCCCAATAAAAGCAGAATCTCAGGTCCCTGTTGTCTGTCTCTGTCTCTGTGTCTCTCTCTATTGGAGATCTCATTCTGTTCCACGCCCCCCCCCCCGCTTGTGTGCCGTGTATGCTCCAGGGCTTGAAAATAATTAATTCTTTCTTTTTCTTCAAAGTTTCCTAATGGTTATTGCTGAAGGGCATCTTGCAATCATAGAAATGACCACAAGGGTTGGTCAAGTTGTAACATTGGTTTAGAAAGGGGAGATGTCTGTGGGAAGCTCCCTGGAGCTTAGATGAGTGCACCCAGTCATTTCTAGCCAATGGCATTATTATCAATAGGCTGAGCCTGGCACAAAACACAGTGTTTTACAGTTTTGAGTGTACAAATCTTTCACCTCTTTGTTAAGTTTATTCTTAAGTATTTTATTCTTTTCTATGTCACAGTAAATGGGGTTTAAAAAAATTTCCTTTTTAAGGGTGCCTGGGTGGCTCAGTCAGTTAAGCATCTGACTCTTGATTTCAGCTCAGGTCATGATCTCAGGGTTGTGGGATCAAGCCCCGTGTTGGGCTCCATGCTCAGCATGGAGTCTGCTTGAGGTTCTCTTTCTCCCTCTCCCTCTGCTCATCCCCCCACTTGTGCTCTCTCTCTAAAATAAATAAATAAATAAATAAATAAACAAAAAATAAATAAATAAAATTAAAAAAAAAGAAATGCAACTGAATTTCATATCTTGATTTTTGTATCCTGCAACTTTGCTGAATTTGTTTATTGATTTAATATTTTTTGTGAAGTTTCTAGGGTTTTCTACATATAAAATGATGTCATCTGTAAACATAGATAATTTTACCTCTTCCTTTATGATTTGGATGCCTTTCCCCTCCTTTTCTTGCTTAATTGTCCTGGCTAGAACTTCCAGTATTATGTTGAATAGAAGTGGCAAGAATGGTCATCTGGTCTTGTTCCAGATCTTAGAGGAAAACCTTTGTTTTTCATTGAGTAAAGATGCTAGCTGTGTGCTTTTCATCTATGACCTTTATTGTGTTGAGGTAAGTTCCTTCAATTTAACTATACTGATTGAAAAAAATCTGATTCATGTAGATCAAAATTGATCTATATACTATAGTAGGGAGTAAGTGTGCCCAGATTTTAACATGAGGGGTGAGAAACTTGGGAACTCCATTTATGGGTGGGGAGTGAGCATATAAAAAAATCACCAGTTAGGGGTGCCTGGGTGGCTCAGTTGGTTAAAGTGTCTGCTTTTGGCTCAGGTCATGATCTCAGGGCCCTGGCATTGAGCCCTGCATCGGGCTCCCTACTCAGCCGACAGTCTGCTTCTCCCTCTCCCTCTGTCTGCTGCTCTGCCTACTTGTTCTCTCTCTCTCTGTGTCAAATAAATAAATAAAATCTTAAAAAAAAAAACACCAGTTAGGATGTAAGCTCCTGGGGAAGCAGATGTTTTCATCAGTTTCATCCTTTGTTATTTGCTTAGTGATTCTAACAGTGCCTAGCACAGAGGGGGTGCCCAATAAATATATATGGAATGACTAAGAATGGGTTACCTTTTACGTGTGACTCACGATCTGTCACCATTCCTGAAAGGTTAACCATTACTGACAAGGCACCACTCCCGGACACTATGACAACTGCCACAGCTTAGCAGTAAGAGTTAATTTAAACTCCATAGACTTCTAGGGGTTGGGTTTCAAAAGGTCTGTTAACCTCCTGAAATTATAAGTGTTACATAATATGTGCATATAATAAACATATATTCTATGTTGGGGGAGAAAGCCCACAGGTTTTTTTAATATTCTCAAAGGAGAGTGTGATCCAACATTTTCAGAACCACAGCGTGTGATGAGTGTCTCCACACTGAAAGAACAACTAGGAAATCCTGACAAACCAGAAACTTTGGTCAGGCAGACTTGGGTTGACATTTCAACTCTGCCTCTTGCTGGCTGGGTGATCTTGATTAAGTTTTAAAATCTGCCTTAGTTTCAATTTCTTTATCACAAAATGGGGATGATAGGGGCGCCTGGGTAGCGCAGTCGTTAAGCGTCTGCCTTCGGCTCAGGGCGTGATCCCAGCGTTCTGGGATCGAGTCCCACATCGGGCTCCTCCGCTGGGAGCCTGTTTCTTCCTCTCCCACTCCCCTGCTGTGTTCCCTCTCTCGCTGGCTGTCTATCTCTGTCACATAAATAAATAAAATCTTAAAAAAAAGGGGGGATGATAATGACAAATCTGTAGACATAGCAGTGGAACCTGAACTTGAACCCAAATCTTTCCATCTCTAAAACCCATATTTTTGACAACTACTGTCCTGCTGTCATTAAGTGAGATTATCCATGTGAAAGTGCTTGGTGTAGAGTAGGCACTCAGTAAATATTTGTTAAAGCAAAAACAAAAAAGACAAACAACCAAGAAGAAAAAGCCATCCTAGAAATTCCTCTTTGTCTGAATAAGGAATGTTCAAATTAAAAATATGTTTGTTATTGTTATTATAAAATCAACTCCAAAATTTGGGGGAAAGATAAGGTATAAACTGTTGTAAGTTTGGCTAAATATGGAATAAGGAGATTCCAGTGAGTCTTTGACAGGGAATGGATAACCAGACTCATCTAACATTCAAATGAATAGTACTGTGAATCCTCTAGACAGAAGCTACTCCTGGATCATCTACTCCTACATATACGGGACCCCCATTTCACTAGGATCCAGCAGGAAACAGGGTTCTATGTTAATTATGGTTGTCCCTCTGCCTGAACAATGGCTGAAGGACAAGCCATCATGGAAAACAGGAGTTCTAGCTGCTGTCCATTTCCAGAAGGGGAATGATTCAGTGACTCAAAAGAGAGAAGGACTGCCTGGCTCTTTGGAGTCATTTCATGGTAGTTAGGAACAGAGGTATGGCTCAGGTATTAGCTGTTTCATTGCATTCACTGATAAGAGACAAGTGATAGGAATTAGGTTTGTTTACATTGCAATAGTAATCTTATTTGTTGTGTTTGATTTCTTTTCTCAAAATCTTTCATGGTTTTGAGATGTGTTTATTTAATTGGGCTGGAGAATGAATGATCCTATCTGTGTTCCTGAATCAGATTTGAGCGGTTTTCATCAAGGGGCTACTTTGTGTCAGGCCCATACATTATCTCATTTAAGCTTCATAACAATGTGGTAAGGTTGACTGTATCATGATTTTCATTTTTCAAATAAAGAATCAGAGGTGCAGAGAAGTTACCAAGTGGAGAACATTGCCCAGCTGCACATCGCTAGTAAGTTGTGAAGCTAAGAAGCAAACCCAGGGCTTCTGAGTCTACTTTCTATTACATTTTACTAGGCTGTGCATTAGTGTAACAGTACGGTATTTTAAAAATGGCATTGTGGCAGCCAGAAGGAGATCAAAACAAATACTGAAGACAGTATTATTAGACATGGAAGTCTGGACTTGCCAAGAAATGCCTTTAATGTTACATAATAGGAATGCTGGTATTTAGCTTGATACAGTGTCTCTTAATATCATCTGCTCCTAAAATGCAACCTAGGTATTTTTTTGTAATCTGCTCTGGTGGTCCTAATGAAGTTTAAGTCATTTTCAGCATCTACAGAAAGCAGAGTAAAATTAAAAATTATGGGGAACCTGAATTTTTTTGTTTTATTTTACAAAGCAAATGTCTGGTCACAAATAAAAGTTTAAAACAGATCTCAAAATTTCTTGGTACTCACTTCTTTTGTCTGATAACATGGACATCATGTAAAACACCCAAGACTTGTATAGAGCAAAAGTGAGGGGGAAATTAACTTTTATTGGGTACCTAAGGTTTACCAGTCATGTTTACATACTTCATCTCTTTAAATCCCTGAGAAAATCCTGTAAGTTGGGTAATATTAGGCTCATTTTAGAAAAAAACAAAAAGCAAACAATAAAAAAACCCCAAATATTCAGAAGATCAAATAAATTACTGACAGCTGCGAAGTTGAGACATGGCAAAGCTAAGATTTGAACCCAGATCATGTTGTTTTTTTCATTTTATGATGTTGCCACATAGTTGATAAGAGCCAGAGAAGGTGTTATGAGCAGTGTCGAGTGTACCCAAAAGTTACCCTTTAGTTGAAACAACTCACTGTAAACTCACTGTAAGCCAGTTATGAAATGTTGGAGATGGAAGGCATTTATAGATAATGTAGTCTAACTTTTTAATTTAATAGGTGAGGAGAGTATACCCTACCTCTGAGTTATTAACTCAAAAAGGGTAAGAATATTGTGTAAGATCACAGAGGAAGGGCAAGCATCTATGTCTTCTAAATCCCAGCTCAGTGCTGTCCGTGTTCTATCAGTATGGATAATAGTTAAGAACATGGGCCTTAGAGCTACACACTACCCATCTTCAAATTCTGGATGATCAGGGAAAGTTACCCAACCTGTCTCGATCTGTTTATTCAACTGCAATATAAATAACAGTACTTCATAGAATTAATTAAATGAGTTAATACTTGCAAAGTGTTTAAGTCAGTGCTTGTCCCATAATAAATACTTAATAAGTATTAAGTGTTACTATTCTTACCTTGTCTCCCAAGGCCCAAGCCCACTGTAGAAGCTGCTGGAGTGGTTGAACTGAAGGAGAAATAGTATAAATAGTATAAAAAGGCAAATGTTTCTGTGAGAGCATCATGAAATAGCCCCCTGTAGAGATGGTAAGGGAGGGCACACAACAGACAGAGTAAATTCCATAGAGACTCAGCACTAGGAACTCATGAGGGTGAAGGTCTGGGAGGGCCTCACGGCGTGATCCCAAATGGAGTAGCTCAGGAAGCCACAGAATGTAACCAGCAGCCACCCTGGCACACAGTGATTCCACCCTGAACAAGGATAATACACTTTCTTCCCCGCTCCCTCTCTTCCTCCCTCCCTCCTTGCCTTCTTGCCTGCTTTCTTCCCCGCCTTCCATTCACCAAACGTTTTCTGAGTGACTAGTGTGTGCCAGGCCCTGGAATAATGTGCACAAAATGAAGTCTCTACCCTCATGGAACTTACTTTCTAGCTGGGAAGATGGGTGATGAACAAAGACACACATATGTAATATAGTGAAAAGGGCTACAAAGGGGTATAAAGTCATAGGGGGTGCTATTTTTTTAAGGTAGGGTGATTGGGGTGCCCTTGGAGGAGGTGGCCTTTGAGCAGAGACCTGCATGGAGTGAAAGAATCAACAATCACTGTCTGGAGAAAGAACATTCCAGACTGAGGTGAAAGCGAAGCAAATCCCAACCTCTAGTGGGAAAGCTGAATGTGATTTTCAGAATAGCAGGAAGGTCCGTATGGTTAGAGCAGAGAGAGCAAGGAGTATAGCAGGGGTCAGATCACCTAGTACCTGTAGACTGAGGCATGGCCTAAACAACAGGGAAGCTTCACAAATGGTAGGGAACTCTAGCAACTGTGTGTACTCGGGGTCATGTGAGTAGGCTACCCCACTTCCAAAGTATGTCACTGACAATCGCTTCTTTGCAGAAATAAATGAAGGGTGGATACTTTAAAAAATAATATAGATTAGCCAGCTTCTATGTGCCTAAAGTGAAAAAACAATTGAAGCTATACGAGAGAAAAAAAAAGGAAATGGGTTTGACATGTTCCACATACTTGATATTCATATCATGTTAATAACATGTGAAACATGGGTGGGGGTGAGGGTTGTGGCAGGGCAGGAATGCATTCAGACAGGCACTTCCCAGAAGCATACCAAGACCAGTCTTGATACTTCTGGAGGTCCTTGGGAAAAGTTACTTGAGTCTCCTTGATTTTTTTCACATTATTTCAGAAGATGCAACAAAGAGATGATGCCTAGGCCAACCCTTTTAGTTAAAGATTACCTTAAGGATCTTGTCTAGGCAAGGGTTTTTGAGTCAAAGAAGAGCATGTATGAAATAAACTAAAATTGAACCTGGCTAGGTGCTCTTTTTCTTTTGCAATTACAAAGATACTGATTGAGTATACCCACCAAATTGTAGGTGTTAGGAGAGGAGAAGCCACAGTGACAAAGTCTTACATGAAGAAAACTCATAGTCAAGCAGACACATTTCTATTAAATAAAGATTGGAGAACATACTTTATATAAACACCACAAAATTTCACTAGTTAAAAAAATGCACACAGCTTTTGTAGGTGTCCCAATTCCAGACTTCACGCTATATTACAAAGCTGTAGTAATCAAAACAGTATGGTACTAGTACAAAAATAGACACATAGATCAATAGAACAAAAGAGAAAACCCAGACATGAACCCACAATTATATGGTCAATTAATCTTCAACGAAGCAAGAAAGAACATCCAATGGGAAAAAGACTGCCTCTTCAACAAATGGTGTTAGAAAAACTGGACAGCAACATGCCAAAGAATGAAACTGGCCCACTTTCTTACACCATACACAAAAGTAAATTCAAAATGGATCAAAGGCCTAAATGTGAGACCTGACACCATAAAAATTCTAGAAGAGAACAGAGACTGTAACTTCTTTGACATCAGCTGTAGCAACTTCTCTCTAGATATGTCTCCTAAGGCAAGAGAAACAAAAGCAAAAATAAGCTATTGGGACTTCATCTACTTATCTGCACAGCTAAGGACATAATCAACAAAACTATAAGGCAACCTACGGAATGGGAGAAGGTATTTGCAAATGACATATCTGGTAAAGGGTTAGTATCCAAAATATAAAAAGAACTTATAAAACTCAACACCCCAAAAATGAATGATCCAATTAAAAAATGGGCAGAAGACATGAATTTTCCCAGAGAAGACATCCAGATGGCCAACAGATACATGAAAAGATGCTCAACATCACTTATCATCAGGGAAATGCAAATGAAAACTACAGTGAGTTATCACTTCACACCTGTCAGAATACCTAAAATCAACCACACAGGAAACAATAGGTGTTGGCAACAATGTGAAGAAAGGGGAACCTTCTCGCACTATTGGTGGGAATGCAAACTAGTGCAATAGTATGGAGGAAAACAGTATGGAGGTTCCTCAAAAAGTTAAAAATAGAACTACCCTATGATCCCGCAATTGAACTACTAGGAATTTACCAAAGAATACAGAATTACTAATTCAAAGGGATACATGCAGCCCAGTATTATAGCAGCATTATATACAATAGGCAAATTATAGAAATAGCCCAATGTCTACTGGCTGATGAAAAGATAAAGAAGATGTGGGATGGAGATTTATATATATATATAATGGAATATTACTCAGCCATAAAAAGAATGACATCTTAACATTTGCAATGACATGGATGGAGCTAAAGAGTATAATGCTAAGTGAAATAAGTCAGCCAGAGAAAGAGAAATACTATGATTTCATTCATTTGGAATTTAAGAAACAAAAAGAACAAGCAAAGGAAAAAAAAAAGAGAGAGAAGGGCAAACCAAGAAACAGACTTTTAACTACCCGATGGTTACCAGGTGGAAGGTGGGTCAGGGGATGGGTTGACTAGGTGATGGGCATTAAGGAGTGCATTTGTTGTGATGAGCGCCAGCCGATGTATGGAAGTGTTGAATCACTATATTGTACACTTGAAATGACTATTACACTGTATGTTAACTAACTGGATTGAATTTAAGTCAAAACTTTAAAAAATGCACACAGCTTAGGAAAACACTTACTATCAAAATGGAGTACATAAAGACACATATGAAATCATATTCATTTTGATGAACAAAACCAGAGTCTGAATTGATAAAGGTTCTCAGTTGGAAACATTGTTCATTTGTAGTTTGGGATTTAAAGGCTATTTATTTATTTTATGTTTTGATTTGAAATAATTAGCTATTAGACCTGCTAAGGTATTTTCTTTTCATGTCAGGTATACAATGGCTTCAAAGTCAAGACAAGGTTGGATGGAAAGGAAGTGAACAAAGAAGTTAAGGGAAAATATCGACATTTCTCAAACAAGCAATCAATGAAAATGTGTCAACATTTATGAGCATCTTTAGCTGGCGATAATACAATGAAAATAAATAATGTAAGCAAAAGAATATTGTTGGCTATTCATAGAATGTATTCATTGTTGTTCAATAAAATTCTGAGAGGCAAAGATTTAAGGTGAATGAAAATTATCAGTTCTAATACTTGAAAATTCCAGCAGCTCAGAATATTTTTAGTGCCCTAAATGTAAAATTTAAAAATATTTTATTAAGAAAATATTATTCAATCTTTTGAGAAATTTGCATTTCACTGCAAAGATGGAACATAGCATCTTTAGCTGAGTTATTTTCTGTTGAAGTCAGAGCCATTTTGTGGTATATGATTAGCACATTCTAAAGGCAAAGATTCCAGAAAGTTTAAATTTAGTTGTAAAAAACTGAAGGCATTTATCCATTCACGTATAACATGAAAATGCAAGCTTCACTTTCAGTGTGTTTAAATGCCACATATTATAATGGAAACTCTGAAATGTGATCACCAATCTGATTTCACATTTAGAAATCAAATAAAAAAGAGGCCGAGACAGTCATATTTGATACCAAAAAAATGGTTGTCATAGGAGAACAAAAATCTCTTATGCTTTGAGGAAAGTAACATACTATTCTTGATGGATATCCTAGGTCAGTGGAGATTGTAGAATCTAAGTATAGGAATACAATATTTTATATCACTCTAAAAGTCAATGATCAGAAATAACAGTTTAAATTTCATGTGCATATGGTCAATAGGCATTATTGGTAACTTAAGAAAGAACCTGGTGAGTGATGATAGATAGATGTAGATTTGATAATATTTAAGATTTTATAATTGATGAGCTTATCATATTAGGATACACTATGATATGTGGGAGAGAAACATATAAAGACCTTAAATTTCCATACAAGGAAAAGTATAGTCCAATTTGTTTTGTTCTATCTATGTCCTTATATTTAGATTTTTTTCATAGACAGCATACAGTTGGGTCATGTTTTTTAACAATGTTTTAACCCAGCCTTTGTCTTTTAATTTACATTTAATGTAGTTATTGATAGAGTTGAATTTAAATCTATTATCTTGCTATTTGTTTTCTGTTTATTCTATCTATTCTTGTTCTTTTTCCCCTGGTTTCTGCCTTATGGTGGATTAATGGAGTATCTGTTTTAGTATTCCATTTTATCTCCACTACCGACTTATTAACTAAACCACTTTGTTTGGTTTACTTATTTTTAGTTGTCTTGAGGTTTACAATATGCATTTTTAGCCTCCTATTCCAGTCTATCTTCAAATAGTATACCACTTGAAATATAACACGATCTTTACAATAGTTATAATCCCATTCCCCCATCCTTCATGCTATTATCATATATTTTATTTCTATGTATGTTAAACTTCATGATACATTGTTATTATTTTTACTTTAAACAGTCAAGTATCTCTTTTGTAAATTTTTAAAATGAGAAAAAATTTTTTATTTACCCATATGTTTATTATTTCCAACACTTTTTATTGTTCTATGTAGGTTTGATTTCTCTGGTATCATTTTCTTTCTAACAGAAAGAAACATCTTTAACATTTCTAACAGTGTAGTTTGCTGGAAATGAATTAACTCAGATTTTGTTTGCCTAAAAAAATTTATTTCATTTTTATTTTTGAAGGATATACTTGCTGGATGTAGCACCTAAATCTACAGTTTTATTCATTCAGAACTTTAAAGATATTTGTTCTGTTGTCCTGTGGTTCATATGATTTATGACAAGAAGCCTGCAGAATTTTTTATCTTTGTACCTGTGCCTGTAACTTTTTTTTCCCCCTCCTCTGGATGCTTTTAGATTTTTAGTGATTTGATTATGCTCTGTCTTGGTGGTGGTGGTGGTGTTGGTGTGTGTGTGTTTGTGTGTGTGTGTGTGTGTGTGTGTGTGTGTGTGTTTATCCTGCTTGGGGTGTTATGGATTTATAGCTCTCATCAAATTTATAAATTTGGTGGCCAGTATTTCTTCAATATCTCACCCTCATTTTTAAACATATTATATAATCATAAAAATACATATATAGGTTACACATATAATTAGACTGCTTAATATTATTCTATAAGTATACTTTTTTTTCAAATTTTAAAATCGATATTTGTGATTTTGGATAACTCTCTTGCTATGTCTTCAAGTACATAGACTTTTTTCTTTTGCAGTATCTAAGCTGCTCTTAATCCTATATGGTAAATTTTTCATGTTGGGTGTATTTTTTCTAGAATACCATTTGGGTTAAAAAATACCTTCTATTTTTCTTCTCCTGTTACATTTTTTCTTTAAATATTTGCACGTGGTGATAATAGGTATTCTGACATCCCTGTGTGCTAGTTCCACCATTTCTGTCATCTCTGGGTCTGTTTCAATTGGACGACTTTTTTCTCCTGGTTGTAATTTGACACATTTTCTTGCCTCTTGGCTTGTCTGGTAATTTTTGATAGAATGCTGAAGATTAAATATGCTCCATTGTTCATTATCTAGGTTTTGACTTCCTTTAAAAATGTTATTTTTTCTTGGCAGGCAGCTAAATTATTTGTTAATCACTTTAATTACTTCAAATCCCTTTTAAAGCTCTGCCAGAGTGGGGTGAAAGAAGTATTCTCTCTAGTATGGGTCAGCCCTACTATTCAGGTGTGATCCCTTTGGGGTCTCCACTTAATGCCCCAGGTAATCTAGAGGACTCTCCAGACTGACTAGTCAGAGATCCAATGTCTTCCTACCCTATACAAATTCTGGGAATTGTTCTTACAAATCTCTGGTTTTTCTTTGTTTGGCTAGTGGAATTTAACTCTACTCATGTAAGGCCTAATACTTAGCATGTACTAGGCATATTTTTAAAGCTCTTTTTTTCCTTACAGCCCTTTACTTTCTAGATCTCTGTCCTGCAACCTCTAGCCTCAGCTTCCCAAAACTGATCTCTGTCTACTGAGTCAGCAAGGAAGCCAAGCTCTTTTGGGTTACCCTTCCTTCTCCTCGTAGTCCATAACTGCCTCCAGACAGAAATCTGGGGCAATCATAGAAATCACTCCATATGTTTCCCCGTTTTCAAGATCATAGTCCTACACTGCCTATAGTCCAGTATCTGAGCACAGGTGGTCCATATATTTCATCCAGTTTATAATGGGTGGTTGTCCAGACCTGGATACTCCATTATGGCCAGAAACATGAAGTCCCAAGTCTGTTTTAGATACTTGTAGACCAAACAATTCCTACAAACAACATGAGAGTAGAAATGATTGTATCATAATTCTTAAAGAAAACTCTTATCCAGGTAATGTTGCATGTAATACAATCTAAGTAAGTTGATTTTGATAATATGTTTGCAGAGGTTACTTCAATCTGCTGAGATATTGAAATGAGTGCCCCAAAGGAAGGGACGTTTGAAACGAAATAACAGTTAATCATCAGTTATCAATCATTAATTCAATAGCTGTTTTGTGACAGGTACTGAACTGGGCTCTAGATGCAGTATTTGTTGCAGTCATTCTCGTACTCATTTTTGATAGGAAGTGTATGGGCTAATCAGAAGAAGAAGAAATTGGATTATCCAAAGATCTGGATGCTGAGAAAACTAGAATTTGATATCAAACATGAATCAATACCTTAAAGTGGTTTTTATTAAATAATTATTAAACACAAAAAAAGACATGAAATTCATGTAAATTTTAAAGTAGTGATTCTCAAACTTTAATGTGCAAACAAATTACCTGGGTTCTTGTTAAAATGAAGATTCTGATTCAGGCATTCTGGGTGGGACCTGTTTCTGCAGGGCTAACAAAAAAAAATCCCAGGTGATGCTGGTGTTCTCTAATCTGCAGACTATCCTTTGAAAAGCAAAAATACTGATAATACAGTGATCACCCGTGTACCCTGTGTTATTAATGAGTAAGAAAAAGGACATTATCATTATCCCTGATGTCTTCTGTGTCCGCTTGCCTGACCCCATCTCCTTCCCTCTTTCTTCAAGGTAACTACTCTCCTAGGTTTGTTTTTATTATCCTTTTGTTTTTCTTGACGGTCTTATCACATATACTTATCTCTCTAAATACATATTGTTAGGTTTCGTATATTTTTGAATGTGAGAAACTAGTATAAATAGAATCATTTGTATATATTCTTTTGCAATTTTTTTTGGCATCACATTATATTCCTGAGGTTAGTTCATATCGTGTGTGTTACCTTGGGTTGTTCATTTAAACTGCTGTATAAAATTCTTTTTTATGACTAGTCACAATTTATCTATTTACTGTTGATGGATTTTGGAATTTCCATTAAAAATTTTTTTTAAAAGATTATTTATTTGAGAGAGAGAGCGCATGAGCAGGGGGCAGAGGGAAATGGAGAAGCTGGCTCTCTACTGAGCAGGGAGCCTAACACAGGGCTCGATCCCAGACCCCAGGATCATGACCTGAGCCAAAGGCAGACGCTTAACCTACTGAGCCACCCAGGCTCTCCGTGGAATTTCAGTTTATACTGTCATGAAAATTCTTGTACAATTCCTGGTGAATATATGCAAGATGTAATCAGATTATATACATAGGTATTGAATTGCTGGTTCTCAGTCTGTTGTTGGTATCGTTTCTAATCTCATCCCTGTACCTTCCATCTTTAAATGTTCTACATGCTATACAATCTGGTAACCTATGTAATCCTCACAATCACCGTGTGAGGCAGGTACAGTTCTACCATTTATTGATGAGAAAACCAAACCACTGGGAAGTTAACTTGCTGAAGTCACATAGCTAGTACGTAATAAAATCCGGGAGTTGATTCTAGACAGTTTGGTCTAGAGCTTAAATTCTAAACCACTAGTAGATTCTGTGTACATAGTGCATATTCTCTCTCTCTGTCTCTCACACACACATAAACAAAACCTATAAACAAAGCACTGTGGGATCTATAGATAAGAAGATTCAGTCTTGCTCTTAGAGAACTTATAATTTGTTTGGGAGAATATTTACATGTAAAAAGATAACAATAGGAGAGGGTACATATGAAGTGACAGATGAATGGCATAATCAAATCAGGCCACAGAGGTCATGGAGCATGGGCCAGGAAGAGGTTACAAAACAGATGGTCTCAAACTGAGGGACGAGACCTCCCTGTATGATTGGCTCCTGCCACCACTCCGTACTTATGTCCCTGACATCCACCAAACTCTAGTTACATTGATTTTCCTTTTGCGATCCAAAATGTCATGTTTATTCCTATCTCAGGAACTTCACACTGCTGTGCCCTCTGCCTGGACTGCTCTTTCTCCAAATCTTGGCAAGGCAGGCTTCTTTATTATCATTCTGAACTCGGATCACATGCACTGTCCTTAAGGAGAATTTCCCTGACAACCCAACCTGAAATACTGTTCTAGCCTTGCTGCAGTCCACTAGCCTATTTGATTCCCTATCTGAAATTATCTCGTCTGTTTACCTGTTTTTATTGTTTCTTTTTACCAGAATGAAAGCTCCACAAACAAGGAGCTTGTTTGTCTTGTACTTGTCTATTTTTTCCCTTCCCTCAAATAGTTTCTGAAGTTTCTACTTCATCTACAAAATCTTTGTAGAGCTTTCAGGGAATGTCTCTCTTTGACCTATTTTGACACCCTTGGCCCAGTTTTTTGTACAAAAGAAGATATTTTTAAGTGTTTGTTTCTTCCCTTCACATCTTCAAAACACGGAAGAAACATGGTTCGGAAGGTTTTTTGATTTGTCATCACCGTTGGGAGTTATCAATGAGTAATAGAAAAGACTGCTTCTTCGTAGTTGGTTTCTTTTGAAACATTCCTCTACTTTGTAGGTCATGCTGAAGGCATTACCTTTGCACTCATCTTTCCAAATATTTATCAGCCATTACAGGCTTTTCTTGCTGCTTGAAACTTAATTGAATGAATTCTTTGGTTCTTATGAACAGATGAACACAAATGGATTGCTGAAATACTCCAAGGAAATAGTGAGCTGCAGGAAAGATTTTATTTTTCATTTATGATATATTTTGGTAATTAAAGAGTCATTTCTTTGGTTAAGTGCTAAGAGCAAAGTGATGAATATTGTGCAGGGTAAAGCTGTGAATTGCAGAATACTTTTAACTCTGTTTAAAAATCTGATTAACATTAATTTTACTTTACTAATTTGCTCTGTGAAATAAATACATTACTAATTACATGCAAAATATATTTAATCTTCCTACTGGAGGTCTACCACATTCATTTTAGCCCTATTTGTAGAAATGTTATTTGAAATGTCAAAGTAAATTATAATTATATTGAAATAATATTGGTTTTCAATTATGAAATAGTTTTTATACAAATTTTTATACAAAACTGATTTATTAAATATCATAAATACCCATAATATCTTACTTTTACATATGCTTCTGTTTTTAAAGAGTATATATAATTGACATATATAATATGTAAAATTATTTATTCACTGATATATATCTATATAAATTTATATCTATGTTTATATAGCTATAATCTGTATTAGTGAGGTTTAAAAATTTGCTTTATAACACAATGATAGCAGGAGATCATGAAGATCATAATTTGTGGCCTTACTATTTTCTTAAAAAGATTTTGTTTATTTATTTGAGAGAGAGAGCACAAACATCAGGGAGGGGCAGAGGCAGAGGGAGAGGGACAAGCAGACTCCCTGCTGAGCAGGGAGCCCACTGTGGGGCTCAATACCAGGACCTGGAGATCATAACCTGAGCTGAAGGCAGGTTCTTAACTGACTGAGCAACCCAGGTGCCCCAATTTATGGCCTTTTTAATATCAACTTTCAATTACTAGGGATGCTTGTATTAGTTTGCTGGGACTGCCATAGCAAAGTATCACAGATTGAGTGGCTTAAACAACAGAGATTTATTTTCTCACATTTCTTTATACTAGATGCCTGAAATAAGTGTCAGCAGGTCTGGTTTCTTCTGAGGCCTCTCTCCCTGGCTTATAGATGGTTGTCTTCTCACTCTGTGTTCACATGGTCTTCCCTCTGTACATGTCTGTGTCCTAATTTCCTTTTTTTTAAGGACACTGGTGGTAAATGGGTTAGGTCCCACCTTAAGGATCTTATTTTAAATTAATGACCTCTTTAACTACCTTATCTTTAAAATACAGTCATATTATGAGGTCCTGGGGGTTAAGACTTCAACATATGAATTTGGGGGGATATAATTCAGTTCATAACACTTGTGTAGATTATGAGAAGAACAGTAATTAATATGTAACTTGTTTTAAACTTTCTGAGTGAATGAGTTAAAGAGGTTATCTGAAATAAGTGCTATTTTAGTCAAGAAAATTATTTCTCACCACATATGGTTTGTATCTTGAATAAAATTTCTTATTTATCTAATTTTTAAATAATTTGATAACCTTTATTATTTGTATAATAATAATACTACCTAACATATATTGGTGCCAGACTGTTCTAAGCACATCTCCTATATTAATCTATTAAATTATCACAATAACTCTATGGAATACCATTATTACTCTCATTTTAAAAGGGAGAAAACTGAACTGAATGCAAATAACTAAAATGGAGACTAAATGATTTGCCTGATGTTATATAGCTATTAGGTAGCAGAACTGGAAGGAAACCTAGGTGGCCAAGCTCTGGAATGCATGCTTTTAATCAGTAGGTCAGTGGTTGCCAAGGAGTAGTCTCCAGGTTTTGGCCAAAATGGAGTAACAGGGACCAGATTTACTCTCCGATTTGAAACAACTGAAAAACTTAGCTCATATACATATATAAAACAATGGATTGTAAGACATTGGATTTCACTCAATGAAGGATAGTGATCCCTGAGAGTCAGGAACCATATGATTGCCCCCTTTACTATCTGGAGAGAGTTCCCAGGTTGAAGCTCAGGGAAAGGGTACCTACATGGAACCTGCAGTCTCTTGGAGCTTAGGAGACAGAACTGGGAGCCCAGGGAAACCAATGCAATTAGAGTTTGCAGGGAAGAATATAGAAGTGCTCTTTGAAAGGAAGAATACAGGAGAGAGCTATTGAAAGAGAGAGCGAGCGAGCGAACACATACTTCACAGACATGCAGATGGTCCCCTTGAATCATCAAATGGAAATGATTCATGCATACATGTGAAGAAAATACCTATGGCTGAGGAAAGACCCACCAGAGGACTACAGGGAATAATTGCTGGAACTCTCTTGGGGCTGGGAATAGTTCTTATTCCCAAAAGCAGAACATATGAGGCATTGGGTAGAATATTCAGAAGGGTTTTAAGTCAGTAGTAGGCAAAACAGGCCCTGGACTAAATGGTGCTCTAGCTTCACTTTATAAACTTTAGAAGCAAGACCCAAGGGGTGCCTGGCTGGCTCAGTTGGTGGAGCATGTGACTCTTGATCTTGAGGTTGTGAGTTTGAGGCCCATACTGGGTGTAGAGATTACTTGAAAGAAAATCTTTTTTTTTAAAGATTTTATTTATTTATTTGACAGAGAAAGTGAGAAAGCACAAGCAGGGGGAGCAGCAGTGGGAGAGGGAGAAGCAGGCCCCCCAACTGAGCAAGAAGCCCATTGTGGGGCTTGATCCCAGGACGTTGGGATCATGACCTGAGCCAAAGGTAGATGCTTAACTGACTGAACCACCCAGGCACCCCCCCCCCCGCCAAAAAAAAAGATCTTAGAAAAAAAGCAAGGCCCAAAAGAGTCAAACTGTTTCCAAGTAACTTAACTGCATCCTAGAAAAAAGATTTGAGAATATTTATAGGAATGCAAAACTATGCAGCATTCAAAATGGCAAAGTCACCATGTGTATCATCCAATAAAAATTTTTCAGGCATGCAGGAAAATATAACCCACAATTAGGAATAAAAATCAATTGAAATTGATCCAGCAATGATGCAGATGATAGAACCAATAGTCAAGGACATACTCTCGGTTACTATAATCACATTCCATATGTTCAAGAAGATAAAGACTGACCATGTCGAGTAGAGACATGGAAGATATAAAAAGACTCAAATTGAACATCTAAAGAAAGAAGGTACAGTGTTTGAGATGAAAACTACACCGAGTGGGACCAATAGCAGATAAGGCATTGCAAAAGAAAAGATTAATGAACTTGAAGACATAATAGTAGAAACCAAAATGAAACAGAGAAATCAAAGCCTAAAAAAAATGAACAGAGCACTAATGGGCTGTGGAACAATTTCATATGGCCTAATATACGTGTAACTTGAGGGAGGTGATAGAGGGGTGGGAACAGAAAAAAAAAATACTTGGAGAAATAGTGGCTAAAAAATTTCCAAATTTGATGAAAACTCTAAGTCTACAGATCCAAAAAGCTCAAAGTATAGAATTCTCCAGATCAATAACATGAATATCACTTAGGAATTTGTTAGAAATTCAGATTCTTGGGACCTACCCAACACTCACTAAATCGGAAAATTTGGGAGTGGAGCCCAGGAATATGTATTTTAATAAGCCATTCCTATGATGCTGACATGTGTTAGAGTTCAAGAGCCACTTTATTAGACAGATTCATCTCTGAAAGGATCCTTAACTGTAAAGAAGTGTGAAACTTGACCAGAAGTAATTTGTGTTCAGAATTTTGCTGTGTATCAAAATTTAAAGGTTTCATCTACTGTAAAGAAAGGATGGTGTTTTCATGTAGAAAGATTCAGTATTATGACTGTTATTTCAAAATTAACACAAGGAGCAATTTTTAAAGGTAAAAATATAGACATTAGAACCTGATTTTTTTCAATCCTATAGAATGGGGATGCGGTAAGAAAGCTTTAGGAAATTGAAGATCACAGAGAAGAAACATTTACCACTTATTGTCATCATCATGAAGGAACTCTGGATCTTAATCAGAGGCTATGCAAGAACTTTCAGTGATTGTGGTAATACAAAGGGATTTACTTAATGTACAGAATTAAAATTTCTAAACTGATACATGTGGCAGGACTAAAAATATTAGGGTCTAAGTCCTCCCAGTATTTCTCCTCATTAGACACACTGAAGAGACTGCCGACTTACTTTTTTCCCAGCCCCACATCTTTAAGTGAACCAGACTCGTTCAGAAAGAGGATGTTAAATACTGTGTGAGTGATGAATGCTCTTCAAAGTGCTTGATAACTGAAGTAAAGATTTTGAGATATTTTGGAATTACTGTTTGGTTGCTACGTAGTATTTATTTATCTACCACACCACTTTAAGATTGGGCTACATTGGTCATAACTTCAAGGTTATATATCTACTAAATGGATAGATGTTTATTAAAGGTTAAGAATTTAAATTCTACCAAACATTTAAAGAAGAATTGATACCAGTTCTTCAACTCTTCCAAAAAATAGAGGAGAGACCCCTTCCAAACTTATTTTATGAGGTCAGCGTCACCCTGATACCAAAGCTAAAGACACCACAAGAAAAGAATACTATAGCCCATTATTCCTGGTGAACATAGATGCAAAAACCTTCAATAAAATATTAGCAAACCAAATTCAACAGCAAATTAAAAGGATCACGCACCATGACCAAGTGGGATTTATCCTTAGGCTCTAAGAATGGTTCAATACCCACAAATCATTTTGATACACTACATTAACAGAATGAAGACTAAAGATCACATGATCATCTCAACAGATGCATAAAAAACATCTGACAAAATTCAACACCCTTTCATGATAAAAACTCTCAACAAATTAGTTATAGGAGGGACTTAACCTCAACACAATAAAGGCCATATATGCAAAGCCTATAGCTAACATCATACTCGAGGGTGAAAAACTGAAAGCTTTTCCTCTAAGATCTGGGACAAGCCAAGAATGCTCACTCTTGCCACTTTCAGTCAACAGAGTATTGAAAGTCTTAGCTGAGTAATGGGACAAGAAAAAGAAATAAAAGTCATCCAAATTGGAAAGGAAGAAGTAAAATTATCTGTGGTTGCAAATGACACGATCTTATATGTAGAAAACTCTAAAGACCACACACACACATATGCACACACACACACACCCCCCAAACCATTAGAACTAGTAAACAAATTTGGCAAAGTTTCAGTAATCAAAATAACATACAAAAATCAGTTGCAATTCTAGGCACTAAAAACAAATCATCCAAAAAGGAAATTAAGAAAACAATCCTATTTACAATAAAATAAAAAGAATAAAATACTTAGGAATAAACTTAACCGAGGAGGTAAAAGACTTGTACAGTGAAAAGTATAAGACACTGATGAATGAAATTAGAGCAGATACAAATAAATGGGAAAAAATCCTGTGTTCATGGATCAGAAGAATTTATATTATTAAAATGTCCATACTACTGAAGGCAATCTACAGATTCATTGGAATCCCTATCAAAACCTCGATGGCATTTGAAAACAATCCTAAAATGTGTATAGAACCACAAAAGCCCCTGTATAGCCAACGCAATTTTGAGTAAGAAGAACAAAGTTGGATGCATCACCCTTCCTAATTTCAAAATATAATATAAAGCTACAATAATAAAAAACAGTATGGTATTAACATAAAGCCAGGCATAAAGACCAAAGGAAGAGAATAAAGAGCCCAGAAATAAAACTAGGCAAATAACTGCCCATTAATCTTCAACAAAGTTACCAAGAATACACAATGGGAAAAAGGTAGTATGTTCAGTTAATGGTGTTGGGAAAACTGGATATCCAGATGCGAAAGAATGATATTGGACCCTTATCTTAGACCATATACAAAAATCAACTCAAAATGGATTAAAAACTTCAACATAAGATCAGAAACTATAAACTCCTAGAAGAAAACAAAGGGAAAAAGCTTCATGACACTGGTCTTGGCAATGATTTCCTAGATATGACACCAAAAGCTCAGGTGCCAAAAACCAAAAATAGACCAGGGGATTACATCAAATTAAACATTTTCTGGACTGCAAAGGATACAATCAACAAAATGAAAGGGCAACCCATGGAATGGGATAAAATAATTGCCAAAACCACATATCTGATAAAGGGTTAATCTCCAAAATAAATAAAGGCACTTAAATTCAATAGTAAAAAACCAAATAACCTAATTAAAAAATGGGCAGAGGACCTAAATAGTAATTTCTCAAAAGAAGACATAAAAATGGCCAACAGATATATGAAAGGAGATCAATACCACTAATCATCAGGGAAATGTAAATCAAAACCACGATGAGATACCACCTTACATCTATTATGGTAGCTTTTCTCAAAAAAGCCTAAAGTTAACCAATGGTGGTGAGGATGTGGAGAAAAGGGAATGCTGTGTACCTTTGTAAGAATATAAATTGGTGAAGCCACAATTATTTGGAGGTTCCTCAGAAAATTAAAAATAGAACTATCATTGGATCCAGCAATCCTACTCCTGGGTATGTATTCAAAGGAATTAAAAGTAGGATCCCAAAATGATATCTGGACTCCTGTGTTCACTGCAGCATTACTCACAATAGCCAAGACATGAAAGCAAACTAAATGCCCATCCACAGATGAATGGATAAGGAAAACATGGTATATAAATACAATGGAATATTTTTCAGACTCAAAAAGAAGGAAATCCTACCATTTGTGACAATATGGATGAACCTGGAGGACATGATTCTAAGTGAAATAAGCCAGATACAAAAGGACAAATACTACATGATATCATTTGTATGATGAATCTAAAATAAACTCTTAGAAGCAGAATGGAATGGTAGTCACTAAGGCTTGGCAGAGAAGGAAACAGGGAGGTACTTTTACTAATAAAAGGGTACAAAGTTTCAGTTACCCTAGTTGAGTAAGTCCTAAAGATCTGTACAGCCCAGTGCCTATTCCTAACAGCACTGGATTGTATATTTAAAAATTTGGTAAGAGGGTAGATCTTATATTGCATGTTCTTATTGCAAAATAATAACGATAATAATAAATATGAGGGTAGGAGGGAACTTTTAGAGATGACATTTAGGTTTATGGCATAGATTGTGGTGATAGTGTCATGGGTGTAGACTTTATCTCTGAACTCATCAAGTTTTATACATTTATTTATAGCTTTTTTAAAGTAAAAAACAATTTTTAAAAAGGAATGTCTATTGGAAATAATGCAGTAATGGCATACTCCTTGGTTAAAAAAGTGTGTAAGTGTAAGGACTAGAACAATTTACATAGTATGTATCAATTATTTTTTTAAAGAAACATACCAAAAATACGCTAAAAACATTTCTAAAAATATAAGCATCAATATATTTAAAATTTACCACACATCATTATATGCTATTGCCATTGTAAATTACTAGAAGGCTATATACCAAACTATTTTTAACAGACATTACCCTCCTTCTCTGGGGACTGGGATCGGGCAGGTAGGTAGAGGGAGTAAGAAAATGGCAAGAAGATCTTTTCACTTTGTATTCCATACATCTCTGTTTTGTTTAATTAATTGAGGTAAAAATGATTACTTTTGTCATTGAAAATGACACAAAATATTAAAAAAATCATAATCTCCCTATTGGTCACATTTTTTTAAACACTTAAGCGGCATGGTAAGTAGCCAAAAAACACTTAGAAAATGCTTAGTGTTTAACCATCTCAGAGAACTACATTCTATCTTTTGATATTTAAATGCATTCCAATGAATTCATATAATTATTATTGAAATTTCCCTAATTTCTTTTGTTAAAAAGGTTCATTTCAAATTTCTTTGGAGTTTGTATTCATTTTAGATTTGGCCACATTTCTTTTCTCTTAAAATGAAAAAAAATATCTTCTATTTTAACTACCACTGATAATGTTCATGCATACCACCTTGCCCTGTGTTCTGGTTTGGAACCTTCTCATAGGTGAATGGATAGCTATCTGCTGTTCTATGTGCAACTGGTCCTTGTGCCATTTTTCCAGTGTGATGGGGGAAGAAACAGCTGTCATCTGTCCTGGGGATTCAGCTGAGAGCCTGGCACTGTGGGTATTTACCTAGGCTGCTTTGGGGAAAGGCAGGTGACACTTCATGATAATCATAACTGGAAACTAGAAAAACATTGGAAAGAAGAAACTGGAAGAGTTAAAGGGAAATCTGACAGAGGATTAAGAATTTGAGATGATTTTTGGAGCCAGGGTGATTTAAGCTTATTTTAAGAGCTAGCTTTATTTATTATTATATTCTAAAACATGAAAGAAGATTTTCTAATAAGGATTCTAAGAGGAACTTGTAAACCTGGATCATGCTTAGATAAGGTCACTGAAAATAATAATGAAAACAATCACCAAGAATATTAAAAATGAGAACTGTATTGCTTTGAGTTGAAGGAAAGCTGCATATATAAATATCAATACATTGCATCGTTTGGAAGCTGTGTTTTTATAGGAGAGAGACTGCCAAGTGAGTGGTGAGAAAATGGTGGTATATATGTCATAAGAGCATAGATGCATAAATATGTTTTATTAATCATAAAAATAGAGTTAAAAGATTAAAATATAGCCTCCATGTGTCTGAGTAAAAAGAGACAAAAACCTTGAACACTCTCCAGGCTTAGCCTCTGATCAAGCACTACAAATACTAATCCACTCACATATAATCTAGAACAAATGTAAAATAACAACAACAAAACATTTTCACTTTCATATTTTGCTTTACTTTTGGAATATAAAGCGATAGAGAAAGATCTTTGGCACCGTCTGCTTCTGGTTAGAAGAACACCAGAACCACCTAGTGGATTTTTCATTTACTGCACAATCCTATGCTTTAGAATTGCTAAACTGTAATTGCTGATAAGCCCTAAAGTGAAATCAGTGGTTATGGTCTCTTTGTGGCTTATAACAGGAATAGTAATTGTTAATCTTCAATACAAAGCTGTCCCTGAATAGCTGAAGAGAAGTCCCTGCCCACCAAACACTCACCAGCTCGCCCGCTGCTGCATTCCGAAGCACGGTCAGAGTTAAACACGTGGCTGCTGAGATATAAAGTGCACCTGGATCTTTACATGTTCTTTGAAAACTGATGAGCAAGGTAACCTGTGGAAATTCATCTGCATTCATGGTAGAGTCATCTTTTCGATAATAAGAGTAGGGAAATCTATAGGGCACAGCCAAGAAGTTACACTACTGCTTGACCTTTATATAAACTCGTGGATACATAAGCTGGAGTTTATAATCAGTTTTGTTTTGGAGCAAAGTAACTCATACAGTACAGTGTGTCCTGACCGTTATGCAACCCATGACTGAGCCCGCTGGGCCTCTGCATCTTGGTGGTGGTGATAGATGTTTCGTATATCATATTGGAATTTGGGATGATAGGTCAGAGAAATAACAAACATTCTGGGAAAAATACTTTGGTGAAATGCAAAGGGTTATCAAATGTCAAATTTTAGTAAATTCTGATGCTGAGTCAAAGGTTAATCAAATATCATAATTTACTATGCATCAAAAGAAAAAAACCACACCAGGATGTAAGGGGAATGGGAAAGTCGATGCAATTTTAACCTGTGAGTGGGTAGTTTGACTGTTAAGCAGATGGTAGGCTTCAGGCTATGAGGGGGTGCTTTTCAGGCAGGCACCACGTGTGAAGGGCACGTGGATAGGCTGGGCTCCCCCAAGGCTTCATGGCTGGGGCTGGCTGTAGGCAGAAGACATTGGCAGTGGCTGAAACTGCTGCTCTTCTCGTCTACTAACAATCCCCATTCGACTCTCTTCTCCCTTACAGTGTGTAGGAGGTTAGGTGGACACTCCCTGAGGACTGAAATTTCAGACTGTGATTTTTTTACGAGAGTGATGATCTCTTCCTAACACTTTAGAAGCTAAGGTGGGAACAATTTCAGTTCACAAGAATAAAGCCCAAGTTCTTTTCTTGTTGGACAATCCAATAAAACGTCAAGAAATGTGTGAGGAGAAGAAGAGAAAAGGAAGAAGGGGAAGAAAAAAGAGAGTAAAAGATGAAGAAAAAACTGGAAGGGCAGAAAAAGATGATGTACATGAGTAATTACAACACCAACAATAGTAGACAGAATGGAGCGTAGAGAGAGGGTAAGATAGGACTTCCGAGAAGTCAAGGGGAAGGGCTTCAACATAAAGAGTTTCATTTCCCAAGATAGGCTGCTGGACTTCGCAGGGTCTATGAGGATAATAATGAGATTATTAGCTCTTTTTGATGTGCTGAGAAGCCTATTATTCTGTCTCTTAGCATGTACAGGAATTTGTAACTGTCAAGTTACCTGTGTGCTCCTTTGTTTCACGGCTCCATAAAGGCAGGACCGTCCGTGGAACAACCAGCACCATTAATGTGCAGGAGGGTCTGCTGGTCAGAGCTGTGGGCACTGGGCACAGACCTCCTGGCTGTCACCCTGCTTCAACCCTCACTCCCCATGGCATAAATCCGGCCAAGTGGCTGGCGTAGCAAACAGTCTAAGATCCCTTTTGCCTTGCTGTCTTTTATTCTAGAGGCTTGAAAAAAAGAAAACTTGAATTTTATTTTCCCAGGTCTCTGGCTGCTTGGGGTGGCCAAACGACAAGACCTGGCCAATGAGAGGTGAGGAGAAAGTGGTTAGGGATTCTGGAAAGCCTTTGACTTCCTGCTGAAAGGTACAAGGGCTGATGGCACTGCCTTTCTCTCTTCTTCACATAAATGTGGATGTGATGCTTGTATACAGGGCAGCCATGTGTGCTTGTGAGGGAAAAGGTCAGGCAGTTCTCGGAGATGCTAGACCTGACATCTGTGAGCCACAGAACCAACACTGAGAGCAAATGACCCCCCAGCTCATCATGATATGAGAGAAATAAATGTCTAATTGTTTCAATCACTGTAACTTGGGCTTTCTCTTACTCTTACACAAAAGAATGCCTGTTATAACAGTTGTGTGACTTGGAGCAAGTTATTTTACTCTGTTTCCATGTCCTCCTTTGCAAACAGGGATGATAGCAATATCTTCCTAATAGGATTGTCATAAAGATCAAATGAAATAATATACAAATGAAATAATATAAATAACAGTATATACAAAGTAAATACCACATAAGGGTAAATTGTTATTTTTATTACTAACTTGATGATGGGTTCTAAATAAATCTTGGTTGAATGAGTAAATGAGTAGATTAGAAGGTCAGACCCAAGGGGTTATGGCTTGAACCCAAGAAGCAATATGATGATTCATTTTTTTTCTGCTTGAGAAAAATGAGAAAAGGGGGAAGGGGTGGGGGCAAATGAAGGAGAGCCAAAGAGAAGCCAGGTGGGTGCTCTGTGGGTGTGAGATGGCATGAGACATCTCCCATGGCGGGTGGTTGGTGTATGGGTGCTAAGTATCAAATGCAAGGCCCACGCATACCAGCATCAAGCAGACACTGAATAAACATTTGTTGGCTCACTGAATAAATGAATGAACTGTTAGGGTGCTCACTAAAAAAGAAATTGCTATCTCCTCCTTTAAACTAAAGAGATAGAAGCAACAGAAGGTTTTTCTCCAGTGCCATCTGCACGCCTTTTACAATATTTGCCTGAAATTACGTGGGTGAAGATGTATTGCTCTATAATTGCCTGTGCCCTCGCAAGGAGCAGATAAGAACATCCGGTGGGGGCAGAAGCAGAAGGAACAGATTTCCCACAGAGTCAAGTATTCTCTTGTCATAAAAAGCCCCTTGTTGTAACAAATGAGAAAATGAAGAGGAGAGCCGACAGAAGAGAAGCTGATACGTCCTAATAGGCACATATCTTGACAGGTTCCTACAAGGAGCAGGCTCCATAACCTGTGCGTTAAGCAAGGAACAAGCCACCGAGCGGAGAGCGTGCCTGTGACCGACTCCGCGGGGCGCCCTGCGCTGCCGCGGCAGGACATGTGTAACAGCCTGGCTTTCTGTGCAGCAGCCCGTGGGACAGCCAGGCTCCCCTGCATCTGCTTTCACCCGGGGCTGCTCCGAGGAGGCTCAGTGCCTTTCTAATCCTTCCTGAACACGTGGGCAGAAAGCAATGGGAATATGAAACGAATAAAAGGCTCAGTCATGGGATTTTAAAGTGGATGCCTCCACAGGAAGGATTAACTTTGATGGCCATGTTCCTGAACATTGTTTGCATCACAACTTGACATGAATGCCTCAAATCTAGCCTCTCCTCACCCCCATCATGTATTTTCATCTCTCCTTCTCCTTCCGGATGACTTTGGCTTGAGTTTTGTGTGCATTTTTGAATGTGGTAAGCAAACAGAAAGCAAGATCCCATTTGAATAGTGAATGGACGTGCATTCGGGATATGTATTTGCCCTTGGGCTCTATAAGGACGAGACTCATAAAAGAAAACCTTAATACAGATGGGACATACACGCGCGCGCACGCACACACACACACACACACACACACACACACCACGCCACTCAAAGTAGATGTGAGTCAAAAACATATGAGAGCACTCGATTTGCTG
The DNA here is from genome assembly GCF_002007445.2 of Ailuropoda melanoleuca. Lineage (NCBI taxonomy): Eukaryota > Metazoa > Chordata > Mammalia > Carnivora > Ursidae > Ailuropoda > Ailuropoda melanoleuca. The sequence continues at coordinate 68,609,747 of NC_048232.1, forward strand.
ATGGCGTTCCGCACAGTGAGCCCACTCCGTACAGCTGGAGGGTTTGGCGTCGTAGCTCTGCACTGAATAAATAGAAAGCTGAAATGAACTGTGATGCTGCGGGTCTTCTTCCAACGACTGCAGAGAGAGAAACCCGCATCTCTTCTACCCTCTCCAAACAAAGCTTCATGATTGAGCCTCATAAAACTAGGGTCTTCTAAATTAGAACATCACATAGTCCTCTAGGTCAGACTCCATAACTTGGGTCGTATAACCACTCAGAAGCACTTTAAGACAGACTACACGGGGCCCTGGGGAAAAAGCACAAACCTTCGGAACCACGGAGTTTTAACCAAAGCCTTATCTCCTTAACTTGTTGAAAGACTATGTCTACTAGAGCCTCGTTTCCCCTCGCTGTAGCTTATCCCTCCCAACAGCACCAGCGCTTTGAGAAGGTCACTGGTTCATTCATTCCACAACTATTTATTCATTCCACAACTAGTGCCTAACGCTAACAGGAGGAATACAGTCCCTGCCCGTGAGGTAGTCACGGTAACCAGAACAATTCAGATTTGTTTCCTTATTAGAAGAACGGTAGAGCCCCACAGGTGGGCATGTACAAGAGGTCCCCCCGTTTCCTATAAGCGTTTCCCGGGGCCCATCTGAATGTGGGCTATGCTATGCAACGCCATGTGGCAAAGCAGGTTAAACGGTGACAGTTTGATTTAATAACCACAGACTCATGACCAGAAACATGCCTCCTCCCTTTGGCTGCAACTCCTGCCATTTTTGGGCTCAGCACCAAATTCCTTCTGAAATCCCAGAAATAAGTGGAGGCTAAGAATCTCAAATATGCTTTGAAATCTGCTTGTAGATTTTGACAACCATGATGATAGTGGTATCAGTTATTATGAAAAGCTAATATTGCGTTCTTATGGGCCAGGCACTGTTCTAAGCACTTTAAATGTCTTATTTCATTCATTCCTCTGTCACTTAGGATAAACACTACCAATACCCCCATTGTTCAGATGAGGAAAGCAAAGCACTGAATTAAAACAACTCAGTTTTAATTGCTCATCTATAAGGCAAGTGAACCCCAGAGGCCACGTAAATACTTAACTATTAAGCTATTCCACTTCTCAATCACTCTGCTAAAAACTATATGAAAACAGATACATTCTGCAATTAAAATCCAAAACATTGAGGTGGTATAATAAGGCATAAAAATAAGTTAGGATTTTCTCTTGCTTTTGCTTCACTCTTTTTGTTTTTCTCCAAATAAGCCATTCTTTAATCCATAGTCACCTTAAGGATGTGATGTGGGAGCTATCTACCCACCAGCTGTTTTTAAAGGAAAATGATCAGGAACTGATTATGAAAGAATCCTATTATTTCCTCTGGCACCAAAGTACTTGAGAAATCATAGACCTGGTGAGTTAGAAAATATGTAGGCAGGAGGGATGTCTCTATGGAAACAGATGCAAAGATTCAGCGAATGCTAGGCCCCTTAGACTTGTCATGAAGATAGCAGCAGATTTTTTTTTTTTTTACACTGCTATAGCTTGTTTACCGGGGAGTCTGACCATGATGAGGGGAGAACTAGAGTCACTGTTCCTGGTTGCTATGTTGAATCTCCCACCTCGTCTTGATGACTGCCACTTTCTGACATGTTGGGAAGGCACCTAGTCACCGAAAGTTCTGTCCAGTCCAGTTGAACCCTCCAACCTCATACCCAGGTCAAGATTTCCCACTGCTCCATCGATTGCTAGACTTGTGGCTAGACTTGTGACTCAAGGGGCTGCTGTGGGGGTGCTCGGGATGATTTTTTCACAGCATGGGCCTTCTTTCGTTCTAGGATACCTCCATCTTCCTCCTGCAAGACCTAATTCCTCTCCTTTGGAGACTGGGAGAGAGGATAGGATGGGTTAACAGCTCTTTGCTCCCTCCACTCTTTTTGCCGCTTCTCTGGATTATACCAGTGACTGTTGGGACTCTCTGGGGGGCTTGCGTCCAGGTGTTGGCACTGGACATGTGTGGATTCTTTGGGGTCCCTCACATGAGAGACATGGCTCTGGCTCAAACCTGTTCAGCGCCCTTCAGCTACCTCAGCCACCATCAGCTATCTCTGCACTGGCTGCATTTTCCTGCCTGGTGGGCACCTTCCTGGCACGTGGGTTGGGTAGGGGGAGGAGAAGCATTGTTATTGTAGGAAGAGTTCTGCCATTTCCTAGTGATTCCTGAAGAAGGTATCTGGTAGGCACTCTGTTTGTAATGTGAAATACTTAACCCCCTCTCTAGTTTTGGGCCCTCTGCACCAATTCTCAGACAAAAGGAAAATTCTCTTTTATATCCTATTATAATAATAAACTTTGATTAAAGCCTTAGGATAAAAAAAAATCAAGAGATTTCTCTCCTCTCCCTCCTTCCCTCTTCCTTTCCCCTTTTCTCTCTTCTTTTCCTTCCCACCCACCTTCCCTTCTCCTACCCTCCCTTCTCCCTCCCCCTTCCCTCCTTATCTCCCTTCCTTCCTCCAAACAACAACCATATAAACTAAAATATGAGGGACAAAAAAACCTAGAAAATCAGTATCATCTTAATGCCAAAGACAGAGCTTTAACAGAGAGGAGGAATTTGGAATATTAGAAGATAGGAAACAATTTTAGTTTCCTGAGAATTTTGGTAGCATTTCTACCTGCCCCAATCTGGGACTGTATTTTTCCATGCCTGGAAAGCCTCCTACAACCCAGCTGACATTGAGGTCAGCCACTAGGGCTCACCCTCTCAGCTCAACCTGCTTATATCTGGATCTGAGCCTTCCAGTTCTGAATGCTTGATTACTGGTCCAGGAGTTTAATTGGAATAGATATCCTCCTCCTTACGAACTGCTATTGAAATGCTCCAAAAATATAAAAGAAAAAATTTGTAGAAACTAGGGAAGGGTGTTGTTCACATGCTGGAAACATGAAAGAATTCTTGCAAGATCTAATGCTAGAGGAGATGGTGTGAAGCCAGAGCCAGCTTGCTCTGTGTTCATTACTGAGAAAGGACAGACTGCATGGGAAACCCACCAGTGCTCTTGAGCGCAGGGTGGCAGGGTTGAAGAGGAGAGTTAGCTTCAGGGAAGATGGCAGTGAAAAATATTTATACCACTTGGACTCCCAAGTATTACACAGAATGTTGGAGCTAGCCTGGATTAGGAAATATTGTTAGTTCAGTCATGGTTTACATTTGTCAAGGCTGGTGCATCAGGAAATGGGGGGAGGACACGGGTCAAAACTGATGCTAATGGCCGTTCCTTACCGAGGAGTTATGAAGCTTACTTCGGGCTGCCATGAAAGGTGAAGAAAAGAATCTGTTTGAAACAACTTGTTCAGCTGCCTCGTGTGCAAGTTACCTTTTTCATACAGGCATCTAGATCACTCAGAAGAGAAAAATCAAAGTAAATCTAAATGTTCTTCTTTTATTTGGACCTCAGAGTTTTGAACACAATGTCCTAGTAGACTATATTGCAAATCCTGGAACCTCTGTAAGGATGAGCAAACAGAGTGAAGTGACTGGGCGTATGAAAGAGTCTTCAGTTCAAAGGAAGAGGGTCAGGATGGGGAACTCATTCTGAACTCCTGGCTCTATGTCCCCCACCCTCCCTTCTTTGGTTATGGTCTCCCCCAGACTCAGCATCCACTGTGGTTCTCCCTTAGCCATCAAATCCCCTGTTCTGGAGAGGGCAATCATCTTTTCTAGGATCCGTAGCTCTCCAGCTCAGTGTCTCCCGTGGTCAGGGATTAGGTAATCCTTTCCCTGGTTCCTAACCATGAAGAACTGTAGCTCTCCATAGGGCACAGTGGGCCTCACATTCAGAAAGTCAGGGATGCCAGGCAGAACTTGAGGTAAGTGAAGACAATTGAACGGTGCTGGGGAAACTCCTGTCACAATTTCCTCCCTCATGTTATTCTACCATTAGATAATTAGCCTCCTGATTCTTAAAGGATTATATCACCGTTTTTTGTTTAAGAGTTGAGTCATCTATGCAAAGGAAATATGGGGTGAATTAAAGCCAGAAATCTTTATTAGCTACGGCCTCAAGAGCAGTAATAGTGTGCCTTTTCAATTACAGCAAAGCTCACTGGGAACACGTGTAAGAGAAATAAGGTGCTGGAGGTAACAGCAAAAGAGACAGTAAGCAAGGGGCCAGGACCAGGGGAAGGAACCAAAGACAGGCAGGAAAACCCCAAGAGCAATCTTTACCGATTTGAAAGCTCACTGGGGTCCTGGTCCATTATCTGGTGTTTGAAGTGATTCTTGTGAGAGGGAGAGCAGTAAAACAATTAAGAACATGGACTTTACAGCTAGCCTGCGGGGTTCACAAAGGCTACAGCTTGGCTCTGCTGCGTCCTACCTTGGGAACTTCAAGGTGGGTAGGTATAATCCCTCTGTGCCCCAGTTTTTCATATATAAAACAAGGATAATACTGCTCCCTGCATCATAAGATTGTTGTAAGGATTAAATGAATTAACACATATGAAGTATTTAGAATAGCACATAGGGTAATTGCGAGTTGTTGTTATGAGTATTTTTCTGTCTCACAAAGGTACTTTCAATGTCAGAACTCCTATTCCTAGGAGCCACCGGGGCAGGAGTAAGGACCGCTATATCCTGAGTATCCATGCTTCAGACACTGTTTATAAAATATTTCAGTTAAGCCTCACATGTTTATGAAGTATACATTGTCCCTACTTTGCAGGTGAGAAAACTGAGTCTCAGAGAGGGTGAGACTCTGGCCCAAGGTCATAGAGCTAAAAAAGTGATTAAGTTGACTATGGTGTCCCATGTCACAATTTGCACAGGTCTCTTTGGAAATAAAAATGTACACAAATGGCATTGGCAGATGAAAACAATCTGGCACTAAATCTTAAAGTATACTCCTGACCCTCATCTCCCTGACTCAATGCTCATATTCACCCCCTCCCGCACTATAGCATAATATCTCTGCAGACGACAGACTTTTAGCCCAGAAATTTATGCACACACACACACACACACACACACACACAAACTAACTGAACACTGTATGAAATAGAGCAAAAGGGTAAAAAGCAGTCCTATCCATTGTGTAAATGTAAAAATGAGTACAAATGTAAACCATATAGCAAAAAGAGAGGTGTGTGTTTGGAACTGAATTTCCAGGCTGGATGCACACAAGGAGGTGACTTTCCTCCATTACTTAATTGGAAGAAATTCAGTGAGTAGCCAGTAGGTGAAGTGGCTTTATCAAACCACTCTCCATAGCACATAGATTTGGTTTACAAAAGAAATTAAATGCTTCAAAGAGTTTTAAAACGCACATGATTGGAAATCAAGGTGTTTTCTCACTGTACCTTCATGCCATGAATGCTAATAACAATAAATGTACAAAAATTTGGAGGAGAAACAAAGAGCCTGGATAATTTAATTACCGTGGTAGGCAGAATTCTAAGACAGCCTTTAAGATTTCCGCCCTTGGTATACACAGCCTGCATAATCCCCTTCTCCTTGGGTGTGGCAGGATCTGTGATTATGATGGGACTGCCGCTCTTGATTAGGTTACAGACAAAGAGGAACTTCGCAGATGTAACTTTGAGTTAAAGGGAGATTTTCCTGGGTGGGTTTGACCCAACCCAGTGAACCGTTTAAAGAACAGGAGGCATTGGAGAGATTATTCCACTGGTCTAGAAGAAGAAACAGAGGTCTGTGTTGTGAACTGTCTATGGAGAGGAGGGCTCTCTAGAGCTGCAGGCCTCTGTCCTGTAACCATAAGGAACTGAATTCTCCCAACAACCATCTGAGCCTGGAAGAAGGCTCTGAGCTTCAGATGAGATCTCAGCCCCAGCTGATGCCTTGTTTGTAGCCTACAAGCCTAAGCAGAGAACCCAGCTAAGTTGCACCTAGACTCACAGAGAATGTGGACCCACAAAAACTGAGAAATAAATTTATGTTGTTTTAAGATACTAAATTTTGTTACTCAACAAAAAAACCTCAAACACAAAGTAGTCAGATCCTGAATTTTTAGATGATTATTAAATAATCTGAATTATTAAAAATTGGTTGCATAAGTGAAAAAATAAGTGTATATTAGAGTTGGAAGAGCTGGGATTTTTACATGAAAAATCAAGTGTGATTGACACAATCTCAGAGTAGCTATTTGGAGGTCCATTACTCAAATACTAGTGGAAGAAGTGCTAAGATTATGGACATAACAATTGATTGCAGGGTGTCAAAACCTATTTCCTGTAAGTGTAGGAAAAGCTGAAACTATTTCAAAAAGTGATATTTTTTCTTTTCTTGAAATAATAGATACTTTCATTGTACTATCATAGTCAAAAGATGATATGAGAAATAATAAAGCATTTTCACATGCAGTATTTCTGTTATGATACAACATATATATTTCAAAAAGTCACTGTGTTATAGAAATAAAGCAATAAAAATCATGGAGTTTCTGGGAAAGCTGGGGTTAGGGACACAATACTCAAAACTTTGTCAGGGATACATTCAAAAAAGATAAGCTGATAAAAAAAAGGATAGCACAGTTATACACATGTCAAATGATTAAGAAATACAGACATAAACACACACATACTATATGAATACTATGATAATTATGACACTTTCCTTTGAAAAAGACCCTAAGTTTACTTGTGGACGTAGACACTGGAAAGGCTGCGAATTGCGAGTTTTTGTGAAATGCTGGAAGCAAAGTGATCTGAAATCAAAGGGAAAGTTGTTATCAGCCGGTGTGGATGGGTATGGTTCCTAGCGCAGGTGGTGAACTGAGGTAGACAGTAAATGTTTGAGGTGTGTGCAGGTCTGTTTTGTGTATTCTTATTTGGCTGGGTTTGGCTGGGTGCAACTGTGTTCACCTTGTGTTTCTCATGGACTAAATAGTGCATAAGCAAACTGAAATTCATATTATGCTAATTGTTCTCTAATAATATATTATTTTGGGAAAACTTGTCTTTGAAACAAGTGTTATAGTAGAATTGGCTGTCTGTTATTTCATGTGACTCCTACAACAACAGCATGAAATTGGGAGGTAATCAAGATGAGGAAACCGAACTACAGACACAAAGCTAGTAAGTAGTCAAGTCAGATTGAACTGAGGTCTTCTGACTGTGATTCTGTGTTCTTCCCCCTACCACTCCAGGTTTGCCCCTGACTGAGCCACCCAGGCGCCCTGCATTTAATCCTTATGACAACTCTCTGAAGTATATAATATTTCCATTTTTTGCAGTGTCAAGACTAAAGGTCTGAGTTGTTAAGAAATTTGCACAGGTTGCAAAACTACTATCAGAGAATTGCAAGTCTAGATGGTTCCACAGCTCATCTTTTTTCCATTACACCAAATTGTTAACATGTATTTTACTGACACTGAATGTTTTTTTCTTCTCTGCCTTAAAAATACAATACTGAAGAAAATGAGATGTTGGTCAAAAGATACAATTTGCATTTATGTAGCATGAATAAGTCTAGAGTTTTAATTTTAATGTACAGAATGCTGATTATATTAATAATACTTTATTGAATGTTGGAAATTTGCTAAGAGAGATGATGCTTTCATACACACAAAAATGGCACCTATGTGAGGGAAGATATGTTAGCTCAACTACAGTATATATATATCAAATCATGTCATATGACTTAAATATATAATTTTTATCAAAAAATAAAAACTACAATCTCAAAAAATGTATAGGCTAATCTTATTGCCACCAGAAATTTACAAAGCATTTGTTTTGAAAATAGAGTCCAAAATATTTATCAAAAGTAAGAAAATTAAATTCCAGAAGAATAGGAACCTTGTGAGCAATTTTCACGTTGTGGAGGATGGTTTTCAAGTGATGGTATGAAACATGTAAGGATTGTTTCTCTTTTAAAAGCTTCCTAAAAGCATTGGCAACTTCTGGTAAAGTAAGTGTCTTCTTTCAAAAGAAAAACAAACTGGAGGTACTGCGTACTTCATAGGTGTAGGCAAATCACATGAGTCATTATAAGGTATCACTGCTTGAAACCCCCAGAAGAACTTTGAAACAAGGAAAATGAAATTGCCCAATATGGGTGATATTTTATAATCAACCAAAATAAAGCAGAGTGGAGTATATAAAGTTTCTTTAAAGAGACAAAATAGCTGTAGTTTGCACATATGAATATATCAAAATAAATAATGTGTCAATCAAAAGTAACATATGATAGATAGTTCATGTTTTGGCACATTCTGGCTTGGTTTTATCAACCTTTTAAATTTTTCATAATCTGAGGAGTATGAAATCATCTCATACTGTTGTTTTAATTTACAGTTTTGTAATGACTAGCGATGGTAAGCACCCTTTCATGCATTTATCATTTGAGTCTTCCTTGAATTGAAAGTTCATACATTATGCAAATATTCACTCTATAATATCCAATCTTGCTGAAGTCTTCTAATAAATGTGAAAAGTTGTGTGCAGATTCTCTTGAACTTTCTGCACAGAAAGCATAGCGGAGACAGAGATACTTATGAAACTCATTTCCTTTTCTGCCCAGGCACATAGCTGTACCACATTTCCCAGTTTCTTTTGTTGTTCTGCCATGTGACTGAATTCTAGAAAACGTAATGTGGACAGAAATGGTACTATGCCTACTTCACAAAACTTCCCACATATGAATATTTGTTTTCTCTTATCATTTGCCATTTGATTGGAGGGGACCCTGAAGTCCTAAAGGAGGTTACAGACACAAAATGGAAAGGACCCTGGATTCCTGAGTAATTCTGTGCCACCTAAGAATTCTACCTTCAATGTTGAATATAATTTTGATAGTGGCCATCCTTGTCTTAGTGAATTTCAAGGCTATGCTGAAGTTTTCCATTAAGCATGTCTTTCATAGATAAAGTTAATTAGGCTAAGATATTTTCCTTCAATTTCTAATTTATTCAGAGTACTTTTCACTGAATCTGTATTGAAATTTGTCAAATGTTCATCAGCTTCTATTGATATATTTTTTGACCTTTGATCTGTTAACATAAACACATAATAGATTTTTCTAATGTTAAACTATCATACATTTCTTTGATCAATCTCCCCTCTGTTTTACATATTATTGTTGTCCAGTATTATACATAATAGTGTGCCAGTATACTAATATTTGGTATATTGTTTTTACACCACTGTAATTGGTCACTATTTTTATTGTTGATTTATGTAGTCAATGCTTTTTAAATTTTACTTACATGTGTATCAATTTCTTTCCTCACCACTCCTTTTTGCCTTTCATTTTTCTTTGGACTTCAATTTTCTTATTTATGAATTACATCTTTCAACAATTCTTTCAAAAAGTGTTAGCTAGGGGCGCCTGGGTGGCTCAGTTGGTTAAATGTCTGCCTTTGGCTCATGTCGTGATCCTGGGGTCCTGGGATCGAGCCCCATTGTTGGGCTCCCTGCTCAGCGGGGAGCCTGCTTCTCCTTCTCCATCCCCTGCTGTGCTGTCTCTCTTTCTCTCAAATAAGTAAATAAAATCTTTAAAAAAAGTGTCAGCTAGTAACAGGTCTTTTAGGGTTTTTCTGAAATGTTTTCATTTCATTTGCATTCTTGGATTTTAGACACCTGGGTATAAAATTCTTTGAAGTTACTGTATTCTATTCCAGCTTAAATTGTTTCTGTTAGGAGTTAATTGGATTCTTCGGTAGTCAGGGCTAGGGTCCCCAAAAAGAAAACAGGGAGCTGGACAGCTAAGACAAAATCACACTAGCCTCCTGTTTTGCAGCTTAGACAAGACCACAATAGCGTCCTATCCAGTAGCTTCTGCAGAGGTACTTCTGCAAAACACCCTGAGACAAAACAATTAACCATAAAACATTGGACACTATCACAAGTTGAGGCAATTCGTCTCCAAATGTCAGCCCAAAAGATCATCAGCACATGAACAATAACCCAATAAGGTAGCTGACATTAGCAGCCAATCTACAAGGGGCCCACACTCAGGATGCTTAGGATAGTTCCACAAAATAGCTCATAAGAACCCCTAGATTCAAACGCCAAAATGGCAACCCTTTCAGGTCCCCTCCTTCTCCAGGAGCTTTGTACTATCGCTCAATAAACTTTCCTGCTGCCACCACTCTTTGTCATCTACCTCTTCATTCTTTGAAGTGGCATGACCAATAACTGTGGGCACTGAGGGATAGAAATACTGTAACTTTTCTACTGGGATATCTGTTTTCTTCTCCTTCTCTTCCTCCTTCTCTTTCTTTTCTTCTTTATCTTTGGTTCTTCTTTAGGTCTTCTCTTTGTCTTTGGTGCTCTGTGTTTCAACAAAGATACTGTATGATGTGTCTAGCTGTGAGTTTCTTCTGATTTACCCTGCTTAGGATTCTTGCCTTTAATCAAGTCTGGAAAATTTCTAGTTATTATCTATTAAAATATACTTTCCTCATTTTTTAATATTCTTTTTATAAAATTCTTATCAGATATCTTATCAGTTGTCTTAACTCTATAACTCCAAGTCTCTCTTTTTGACATATCTATGTCTACATAACTATACTCACACATATACTATATATACACATATAATGTGTTTATTCATATAGATGTATATGTGTCTCTATATTTTTTTGTTTTTTTGTTTTTGTTTGTTTGTTTAGTTTTTATTTGAAGGGCTGAGAATTGAGGTAATCATGTTCCTTAGTTCATGTTACACTATCTATATCAGTGGTTGTATAGTTTCCTCGTTGGTTTTTTGCTTTTTTTCCCTAAATTCTTATTTCCCAATCACATTTCTCTTCTCCCATAGGAATCTACTCTGGTACATTTTTTAGGTACTTTAAAAAATACGAAGTGTAGTTTTTAAAAAATTCCAGTATAGTTAAGGTGTACAATATAGTTATTCAACAATTCCACACATCATCTAGCACTCATCACGGCAAGTGTGCTCCTAAATCCCCATCACCTGTTCCACCCATCCCCCCACCAACTTCCCATATGTAGTGTAGATTTGTGTCTATATATATTTCAATTTACATAACTGTTATTATACTGTAGCTTATTCTATTTCTCACTTTTTATATTCAGCATTCTATTGTTAAGACCTAGGTATATTGCTGTGTGATCATCTGGTTCACCACTTTTTTTTTTTTTGGTGGTGGTGTTGTTGTTTTGGTTCACTTCTTCTAATTGCTGCATCTTAATTGATAACATGCATCAGCACATTTCACTTAGCCGTTTTGCAGTTTTGGAAATTCCAACTTCCCACTTTACAAACAATGTTCAAATAAGCATATTTTTACATTGTTTTTATAGATCCATTTGAGAATTTCTCTGGGAGATATATCTAGGAATAGGATTGAGGGGTCATTAGGTATACCTATACTTATGCCTTTTCCTCTTATTGTCATATTTTTGGCTAAGCTTGGGGTAATTTATTAAATCTATCTTTCAGTTCATATATTCTATTTATCTGCATCTAATATGGTATTTTAAAAACCTAAATGATTAAGGAAATTGGTTGATTGAGGAAAACAAATTGAGAGAATGAGGAAGGAAAGAAATGCAAATGAGAAAACCGTGACCCTTTGAAAAAAGATAAGACAGAACTTATTCCTTGTGTGCTTTGTAAGTTTAGATCGTGAGTTCATAATTAGTTTTGAGTTCGTGTGAAGGAATCCCATGTGTACCAGTCAGGAGTTGATCTGGGAACAGATCATTATAAATGAAATTGAGTAATGGATTTATAAGTGATATTATACCTTGTGCAATTGGGGAGCTGGTTAAAAAGTCTTTGTAAGGCTGTTGCTTTTGTATGTGATGTTGGACCCGAGGTCACCATAGATAGCTCAGCTAGGCAGGCAACCAGGAAGAAGAACTAGATTTGAAGTACAACAGAGCAAGGACAAACTGGAATCCACAAGGTCAGATTAGAACCCATGAGGACAAATTGGAACTTGATACTATCTCTCACCATCTCCAACTTCAATGATGCTAGTGACTTGCAAAAGCCTGCCCCCTTCACTATAGAGTTGCCCACACTCAACCCAGACTCAGGGAAGCCAAAGAAGGAAATGGGAACTGAAAAACTGTGGGCCCAGCTGGTCCGCAACACAAATAAGGTGAGATAACACATTAGCAAAACATGTGCAAACTGCCAGTGCTTTGTGTCTTATACTGACTTTCAGAGTGTAATGGCTGCTCCTTCATTTGTGCCTTTTATTTCTCAAGCTCATTTTCTTTGTGGTTGACTCCAATGCAAAAGCATAATAGGAAAGGAATTCTGAGAAATGTAGTTCCAACTTACCTAGGTTGACTTGGTATAAATCCACTATACCATGCTACTTTAGTTGAATGTATGAAACTTCAGAGTTGTTTTGTTTATTTCTCTTAGCACCTTGAGGCATCTCTAGCCTGGGACCATTTTTATGTAATCTTTTTCAGCTTAGAGCTTTATAGATCAATAATTCAAATTTAAAATGAGTAATTGTTCATAGTTCTGGGTTCTCAAGGAAGACTCTCCATTCTCCTACTCTGAACTCAGGTTGAGAAGACATGCTACCTTGTTATCTCCCTATGCCAACAGGCAGATTGTTTTTGATCCACATTTATATTTACATTAAGAGTAGAGCTCTTCTAGGGTCCAGACTATGTGGGTACTCTCAGTTCCAACTCCCTACCTCAAAGGGACAACTGGCCTTGTCTCCTGACCTTCAGTGCAAGCCTCTAGATTACCTAGAGGGCACTCTTCCAGCATAGACACAGAATCAGATCTGGGCTTTACTGCTCTCAGTTTCAGTTCTCTCCTAGTCTCTGGCCTCTGCAGTGCATAAAAAATGCATATATATTTGTTTTATTTTATCAAGATTTTCAAAATATTATTTTTAGTAGACATTTTCAGGCTAACTACTCTGCCATGTCCCATGAACAGGAAATCTGTTGTTTTGCAACCAAAAATTTAAATGCAGAAGACCTTTTTTTACAAGTAAAAGATTCTTTAAGCAAATTCATATTTATAGGAAAAAATATACAAATCTACAAACAGATCAATATGGGGGATTAATTTACATAACAAAAGGATTCACATAGGACTACTTAAAATAGCTAGGATCTCACCGTGTATTGAGAGTATTTAGGAGAACGTATATTGCATAAAGCTATCTGGCTTGTGGTTAAAGAAATGTTAAGATAAATTATTTTGTAAAGCAGAAATCCTTTTTGAAAGGTGAATGATCACTCTCTAATTTTTAAGTTTGAAGTTTGGGTCATTGTGTATTTGGGTTTTCTCATTTGGCTTTTACAAGAGAGAACTAAAAAAAAAAATTATATATTGAGCTCAGGTTCAACTCTCCTGAGCATGTTTTTGCTATATTAACATCAAATGATCAAAACAACCTGCATATTTAAAGAATGGAATCATAAAGTATTTCAAATGTTTAATATGTGCATTTCTATATAATTTCCCACGGGTTTTGCTATTAGAAATATGTTGAAGACATATTTCAAACATAATGATTGATTTCTCTAGATGTAATTTACTTAAACACACAGTAAAAAACATCTTGACCAGTAATATAATGCTAATTCACTGTGTTCAACATTATTTATTGAATTAATAATCATGAGTACTAAATGCTACTATGTTTGTGTACATGGATTTCCTTCACTATTTACTGGAAAACCAGTACTATAAACACTGAATAAAATGAAATTATTTTCTACTTTCATCTAAATTGAATGTGATGATTGCAAAGCTCACCTCATTGTCTCCATGATCTGTTTCTAGAGTTTTATTTTGATACATCATTAAATATTTTAATAGGGCTGGGGTGCCTGGGTGACTCAGTTGGTTAAGCATCTGACTCTTGATTTTGGCTCAAGTCGTGATCTCAGGGTGGTGAGATCGAGCCCAGTGTGGTGCTCCACTGGGCATGGAACCTGCTTAAGATTCTCTCTCTTCCTCTCCCTCTGCCTTTCCCCACACCCCCCGCCCCCTGGCTTGTGCACGCTTTCTCTCAAAAAAAAAAAATATATATGTATATTTAATAGGGTAGCATATGTAATATACAAGTTCTAGGGAGAGAAGGCAATTTTATACAAATGCTTGTCTGGTTAAAAAAATACAGCTCTGAGGGGCTCCTGGGTGGCTTAGTCAGTTAAACTTCCAACTCTTGATTTTTGGCCCAGGTCATGATATCAGGGTCGTGAGATCTAGCTCCTGTCAGGTTCCATGCTCAGTAGGGAGTCTGCTTGAGATTCTTTCTCTCCCTCTCCCTTTGTCCCTCCCCCTGCTCGTGCTCTCTCTCTCTCTCTCAAAATGAATAAATAAATCTTAAAAAAAAAAAACAGATCTCCGGTTCTCAGGCTTGGCTGTACTTTAGAATCACCAGGGAGCTTTCAAAAATGTTGATGCCTGGCTCCTGTTGTATAGATTTTGATTTAATTATTCTGGAGTGCAGTCTTGCATTGGGATTCTCAAGTGTAGCCAGAGTTAAGAATCACAAACAGTCAAACCTCGATTACTCAAACCCACTTAATCAGAACCCTCAATGAACTGGCATTGGGGAAGGGGAATCAAGGACTGGGTTGCAGAACCAAATTCTTTTTTAAAGGAGAGGAAAATTCATTTTAAAAGTTCATATCAGACATTTATTCTAAAATCTGCTTCTGAAAATGCTCTGAAGTGAGGCTCCATTTATCCCAAACTCCTGCACTTACAATGCTAGGCAAATAGAACATGACTTTGTGGTACTACCATTCCACCCATTATGGATAAAAAAGATTTAGTTCTGTTCTAGTCTACTTATTATGTGGTTGACTCATATGTATGGATATAAAACAAGTACATTGAACAGATGTGATTCATGGTTGTAATCACAAAACAACTTTTCTACCCAACTATTACTTGAAACTTTTTTCAGTGGGGCTAGTTGTTACCTGCTGCTGGATAAAAACTTGGGCAGTCTTACTTGCTCTTAGGTTAAGAAACAATACCGTGGTTACTTTAGATAGGAAAACATGATTTCTGTTTAGTAATTACGAATGTTCATCCCATGTAACAACAAAGAACCCCAATCTTGATTTAAAGTTGAGACTTCTCCCCTTTCCACCTTGGAGCCTTGCAAGGGAGAGCCTCTAGTTACAGGAAGTGAATGTAGGTGGGATCTCCTCTCCTTTATTCACTCTCAGGACTTAGCACCAGCTTCTCTGTACTTTACATTTTAGCAATATTGAAAGCTTAGTGTTCCCTCAATGCCCCACACTGTTTTATACGTCTGTACAGCTAATTGCCCACTGCACCTGGATTACTCTTCTCCTCATTGTTCATCTTGGAGACTCTTATTTGGCCCTCACCACCGGCTTGGACATCTCTCCAGTTTTAATTCCCTCCTTATTCAACTTTATGATTAGTAGCCAAGGTGGCAGTAAGAAAGAAGTTAGAAATAACACAGTGGCATCTACTAATGGATTATCTGAGGGCTTCTATATGCTGATCAGTCAGAAGTCCTTAAATATCATGCATCCAAACCCCTCATTTTCCAGCTGAGCAACCTAGTGAGCTTTCACGGCTGCTGAGGGGACTGCAGGTCCAGGACTCTCTTCAGCATGTTTCACTGCTTTCTTCAATGGAGTGGAAATATTCCACTAAATTAAAGAGGTTTACAACTCCATGGCTGAAAAATTTATGCCAAAGAGCCATGACTCACCCCCACAGGATGGTAGGCTGAGTTGCAGCATGATGCGGAGCACAGAGACGTGGAATCAGACAGGTCTGTGTCTGCACTTCTTGCAGTGACCTTAGGCAATTTCTTTAACTACCCCTGAGCCACAGTTTCCCCACATGCAAAGCAGAAAACTATAATCATTTTGTCTTCCTGAAATGGTATCGTTAGAAATGAATATGATTATATAAGAGATGTACTTTACTGTATAATCTCCAAGGTGCTTTTAATATGTCAGTTTTTATAATTATTGCTATAGCCACCCTACAATATGCACAGATCAAAGATTTATGGACTTCACAAATATTTTTGCAGAATAATCAAGGAATAGGCTGTTAGTCTCCTTTTCAGAAGCAATGAAGAAAAATCTACACACAACATTTATTTTTAAAAAGTTTTTTTAAAGAAAAGAAACAGACCCATAAATACAGAGAACAAATTGGTGATTGCCAGAAGGGAGCAGGTGGGGAGATTGGCAAAATAGGTGAAGGGGAGTGGGAGGAATAGGCTTGCAGTTATGAGATAAATGTAATAGGGATGAAAGGTAGAGCATAGGCAATCTAGTCAATGGTACTGTAATAGTGTTGTATGGTGACAGGTGGCAGCTGCACTTGAGCATAGCATAGCGGGAAACGTATAGAGTTGTCGAATCACGATGTTGTACGTCTGAAACTAACGTAACGTTGTGTGTCAACTATACTTCAATTTAAAAGAGTTTTTTTATGATTTGCACATAATAGAGGTGTGATAAACATTTATCATTGTTGATGTTTATATCCTCATAATTTTTTATTTTCCCCGCAATTGTGAAAGTTGAACATAATTTTCTAGACTCTGAATTTCATTCTCTATTGTTTGAAATAACAAAGATATGCATTGTTTTTGCTCACTGGGAAGAACAAGGTATTGCTTTAGGGGGTAAATGTATTTGTCAAGCATTGTTTATAACAACTGCTATAGCTTCAAAAGACAATGTGTTTTTAAAATGTACATATGTATTATACGTTTATTCTCATTTAGCTTCTATTATAAAACTCCTGAAACATCCTGTGGCCGTTATTCTGTTTATGGATCCAGAGGTCAGGGAGATGATGGGACCAAAGCTTAGAGAGAAAATGTTGTCATTAAATTGAAAGTTCTAAGCCTTCTCCTACTGAGCTATTTCCTTCTTGAATTTCAGAATATGGTCACCAATGAAGGTTATTTTACTTCAATAAAAAGAATCATTGGATGAGGAAGATAAAACCATATATGTACAAAAGGAAACCAGAATTTAAATCATGTACAAAAATTTACCTCTATTCTTCAAATTGCTTATCATGCAGGGCAGCTCAGAGGTGGTAAATAGATCCCTGTTCACGGTCAGGACAGTAACTCTTGTATGTTATACAGGTGTTTCAATATGAACTTCAGTTGTTTTTTAAAGAAAGAACAATTAGAGGAGGTGCAGCTTTGGGATTTTTATAACTCCTTTAACAAGCACTAAATGATATTTTACCTTTAAAAAGGACTGTGGGTACCGGTGATTGCAACCAAGTTCATTAAAATAAAAATTTTCATGCAGCTGACAGAAAAAACAACATAAAGAAATCAGAGAAAATCCAAACTGGGAGTTATAATTATGTCTGTGCTCAATAAATCAAGTCTACTTGCAAATATGCATAATTATTTTTTAATAAAAAAGAAATTAAGCATTTTGCTAGGCTTAACCAATGGTAGGTAATTATACTAAAAATGACATTAAAGTAGGCTGCTGTGTACTGATTCGTGCTGCTTCTATTCTGAGGTGGGATTATCCAAATTGAAAGATAAAACCCCCAATTCCCTAGCAAGGTACAGATAGTACAAGACAGAAGTCCACTGTTGACATGGGAAATAGCCACTAAAATCACTTTTTCATTTATTCCCATCTTGAGCCACAGGCTGTGTGTATTTATATATATATATATATATTTTAAAAGATTTTATTTATTCATTCAACAGAAAGAGAGACAGCCAGCGAGAGAGGGAGCACAAGCAGGGGGAGTGGGAGAGGAAGAAGCAGGCTCACAGCAAAAGAGCCCGACGTGGGGCTCGATCCTAGAACGCCGGGATCACACCTTGAGCCGAAGGCAGACGCTTAATGACTGAGCCACCCAGGTGCCCCACACAGGCTGTATATTAAATTAAATACTCAACTTTGTTTCCACTGGGGAAGGGGATTACCACCCACTTGATCCCCAGGAGAAGAGGCAGGTGGTGATCCTGCAGAGCGAGTGGCCAGGACTGGTCACCTAGGCAGTAAGGTAAATTGCTCACGCTTTGGAACCCAGTTTCCTTGCTCCCCGCGCACTCCTTCAACAACCCATTCCACAGTGAAGTATCTGCCAGGGTTAGTGGCGGGGAAGGTGATTATTGTCTACAGCAGGTAGAATAAGAAAACATGGAGCAGAGGAAGGCATTTCAACAGAAAACTAACAATGCGTAAGAAGGATAGTCTTTGAGTTCTTTGGCAAGAAACCCAGAAACGTGAGGTGTACTTATGTGTAACAGAAGTTCTGGGAGAAGGCAGCTCTGAACAGGATGTAGTGAAGTTGAAAAGCAGATTAACTATAGGGGTGCTGGGTCCTTTGGAAAGAGACTTGGACGCAGATGGATCCAGCTTGATTTTAGCTCTACCACCTTCTAAAAGGGTGAATGTTCCTTGGTGTCCCCTGAACCTCCCCTTCCTCTGAAGTAAAATGCCTACCTCACTGGACTGTTAGAGAAAACAGCCATCTGAAATGTGTGAAAGCTTTGTCAGCTATAAAGCCCTGTTAAAATGTTTCCGGAAAGTGACAGGGCTTTATCTTCACTTCCTGCCTCAGGGAACAGTCAAGGAACTGAAAGTTGTTTCCAGTTCTTATGTTTTCTTCCCTCAGGCTCAAATGGAGGGGCTTTCCTCTGGGTCTCACAATGACTGGCTCAGTGAGTTTGAGTGACGGTGGCTGTCGGCCTGGGCACACTCCAAAGACACCATGTCATCTCTATGGCTGCAGTCGCCAAGAAGGCAGCGTCCGGGAGAAGCTGGGGTCACCTTGTGTTGCCTCACGCGGCTCTCGTCATAGTGATGGTGGGGCAGCTGGCGCTTCTGCATGTCCTGCTTTTGATGCTCCATTTCTGGGTCCTTCTGGTGCATCGGGTCAACAACCCACTGCCTTCCCTTTCTCCCCGATCTACCCTGGGGTCTTCTCCCAGCTCCTTTCCCTCTCCTGTCTTCGGAGGAAGGAATTAAATTCCTATCTCAGCATCCAACCCAGCTCCAGCTTCCTCCTAACTGAGCAGAATCCTCCTTTCTGCCTTCTAGTACTGGATGCCACCTGCGGGAAAACATACCTGACCCTGTCCTGACCTCAGCTTGGTTTTACGTCCCTATTACATGTGTTTCCTATACAGACCTTGAACATGGCACTTTCTGCTCAGTGTCCTACTTTCTCACCTCCTCACCATATGAACTCTTCAAAGGGAAGACTTGGGAGTGAGGCTTACTCACCAGTGTGTCTCTAGCACTCAGCATAGTGCTTGGTGGTAAAAGAGTATGAGGTGGACTTATCAGACCCTCTCTGCTCTGCAGACTCTCACTGACTCACAGTCAGACGTATGCAAAGAAGGGTCATTTGTGTTGAGGCCACAATGTAAGCAAGACAAACATCTCTCTCCAGCTTTCTGGGTTGTCTCTTTCTATATCCCTCTAACCGGGATCACCCACATGTCTGCAAGAAGGGCCAAGAAGAGATCACGATCAGTAGGATGAAAGTGGCAGAAAATGAATCCCAAATTAAAGTATTCCTTCTTTGTTTTTTCATTTCTCTTCTGTTTTGGCTTTCAACAGGAGTTGCAAGATTTTACTGTTTTTCTGGTGCTCTTAATCTAAAATGCCTTACAGTCTACATGGATAAAAGATTTGGATAATTATGAAAGTTTGATGGGGTTATAGGGAAAGTTTGGAAATCATTTAATATCTTTTAGAAATAGTCCAAGTCAAACTAATTAAAGAAATTTGATTTTCTTCTTTAGTTCTACATCATTTACTCAGGAATTCAGGTTTTGAGAATTTTTTGCTCAATTGCATGCTACTGATAAATAGTATTAGACTTTTCCAGAATACCCACTGTTTTCTGACAGTGCTTCCTTTAGCTCTGTGGCAGATGCAGGGCAAAATCCATTTCAATTTTCTCTCCCTTGCCTGCTTTCTCTTACAGAGGCTGGAAATACTTTCTCAGTCTCCTTAGAGTTGGGCTGGCCATTGAGGTGTAAATCTGAGTCTGCTGGAAAGTTTCTGGAAAAGCTTTTGATTTTCTGATAAAAGGAACACATATGTCTATCATTACTCCCTTTCCTCTTCATCCACCTGTGTGTGCAGGTGTAATGCCCAGAGCTGCTGTAGCCACCTTGTAACCACAAGATGAAAAACAGGAAAGCATAGGGACAAAGCACCATTACACTAAGGAAAGTAGAGCAAAAAGACAGGAGGGACTTGGCAAGAACCCAATTCCAGGCCTCTTACTGGCCGGCATAATACATATTAGAATTATTTAAACCACTACTGATCAGGTTTCAGTTACTTGAAGTTGAAACCATTCCTGACTGATTCAAACCACAAATAAGAACATTGTCCTACTAATGAAACTGAGCTTGGTTACCTATGGTATCATTCAAAAGCAGAAGCCTAATTACCAAATTTAATCTTAAATATTTCTCACAGTCACGTATGCCCTTCTCTGCATCTGGCTCCAATTCCTTTGAAGCCCACATTTGTACTTCAACCCAGCAATATGGTGGAGGGGAAGAGGTCATGTACCATCTGTCACAGGGATCATGATTTACAGTTGACTGAAGACAGTCTCCCTTTAACATATGCTCTACTGCATCTTACAGTTCCTTTAACAAATTCTGGGCCATAACATTTAAAACTGATACTCTAGCTACTATTTCAAGAACATTATTGTATTCACTTCCTAAGGCTGCTATACAAATGGTCACAGACTGGGTGGCTCAAAACAGAAATTTATGACCTTGCTGTCTCTGGGTGTTCCTTGCCTTGTGTCAACATCTCTTTCTCATCTTCACATGGTTTTCTCCTCTATTTCTTCTCTTTTGTCTGTGTCTTTACTTCTCTTAAGGACACTTACGTGATTAGAACCCACTCGGATAATCCAGGACTATCCTGAGTCTTTACCTTAATTGTATCTACAAAGACTCTTTTTTCCAAATATGGTCACACACACAGGTTCTGGGTGGACATATCTTTTGGGGGGCCACCATTCAACACACTATAATTATCTTCCTTCCTTCTTTAGAAATATTATTTCATTTGTCTTGTTTTTCTTTGTTGGGTCTCATTTTTCGAACTCAGGAGAAGAAATGTTTATGATTTAAATCTTGGATTAGAATTTAAGGTTGTTCCTCAAAATATGGGTTGAATTTAATATTTTAAAGTAAAGAATTGTATTTATTATTACATTTTAGGCTTTATTTCTCACATTAAAGTAAATAATCGATGACTTAAGACAGGCAAGTGCATCATGTCAGTAAGGTGTTTACCAGATTTAACATCACCCAGGCAAAACATTTCTTGTGATTTATTAACCACGATCTTTAACATAGACTGGATTACCATTATTATTTTTAGGGAATGAATTGCTTTCTACCTAGATCAGTGGTTGTTAACCCTGTTTATGCATTATAATCACCTTGGGACCTTTAAAAAATGTATACGTAGGTCCCACTTGAACCAGTTGAATACAAATTTCTGTGGAAGGGCCTGGAAAGCCATAGTTTTTAAGAGCTCCCACAGTGGTTCTTATGCATAGGGAAGATTAAAAACTTGACCTAGATTCTTGCTAATGGTTGGCCTTCTTCAACACCATTCATTTATTCAATCAAGTAATCATGCACTAAGTGTAAGTCTTTGTGGAAAATACAAGGATATATAAGGCATGCTTCTTATCTGCAGGTTTATAGTTAAGTAGTCATGGTGTATGATATTTTAAGTGTAATGTGCCATTTATACTCCACAGTGCAGGGGCCAAATGTCTGTAGAAAATGTGTCTCCTGATCACTCTACAAAATTCAAATCCATTAAAAAAGGTCACTTGCATCTTTATTGCTTTAACTCCCGTGCACATACACAGGCTGCTAGTAACAGGGTAAGAAAAGCCTCCTATGCTTGACTGTCATAAGCTATAACCTCTACAAAGTCAGGAGCTTTTAATGTGTCTTCGATTCCCCTTCCACAGAGTAGAGATCAATATAAACTTAAAAAAATCAGTGCTAGTAGTGACTGCTATTAGTAGGAAAAGCTTCAGCAGTAAAGTTGTTTATGCCCTAGGGAAGTGCTAAGGACTGGAAATGCCTTCAGCTTCCAGTTACTTGGGAAGAACCTTGGGGTGCTAAGTCCACGCTGGTGGGCATGAGAAGGAATGATGGTGGGGGAGGGGGACAGGATCTGGCAACCCATTAGGAACTGCTTTGTTGGAATGCATGTTAGACGCCACTGCTGTTGCTGCTTATTTAGACCTTCACAGACACCTCAGTAACAAACAGGCCACCGGAGCTGCACAGTCACACAAAGCAACAATGGAAGAGAGATGTTTGTCAGGAAGGCCCTGAACAGAAGAAGGTGAGGGAAGAGACCAGAGTAGACCTGGAGTCTACGGCTGTGGGTCAGCTTTCAGGGAAGAATGGACAGTGTAATCCAAGGAGTCACAGAGGCACGTAAGTGTGAGGTCTTGTCGATGAAAGATAGGAAGGAGAAGTGGAGCTGGAGGAGGACAAGCTATTAAGCCAAATACAAAACAAAACAAAACAAAACAAAGCAAACCCCCCAAAAACAAAAACACTACTGATTAGATGGGAATTGAGTTGAGTTTATTCAGTTGTGCATTAATCGCATATTTATCGAGCATCTTCTATGTGTTCCAGGTGTCGGGGATGCAGAGGTGAACATATGATCCAATAATGGAACTGGGCCATTAGCATATAGAAAAATGAGGAGATTCAGGGCTATAAAAACAAACAAACAAACAAACAAACAAACAAACAAACAAACAGACATTCTGGATATCATGAAGGAAACTGATGGAGGGTGAGGAGACATGAGTTTGAGTGGTCAAAGGCGGCGCGGACCCTAGGAGGTGACATTGAGCTGAGATGATGCAGGAGGAGGAAGAAGATGTACATAAAGGGTCCAGGCAGAGGGAACAGCAACAGTAATGGCCCTGAGGTCAGAACACATTTGGAGTTTGCAAAGAATCTGATGATACCCAGTCTGTAATCAGAGCAAGGGCATGTCAGGAAGAAGAAGAAAAAGCAACCGGGTTTGATGATGATCAAGTAGCTGGGCTTCTGGAAAGGTCAGGCTGCAAGTCTTTCTGTTCTGGTCTGAAAGGGACTGAGGTCCCTCTGGGTGAGCTGCTCAGGGCTGTCCTGATACAGACAGCCTGTCAACTCTGACAGCAGCAATCCTATCCTCCCGGCTGTCATGAGGTACCGCATTGGCTTTGCAGTTGCCTTGCTTTGAGTATTCCAATCACACAAGGCCTGCACCTCCTCTCCCTAAGGGCGGTTTTGATAGTTTCACTACGTGCGCAGTGATTTTAAAGCAGGAGACACATGAGGAAATGCAGCGGCATAAGTCAGTGGTGTCAATCCCTGACAAGTATCATGACCAAAAAAGTCAGATTCCTGAAGTGACTTCATCTGCACATCCTGACAGAATCTGAGGCCTTTCTTGGTAGATGAACACAATATCACCCTCTATCTATGGAAATGGTAAAGAATGGGAGTTTTTTCCTAAGCAAAGAAAAATATTAACTCAAGACCTAACTCTGTTTTATTTTTGTGCACTCTTCCCACAATGCCTTGCTTATACCGTACTTCACTAATTTTAAGACATACATTTCCCCCTCATTTTGCCATCTTTGACCTGGTAACGGATCTTACATCAGTGGTGCCTCATAATTGCTGTGGTATGACTGACATCACATGTGCAAGCATGCTTGGTCATAGCTGTTCACACTGTCCACTGAGCCCACTTGCATTGCTGTGATGACACATGGTGAGAATAATGAGCATTTAAGCTGTGTTAAAAAAGATCACACTATATTTTTTGGATTAATACGAGCAGTTATTTGGTACTTAGGAAGGTACAAATAGAGAAGAAAGAGGGTAATTTGATATTTGTGAAGCAAATATCTTCACTGGAGAAGAGGCAATTACATCTTTTCCTTAAAAGCAGTAACCATATACATTATGGAGCTGAAGAAAGGAGATATCCATAAACACAGGGAATCGTGTTCTGCTTTGTTGCTGCACTACATGAAGAAAATGACCTATTACCTGCCAGGGAACTCAACAGTCAGGAGAAACTGACAAAACCCTCTAAATGAATGAAATGTCAAAGCTCTACAAGGCTCTTGCGGGGGGTGATGTGTGGGACTGAATCACCATAAGGCACTGTGTCTTAGTTCGACTATCAGCATTATCTTTCTTTCTTAGGAACACATAAAATAATTGTGTATCTCATAATAAGTGGCATTTTAGATTATTTAGAACAGAGCAGATGTTTTTATCTTGAGATGTCTAGTGCTGTGCAAACACCAGATCCCATTTATCTCATTACATTCAAGGTTCTCTGCAGCCCATTTACATGTTAGCAAAGATGTGTCTGCATGAAAACTTGTAACTCACCATTGTGTCTCACGCCTATGGTAGACTGAGCAAAACATTCTCAGGGCAACCTGCTAACCTTGGTTAGGGAGCTGAATTTAGTCAAAAGCATCTAAGTGCTTGGCTAGATATGGAGCATGGACTGATGACTGTGAAGTAAATAGCTTTAATGAAAAATAAGATAATTTTGCTAAGGCCATCACTTAAAATTCAAGTTAAGAAGGTCATTGTGTTTTCATGTCTGATTTTGAAAAGTCAGGGCTAAAGGTCCTGAGGTTGTTTGTTTGGCTGAAAGGTGCCCTCAGATCAGCGTGAAAAGGCAGATTGGAAGGAGAGTCAGCTGGAAAGCTATGAAACAATTCACAGCCCTGTGGTGGGCAGGTTGTCATGCACTGCATGTGAAGTCGGTCCTGATTTTTTTTGAGTCCAGAGTCATTCTCTTATTTCTACTCGAGGATACCATCTTAAAGAGGTAGTCAAGCTCCTTGACGGATAGCAGGTCAGTAGCTGAGGACGTGCCGCCTGGCGGGTGGCTGTGGAGGGAGTGCACACCTCTCTGACCCGAGCCCCAGGCCTCCTGCTTGTTGTACTAGCAGGTTCTCAAGAGAAAAGGCTTCTGTGTGAAAGTATGGCCCCATGTAGGGTAAAGAGCACAGAAATGCGTTTTGGCCACACTTTGGATTTTCTCAGGCATAGATCATAAATATTTATTTCAAATGCAAAGGAGAGCCGAGGTGTTACATACTCCTATAAATAAATAAATAAATGTATAATGTATATCTTTAAATATAATGTATATAACTGTAAAATGGCTTCTAGACATTTCTACTTGGAGTGTGTAGTAGGTTGTTCAAACTTAACCATGTTGGACAGAACTCTTGATTTCTCCTCCCAGAATTTTCCTCCTAAATACTCCCAATCTCAGGAAACAGCTCAGGCCACAGACTTTTGGCTTATCCTCAATTCCTCTCTTTTCTAGTCAATGCCTAATTCACCAGCTCTGTCTCCAGGGGCCATTCTGATTCACTGTCTCCACCACAACTTCAGTGCAAGGCACCATCATCTCTTGCCTGAGCTACTGGGAGAGTTTCTGAGCCAGATTTTCACTCTCCCTTTGCTGACACCCCTTTATCCCAGGTCTGTCCTTCCCATAGCAGTGAAATGAGTTTTTAAAACATAAACTAAACCATGTCACACTCTCTTACTCTGAACCCCTCCGAAGGCTTCCACTCACACTTCGAATACAACTCCATCCTTCTACATAAGACACATGACCGGGGCATCTTTGACATCACTTCCTGCCAGCCTTGCCCTGTGCTTCTGCTATGACAGCCACGCTGGCTCCCTTCCTGGTCCTCAGATGGGCTACGCATGGTCCTGCCTCAGGGTGTTTGCAGTGGCTGTTCCTTCAGTCTGGACTGCTGATTTTTGCATGGCTTATTCCCACATTTCATTCAGATCTCTGCCCAGATGTCACCTCCTCGGAGAAGTCATTTCTGACTAGCCTCCTTAAGATCTAGTCACTTTCTGTCCCTCTTACCCTGTTTTATGTTTCTTCATCATATGTGCCACAAACAGTTGCCTCTCCTGGGCCCTCCACCATCAAGTAGGTAAAGCTTGACTCTGACAACTTTGCTTCCTGTGGCTCCTTCTTTCTTTCCCTGCTCTTCTCCGGGCAGCGATGTGTTCTATGAATATTTTTAAGTACCTGTTCTGTGAAGGGCATTGGAGGTGAAATACAGCTGCGCCTACAGGTTCTCAAAGAGTTTGGTGTCTGGCAAGGGTGGGGGTGATAAGGACGAACCCAAATAAATAAAAGGGCTATTATAAGGTTAAGTGTCTTGCCCCAGAGGAAGTAAGGAACGAGCCCTAGAATTTGGCCCATCTCACTCTGAGTCCAGCCTCTTTTCCACCCTGCCACCCAAGTCTGCTTTCCCTCTGGTGCTTTTCTCGGCATTTCAAAATTTGCTCTACAACTCTCTCCTCCCTTTCTCTCAATCCAAAGCACCAACTCCTGTACTTCTTGGCGAAGTTCTAGGTCAGCTGATTAATCTGGTTAGTCCACAGGAAGTGAGAATGACTATAGATTCAGTTCTCTCAGGTGGCATTTGCATTGCAACTTGCTCTTCTCTGCTGTGCCAGTGTCAAGGAGACATGTGTGAGGGATGGTCTCTTTACCTACTTTTAGAGGAGACTGTGGAGAAAAGGGTACTCTGTGGGGTCTCCTTATTTACTTCAAGACTTTCCATCTTGTCCCGATTCTCTAGGCTTTCAAGGACCAATGCATAAGGTAGGTTGGGCATGGACTTTTCTTTAGTACAATTTCTGAAGGGCAGTGGGTATGTTAGTTTTGGCATTTGGGAGGTGATAACAGAGCCACCCTCTCTCTCTCTCTCTCTGTATGTGTGCGCACATGTGTGTGGTGGTGATGCGGGATCATTTATGGCAGCGTACCTCAGACATTGCACCCATGTTCATCTTGAGCGACACATGTAATCCAGTGGCTGCCACTAGGAAGAAATGGAGCTACCTTAGGCAGCCATCTAGGCTCAACATTGTTGGAAAATTGTTGTTAGGGCGAGAACATGAGGGAAAAGTTTGCGGGTATTGTATTCATTCTGTTGTTAGATGTGTCTCCATTTCAAGACCAGCCTAGTCCAGCTCCTTTCAGTGTTCAAGACATTTGTGAATGTAAAATAGAAAGGACTTATGGCTTTTCTCACTAAAACTCAACCAGTTCCTTTCACACCACTTCATCTGGGTCAGCTGATGCTGTTATAACAAATGATCATAAAATGAATGGCATAAACAACAGAAATTTACTTCTGTTGGCAGTTGGCAGTTCTGGAGGCTGGAAGGCTGAGATCAGAGTGCAGCATGGTGGGGTTCTGGTGAGGGCCCTCTTCTGGGTTGGAGACTGCCAGCTTCTGTTGTGTCCTTACGTGGTGGAAAAAGTGAGCTAGCTCTCTGGCTTCTTCTTGTAAGGGCCCTAAACCCATTCACGAGGGCTCCACCCTCATGACCTAATGACGTGCCAAAGACTCTACCTCCAAATGCCATGACTTTGGGATTAGGGTTTCAACGTATAAATGTGTTGGGGGGTGGGGGGAAGCAAACATGCAGTGCACTGCAATCTATTAAATGGGAGTGGCAACGGTGCGCATCTCATAAGATTAAGGTGGGATGAAGTGTGTCAGCATACGTCAGTGGTAAGCACCCTTGGGTCAGTCAGCAAATATTTATTTGCCACCTACAGTGTGCTAGGCACTGTTCTAAGAACTGGGGATACAGGAGTAAACAAAATGCAATCTACAATGTTCATGGTGGTTAATAATAAGGCAGAGCCAGGATGAAAATCTTGCTGTCAAGCACAACTCCATAGCACCTCTTATTCACTGAGAGAGAGAAGGTGAATAAGAAACTTGAGATGTTGTGCGAACTGAGAGACTGGACATCAGGAATAAAACTATAGATGTGTGCTTGGAAGCCATCAACTTGAAGGCGCCAGTTGAAGTCTTTCCATAGGTCATATTGTCCAAGAGCCTAGCATTGAAGAGAGGAGATCTGAGGACAAAATCTTGAGCAAGATTGACATTTAATAAAGGGGAAGATGGAGGACAAGGTACTGAAACTCCTACTACTGTACAATTGTTATTTGTTATTACTCTTGTATCTAGAGGAGGCAACTAACCTAAGAAACTACATTCAATTAAAAAAATTGTTGTTAAGGTAATCATAGAACTGACATCCCATCACCTTCACATATTCTATTGGTGAAAAGCAAGTCATAAGTTCTACCTGCACTCAAAGGGAGGTGATTAGATAAGGATACGACTTATTAGGAACCATTCTAGGGTGTGTTCATAAATTCATTATTTTTTTTGGTTGTCTATCTTTTATTATTGAATATGACAGTTCTTTATACATTCTGGAGGCACTTTTTAAAATTAAATATATAATTTCCTCCCCCCTCCAAAATATCTGTTGCATACTCACTCTGAGCAAAGAGTTGGTGTGCAACAAATACTTGAGCAAGGCATGAGAATGATTTTCCACTAGGCAAATACTTTAGGATTTAATTTGCTAAAATAATTTAGTTTCATGGCCAATTAATTCACCAATTTTTCATCTTTTATAGATCTAGCAAATCCATTATTATACGGCATATTTATCATCCAGGTTACTATCCTCTACTTGTTAAATATTGGGGGGTCCTGTCCCCAACTTCTACATACATCTAAGCCCTGGGTCCATTAGTATAGTACCTTATCCATTTTTTTTTCTGTGGGCCCCCACACTTTAGCACCACTAATCATTTTAGATTTTCTGAGATGGTTCTGATTTCATGTATTCTGATTGGAGACTTAGAAACAATGATAAGAGCATCCATACTTCTAAAATTCTCTCTAATCAAAACTTCTCTTTTGTACAGAATTGTTTGCACTAGTCTCAGTTTTTCATCCTGACCTGCATCCGAGCCATTTACTCTGCATTTTCAGCTCATCCGGTCAAGAGGTGAACTCTGGCCTCCCCTCTCAACTTAATTCTGAGTTGGTCATATAACTTCCTTTGGCCAACCATGAGCAGATATGATGTGAGCAGAGGCTTGAAAACGGGCTTGCACATTTTTGTTTCTTTCTCTCCCTAGGACATGCCACGGAAAGTGTGTTAGAAGATGGGGCACCTGGAGTAGAACCAGCTTGCCCCAGGTGTCTCAGCTGACACTACACCAATCAGCAGACCAGAGCCAACTGCCAGATGTGAAGGGAGCCAGCTGAGATCAGAAGAAATTTCGAGCCAAGTCCAGCCTAAATTACTGTCCCACAGACTTGCGAGCTAAACAAGTGCTTATTGCTTTAAGCCACTGCATTTTCAGACAGATTGTTGCATAGCATTGCTGTGGCAATGGATAACTGATAATGCGTCCCACAAATCTGGGGAGCTTGGAAGCTGCCCCTCCATTAGGCTGCCATGAAACAAAGATTGAGTACTTCCTATTTGCAACAGCATTGTGCAAAATGTTCTACTAGGTTATTTTAGTTAATCCTGAAAACAATATTACCTAGAAGATAGATAATATTATTATTCAAATTTTATTTTATTCTTTTAAAGATATTATTTATTTATTTGATAGAGAGAGAGACAGACAGCGAGAGAGGGAACACAATCGGGGGAGTGGAAGAGGAAGAAGCAGGCTCCCAGTGGAGGAGCCTGACGTGGGGCTCGATCCCAGAACCCCAGGATCACGCCCTGAGCCGAAGGCAGACACTTAACGACTGCGCCACCCAGCTGCCCCATATTATTCAAATTTTAGAGGCAAGGAAATTTTAGAGGGAAGCTTAGAGAAGGTTAAGTGACTTGCATAAGGTAGCTAAATGATCAGAAATAAAATGGGCAGTTAAACCCTGGAAGACTGCTTTTAGAGCCTCTATGCTTTTACTATTGATGCTTACTGTCTACTCTCCTGGTCCCCCCATCTCACCTTTTCTCCTGCCCACCTCCACCCCCTTCAGGAGAAGACCCTGTGTTCCAATTTGGGATGCAGAAACCACTTTTATATTTAGTTCCCCTTAATACTACTTTCTTAGATCTAGTGTAAGTGGCCATCCTCCCCATTAGTCTGGAAGTTCTTTTGAGGGTAAAGTCTATAAAATACTTATTGTATTTTCTCCCAGAGCTACCATGAAATAGAATTTTTAAAAAGATAATGATCCTATTTAAGTTTTAGAAAATCTAATATCCCCCAAAGCAGTTTATACCAAAGTAAGACTCTACTAGAAAATATACATATTTATATGTAAACATATGCACACACACACACATATTTAAAAGGACACTGTTATCCTAAATTAATCTAATTGGTGGAATGCACAGTAGAAGGTTTTTCCCATTTTGTTACACAGTTTTAGGCATACGGTGTTTGAATTTGGTGTTTGATGTCTACAAAATTAAAACTCTTCTGTTTCATGTTTTATTATATTAATATTATCCACAGGGATTGATATAAAACTAGCACTGAATTTGCAATTAGTTTCTGCATTTAAGGAATCGTTTTATGATTTAGTCACTTGCTATGTACTTTAGGTATGCTGCCACCAGGTGGCGGCAGGGTGCCAGGCATAAGCTTTGTACAGTAAGGCATGTACATGCTTTCTGAGGTTCAAGGTAATAACTTTTTGCTTGAGTTCAAAAATAATTTGAGACCACAGATACTCAACATAATACATCTCTTCACCAAAACAGCTAGACTTAAACTCTAAATCAAACTTAAACATATTAAAAAGCAGATATAAATCTCAAGCTGCAAAATCACCTACTTAATCTCTCTCCTTTCCAGCTTTTTGAATTATTTTCATAGTGGGCTGATTCTAACACTAATCTTATATACATACTTTAGTAAAAATGTTAATCTTTATGATTTACTCTGAGTCTTTATTTATTGTCACTCTCTTCTATCATAGCTCATTATGTCAGGCTTCAAAATTCCTAATAATTTTCTTTTAACAAAAGTATCTCTTCAGCTTCCATTTCCTCTAAGAAGACAGAGGTTAATCATTTCGGTATGATCTCAGATCTCTTCCCAAGGAAGACCCAAAAGCATTTCTCCATCAGGATAGCACAAAAAGTGTATTTGCATTTTATGGAGGATTTTGTCCTTTGTATTTTCTGCACTATAGGAATAATCCATTAGAATTTTTCCCCTCTCAAAGCTCCTAGAAGCGTAGGAACAATTTACTGTACTTATCTATTTAACTGCAACATACACGATCTCCTTAGCAACAAGCTCTGCCCTAAATATCTCCAAAGAGTTCTTAAAGAAACAAAAGTCCTCAAACCATATTAGAAATCTGAGTGAAATGCAGAAAAAGTTAACTGACTTCATTATAATTAATAATACTATATATTTAAAAGAAGCAATTTCAATGTAAAGAAAATGTCAACTATTTCAAAAAGCAGTCAGAAGTTCCCAATCTTACAGATCATCAAGCTGAAATTTTGCAAAAGGGTTTAAGGGTTTAAGATTAGGGATGATAAATTGAGAATGAGTACATCCCTAACCTCTGAGCCACTCCCCTGCTCTGACCTAAGGTGTTCGGTTTCAAGAATAAAGAGTAGTGTGTGGCTGAAAGTCAAGGGTCAAAGCTGTGTAGTTGGGGGAAAAAAACAAAAGAAATTAGCAATTCTGTACCTAAGCGTTGTCAGGGGGAAAAAAGTTGGGGCAAGATCCTCAGCAGCTTTATCCTGAATGTTGCTATAGGCGCTGAGAAAGTCATTGCACCTGACATGCACCCACTCCAGGAGTGCAGATTTGAGCAGCACTAAGCAATGAGGGTTTAGGCAGGGCTGGCAGGGAAAGATGATACCCGTTGGGAGAGAGGATGTTGAGAGGGGTTGGGGTTGGGAAGGGGGCAAGAGAGGATGAGCAGTGATTCCTAGAGACCAGACTTTGCACGTTCGACAGGGCTTTCTAGGTTCCAGCAGGTGAGCACCGAGAGCGAGAAACAAATGGCATGTATGCTGTGAGAGCAGGCTCCAAGGGAGCTGGCCAGCTCCCAGCCTAACGCTGGGAGACAGAGCTGTGGAAGAGAGAAGGAAAGAGAGGCAAAAACAATAAAAGAGGGAGGGAAGAGACAGGGCTGGGTAATCAAAAGGTCTCATGTGATTTTTGAGTCTCACAGAAAACCTATGAAGCCAGTGGGGTGGATACTGTTATTTTCTATTTTCAATGAGAAACCGAGGCCCACAGGTGGTAAGTGATGGAAGGTCCCATACTGAGTGGTAGATATAGGACTCCAAGTTGAGTGACCTGATTTCAAGGTACAGATGAAAGAAGAGAGGGCGCATTTGAAACACTGGCACACACCATATGTCCTACCTTTACTTTATAAACAGTAAGTACATTTTTTTACATAATCAGGGCTTAGCCTTTTAAGGGTCAAACTGAAAAGTTTCAGCCACTATTGAAAAGCATTTCTGAAATGTATTTTATTTGTTCTAACTTCCTTTGAGTACTGACTATAATTTACCCTCTTCTTGATGTGTAGGGATATAACAATGAAAATCGACTCTATATTTATGTACTTCCAACTGAGGGATACTCTCAGGTTCTAAGGAGACACGCAGGTTTTATTACTGTCATGCCTAATACATTTGTGGCTTGAAAAACTGTATAGCAGAATTGGCTGACTCAGCTCCTTGCCTCCTAGTCAGTTCTTCCTTCTTGAGTGTGTTGGCTTCTGGCCCCTACCTACTCTTCTTTTTTTTTTTCTACACAAGAAATATATATTTTATTTTTGTATATTCTAGCACACTTAAGACTAAGATACTTATTCTCTGGATCCATTTGTTATCCCTGGAGAAATAAATATGGGTAGAATAAAAACCTTAGCTTCCTCTCTTCTCCAAATTCTGTATTCTTTTTTTTAATGTTTTTTTATTATATTATGGTTTTTTAATTTTTTTAAATATTATGTTAGTCACCATACATTACATCCCTGGTTTCTGGTGTAAAGTTCGATGATTCATTAGTTGCTTATAACACCCAGTGCACCGCAATATGTGCCCTCCTTACTACCCATCACCAGTCTATCCCATTCCCCCACCCCCCTCCCCTCTGAAGCCCTCAGTTTGTTTCTCAGAGTCCATAGTCTCTCATACTTCATTCTCCCTTTTTTTTTTTAATGATTTGTTATTATGTTAGTCACCATACAGTACATCCCCGGATTCCGATGTAAAGTTCGATGCTTCATTAGTTGCGTATAACACGCAGTGCACCATGCAATACGTGCCCTCCTTATTACCCATCACCAGTCTATCCCAATCCCCCACCCCCCTCCCCTCTGAGGCCCTCAGTTTGTTTCTCAGAGTCCATAGTCTCTCATGTTTCATTCCCCCTTCTGATTACCCCCCTTTCTTTTATCCCTTTCTTCCCCTACCGATCATCCTAGTTCTTATGTTCCATAGATGAGAGAAATCATATGATAATTGTCTTTCTCTGCTTGACTTATTTCACTTAGCATTATCTCCTCCAGTGCCGTCCATGTTGCAGCAAATGTTGAGAATTCGTTCTTTCTGATAGCTGAGTAATATTCCATTGTATATATGGACCACAGCTTCTTAATCCAGTCATCTGTTGAAGGGCATCTCGGCTCCTTCCATGATTTGGCTATTGTGGACAATGCAGCTATGAACATTGGGGTGCATATGGCCCTTCTCTTTACTACGTCTGTATCTTTGGGGTAAACACCCAGTAGTGCAATGGCTGGGTCATAGGGTAGTTCAATTTTTAACTTTTTAAGGGACCTCCACACTGTTTTCCAGAGTGGCTGTACCAACTTGCATTCCCACCAACAATGTAGGAGGGATCCCCTTTCTCCACATCCTCTCCAACAATTGTTGTTTCTTGCCTTGTCTATCTTTGCCATTCTAACTGGCGTAAGGTGGTATCTCAGTGTGGTTTTGATTTGAATTTCCCTGATGGCTAATGATTTTGAACATTTTTTCATGTGTCTGTTAGCCATTTGTATGTCTTCATTGGAAAAGTGTCTGTTCATATCTTCTGCCCATTTTATGATTTGTTTATTTGTTTCTCACGTATTGAGTTTGAGAAGTTCTTTGTAGATCTTGGATACCAGTCTTTTATCTGTAGCATCATTTGCAAATATATTCTCCCATTCCGTGTGCTGCCTCTTAGTATTTTTTTGACTGTTTTCTTGGCTGTGCAGAAGGTTTTTATCTTGATGAAGTCCCACAAGTTCATTTTATCTTTTGTTTCTCTTGCCTTTGGAGATGTGTCATGAAAAAGGTGGCTTCAGCCGATGTTGTAGAGGTTGTTGCCTATGTTCTCCTCTAGGATTTTGATGGATTCCTGTCTCACATNTGTCTCACATTGAGGTCTTTCATCCATTTGGAGTTTCTCTTTGTGTATGGTGTGAGAGAGTGGTCAAGTTTCATTCTTCTGCATGTAGCTGTCCAATTTTCCCCAGCACCATTTATTGAAGAGACTGTCTTTTTTCCACTGGATGTTTTTTCTTGCTTTATCAAAGATTAGTTGCCCAAAGAGCTGAGGGTCCATTTCTGGGTTCTCCTACCTACTCTTCTGATCATGTCATTCTCCTGATTAAAATCCTTAATGGCTCCCCCTGATTATAGCAGTGGTTTTCCCCCCAGGCAGCACATTAAAATCACCTGGGAGCTTTTAAAAAACTCCCAGTGCCCAGATGCCATCACCAAAGATTTCGATTCAATTGTTTAGCTGTGGGCTCTAGCTTATAGAGATTACCAAAAGTAGCACGGGTTTGGGCTTCTGCCCAAGATGGATTAAAAGGGATTGTATTTATCCCCACCCTGCTTTCACCTGAAACAACTAAAAATCCCGACACAGTATATGAAACATTGATTTTTAAGACATTGGAATGAAGCAATGAAGGACATTGATCCCTGACAGATGAGAAACAAACAAAGTGAGACCTATAGTTGCCCCAGTTTACCACCTTGAGAGAATTCCCAGGCCATGGTGCAGAAGGTGGAATCCCGGGAGCCTGAAAGACTCTTTGAATTGAGAGGATGGAGGTGAGGGTCTAGGGAGACTGAAGGGGCTGCAGTGTTCTGAATAGAGTACTAAAGAAGAGAAAGTACTGATCAGCACATGCATATGAGGAAACTGAGGCCAGATCAAACAAAACAAAACAAAACAAAACAAAACAAACTGAAAATATTAGTGGGAATAGGACATAGAATTCAAAGGTAGTAGTTTGCACTAATCAGACTGGGAAATCTGGAAACTCACAGGGCATTGTTAGAATACTCAGAGGCATCTTGTCTCAGTAGTGGAAGTATTAGCCATAGACTAAACGATGCTCTGGGCTTGCTTGACAAATCTTCAAAGCAAGATCTGAAAGGATCAGAGTATATCCAAGAAGCTTTTCTATGTCCCAGAACAAAGCTCAAGAATATTTACAGGAATACAAAAATATCCAGCACCCACCAAAATAAAATTAATAATGTCTGGCATACAATAAAAACCACCAGGCATGCCAAAAACAATGAGGAGAAAAATCAATCAACTGAAACCAATTCAAAACTGATAAAGATATTGGAATTAGAAGATGAGGGCATTAAAACAGTTATCATAACTGCACTCCATATGTTCAATAAGTTAGAGGAAAGATTGAGCATGTTAAATAGAGATATGAAAAAAATGTAAAAAAGACTCATGTCTAACTTCTAAAGATTAAAACTATAATCACTGAGATAAAAAATACACTGGGTGTTAATAATGGCAGATTAGATATTACAAGAAGAAAAGATTAGTGAACATGAAGTCATACAATAGGAACCATCCAAATGAATCAGAGAGAAAAGATATTGAAAGAAATGAACAGAGCATTGATGAGCTGTGGCCCAACTTCAAATAGCCTAATATACATATGATTGGAATTTCCAAAGCAGAGGAGAGAGAATGTGGGACAGAAAATAATATTTTAAGAAATAATGGCCATGGAGAAGCCATCGAAAACAGTATGGCTGTTCTACAAAAATTTAGCAATAGAATTACCATATGACTGTAATCCAACTTCTAGGTATATATCCAGAAGAACTGAAAACAGCATCTTGAGGAGACAGTTGCACACTGTTCATTGTGGCATTGTCCATAATATTCAAAAGGTGGAAGCAATCTAAATGTCTATCAACAGATGAATGGTTAAAGAAAATGTGTTATATACATACAATGGATATTATTCAGCCTTAAAAAGAAGGAAATCCTGTCATATGCCATGACATGGATGAACTTTGAGGACATTATGCTAAGAGAAATAAGCTAGTCATAAAAAGACAGATACCGCATGATGCCACTTACGTGAGGCGTCTAGAGTAGCAGTCAAACTCTTAGAAACAGAAGACAAAATGGTGGTTGCCAGGAGTAAGGAGAGGGGAAATAGGGGAATTGTTCAATGGACATAGATTCAGTTTTGCAAGATGAAAGGTTCTAGAGATCTGTTGCACAACAATGTGAGTAAACATCACTGTACTTACACTTAAAAAGGCTTAACATGGCAAATTTTATGTGGTTTTGGCTACAATAAAAATGACTGTGATGATGATTGCATAACTATGAATATACTAAAAATGATCAAATTGTACACTAAAAATGAGCAAATTGTATGATTTGTGAGTTATAGCTCAATAAAGCCATTAAAACAAGTTCAGGATGTTGCACAGTGATGAAAGAGAATTCACGGTACTAAAACCTCGTGCAATGTGCTGCAAACCAAAGAAGCCCCATGCAAGAACATATGCACAAAAGTGAGTGCACTGAACTCTGCTCTTAAAGACACTAGTGACTGGAAGGGGCCTTCTAGGTGCTGGCAATTTTCCATTTCTTGTTCTGGGAGCTAGTTACAGGTGTGTAACTTTTTAATGAAAATTCACTAAGCAATACACTTATGATTTGTATGGATTTTTGTGTGTATACTTCCAGAAAAAAAAAGTTTTAAAAAGTTGAAGGAAAAAGGAGAAATATAAGAATTTAATGGGAAACCTAAAAAAATAAAAAAGAGAATGACCAAAAATTTTCCAAAGTCAATGAAAATTATAGACCTCATATCTAAGAAGCTCAAAAATCATTTATACACAGGAAACATGAGGAAAATGACATCAAGTTTCATCATAATCAAATTGTTCAAAACCAGTAATAAAAAGAACACTCTTAGGTGCAGTCAGAGGAAAAAAAAAAAAAAGACATCTTATATACAGAGGAAGAGCAACGACAACAGAACCAAAAAAAGAAAGGATAACAGCAGATGTCTCCTTAGAAATAATGCAGGAGAGGGGATGGTGGATCCCCATCTCTGAAGGACTGTTACACTAGAATTCTATACTCAGCAAAAACAGCTTTGGAATATCAAGACTTTTTACCAGCAGCCCACACTATAAAAAATGTTAAAGGGGAATGATGGCAGATGGAAATACAGTTATACATGAAGGAATGAAGAGCAGGGATGGCTTCGTGGGTTGTATGATGTATGAGGTTACACAAGGACCTGCCCTTTGAAGGAATCTGTGCTTGGTTTAATGCTCTGCTGTCATTGTTTTAAAATCTTTTAATAATTTTTGAACAAAGCGTCCCATATTTTCATTTTCCATTGGACCCTCAAATTATGAAGAATTAATAATGGTCCTAATGAAGATTACTGTGCAGCCCACGAGTGTAGGGGAGAAGGCTGAATGCTGAGCTTGGCTTAGGTCATATGTTCAGGCACAGAAGACTATAGGAGGCTTCTTCAGAGGAAATTAGGAATGCTTTCATTTTAATCAGGAAAAGAGTGAATGACATCTGGTGGGGGAGGGGAAGAAAACAAACAACAGTTGCCCACTCAAATAACTTTGTTTTTAAGGTAGACATTTCTAGATAGAACATGATTTTCCTTTTTGTACAGAGGTGGTTCATAAATGGCTCTAATCAGAGGGTTTTAGTTCTTCATGTAATTCGTTTGTTGCTGAGTCCTCTCTTCAGGCCCAAATACTGTGTTTAGTTTCTGTGCGTGTGTGTGTGTGTGTGTGTGTGTGTGTGTATGTGTGTGTTGGGGGGGGATACTAATTCTGGCATCAACACTTCAATAATGCCTATTCCATTATATTGACCCTGAGGCACTGCAAATATGTAAATGTACTTTGGATGCAAAAGAACAGCTATATTGCATCCAGTGAAGTTCTCATGGTTCGGTGTATCCTAGGTAGCATAATTCGATTTCAGTGTAGGTTGGGGCTCCAAAGTTGAGAGCAGCACGATAGGTGTGGATATGCAAAATATGATGAAAGATAGTGGAACCAATAGCGCCAGTGTTAGCCCATCTCCACTCCCCAGGCCAGGGAGGAAAGGGCTAAAAATCACTGGAAAGTGAGTATTTATTTGGGGATGATTGTTCCTCTCATGCAGGAATGGAGAAGGGTGCTTTTCCCAAAACTTGAGCCAAAGGAGGGAAGCTTCCAGAGAATCCCTGCAAAAGCTTGCAGTTCAGATGCAGTGAGTGAGGGGGATGGAGTTCGGGGGCTTTGCCTGATAACAGACTGAACGAGTCTGAAGCTCAGAGGTTGCACCTAGCTGCCCTGAAGTCTTGTGAAGAGCCAGCTGTACCGTACAAGGGTGGGAGGGAAACGCTTACCTCCACAGAGAATTTATAGTCTGTTCTACACTTGAATACTCCTATCCAGTTATTTAGTTAAAGCCTTTGGCTTTGATTAAAGTTGTTAACACTTGAAGTGTTGAATGATGTAGCCTCCCTGATGTGGAAAAATGGATATTTTTCTCATTTATTAATGTCCTATAGTGAAGGCATAACCTTTTACTTAAAATAATTGGTTTGGAAATGGAATTATAAAATTTATCCTCCCCTTACATCCCCTGCAATTTGTGAATTTGCTCAGTATTCTTCGTGGCTGGGAGCGTGAGGTACTATTGCCCTTCATCTGATACATGTACACAGACACAGACACCCATACTCAGGTGCACAATGCAAGCAAGACTTTTAGGGAGTAAATTTAATAGCAGTTATAGCAATAAGGGTAGGGTAGATAGGAGTGAGAGTTTATAATGCTGATCATGAAATAAAAAGCAAAGCAAGTAATGAGTCTGAATTTGATACCGATACTGTATTTCTACAGCATTTTAAAGCAAATAAAGTCACAGAATTAGAGATTCAACACAAAATTAGGATGTTAAATTTTAAAGATTCTTAGTACCTCTCTAAGTGATTAGATTATTACAAAATTTCTCTGGAAAGGTAGAAATTAAATCAACAACATTGGGAAAAAACAACAACAACCGAAAAACCGAAACCAGAAAAATCTGACAGTCCTAAATGAAAAAGTAATGTAAGTATAGCTTCAGCAGCTATTAGGCAAGAAACAAATGATCTTCTAATCAACTTACTGTTGCAAAAATAAGTCAAATGATTTTCATAGGACACATATGGGTATTGCTACCTTAATTATTTTGTTTCTACCCAAAGTTATTTAAAACACAACCAACAACTGTAGTTAGATTTTTAAAACTATTCTTGTACTTAGGAACAGAGAATTAAGAATGCACTAGAGCTGATTTTTATTTTGTTCTTTTGGTGGGGAATTTTTAAAGATTTATTTATTTCAGAGAAAGAGAGAGAGAATGGGATGGGGGTGGGTGGCAGTGGGAAGGGGCAGAGGGAGAGGGACAGGGGGAGAGGGTCTTAAGCAAATTCCACACTGAGCATGGAGCCCTACATGGGGCTCGATCTCCCGGCCCTGGGATCACAACCTGAGCCAAAACCAAGAGCCAGACACTTAATGGATTGCACCACCCAGGAGCCCTTTGGTGCGTACTTTTATCATTATCAGTACTGTAGGGTATCATAAGCATTGGCTAGAATTATTTCCTTGGTAAATAATGGTAAAGCCACTGGGAGGAAATTTATGACATGCTCTACACTAAGATTCACACATTAATAAACTGGACAGTGTTCAAATTTATCTCAACTAACCAAAATCCTCTTGGTAGGTACTCAGTGGTCAAATAAATTGTTAAATATTAATATTAATTATTAATTGTCATACTTTTTTGGTTGAGGTTATCAATAGCAGTAGGAACTGCTATGTAAACGTGGTAATACCTTGTATAAGGCCTGAGTAACCTTCTGAGTAAAGAAAATTCGTGTACTAAAGCACTGTTAACTAGCCTTTAGCTCTCTCAACAAGCCTTTGGAGACGACTATAATTCAAGCAAGCATCTGCACAGGGAACAATCTGCCTGACAACCTTTCTCAATATATTCATATAACACTAAAATATCAATACAAAAGTATGAGTAGGATTAATGATGTTATTAATGATAGTAGCAGACAGGCAAAACAAAGCTATTCATAAAAGAGCTTCTGCATATGAAGCATAGATTAGGGAATAAAAGGAACAATTATGGGCATCTAAATTCTCTAAGTCTAGACACATGTGGTCTTGTAAAACTTATATCTTAAAAGTTTCTTTCTGCTTGATTTCCACTGCAGAGAATATTGATATTAAGAAATGAGATTTCTACTAATCTGCCTTATCCCTATACTTTGAGTAGTTTTGTGACCAAAATCTTCATTAAGTTATCAAATAAAAATGTTTTTCAAAGGCAGTAATGCACTCCACACACACACACACACAAAATCTTTGGGATCTTTTTGAAAAGATTACAATTTCAAATGTATTTGTACTTTTCAAATATCAGTTTGGTATAGTTTTCATTTCTTCATGAAAATACTTTGAATAGACTTACGCTCCCTGAGAATGTGTGACTATTTTCAAATATCAAGCAAAATACCACATGACATTGGAGGCTTAATCAACACTATTTAATGATGCTAAACATATTTGTAATTACAGCAGCAACCAGCCTCCTCAACCTCTGCTCTCCTCCCCTCTACCAGGAGACCCCTGTACGAAGACAACTCCCCACTTTGCACTTTTCACTTTACATAGAACAACAGTTACTGAAGCCAAATGACTTCCTTAAAATGAGCCACTTATTACAAAGATTCAGGATGTGAATTTCTCTAAAAACCCTTGCTCTAAATCAAAGTGACTGCACATTCCCTTCAGGCCAGAAAACAACAAATTATGGGTGCTTAATATAGAATTACTGGGCCCATATATTATATATGAGATTATTTTATATTTGGATGTCTTCCCTCAGTAGTTGGGAAAAGTTAAAGTCTTGAATTTGAGACTAGTCTAAAGCTTTGTAAGCCAGAAGGCACACATTTGTGCCTTTTTTTCATTTTAAAACCCAACAACCCAGAGCCATCAAATGTATCACCCCTGTAGCAGTTCTGGTGGGCATAAAAATTTTGTTCTCTGATTTCCAAGTCTAAAGGTACAGATTAATCTTTGTTTATAATAAATATATCTATGGAAGAAATGACTCGCAAAGCCTCCTCAAGAGTGTGAACTTGCCCATAAAGATGTCACAAACTTTACATTCTATCAGCTTAAGGAAAATATATACTGGGTTGATATTAGATGCAGATGTACTCCAGGGCAGAAGAATTAGCCTCAAGATTTAGGACAAAGTGACTATGTTTTCCAGTTCCGATAACAATGCTTGTGACAGGTATGTCTCATAGGATTGAAGATGGATTGTATTAGCAAATGTAGCAAATGTAGCTAAAGGGAAAATGCTTGAAGAGTCTGTATGGGTGGAAAAGGCTATTCTTCGGTCTCAACTCACAGCTGGTTGGCATGTGGATGGTGGCAGATCAGTTCCTGAGCCCTGGCATTAAACCTGGGGCCTCGCAGCCTTACTGACCAATGGTCATTGGAGTCATCCACAAGGGACACAGTCCCCCCAGCACTGGGAAAAGTGTTGGTCCAAACTCACATCTTAAACGTTAGCCCCAGCATTTGGATTTTGAGAGACTTCTGGTCCTGCTTCAATGATCCTTGCTTCAAAGAAAACATTTTATAATGGAGTTCCATTGGAATCCCTTCTTTTCAATGAGGGGTTATTGCTAATGCCCATTAAGTGAGTAACTCATGTGCTGTCTAAGTATTTGTTCTTCAGTGGGGAACAATATTATTCAGAAGACGTTATACAGAGATATTTGTCAAGTTGTATAACTGACTAGAATGTCACTTAATTGAAAACATGTTTGTTTGATATATGGAAGTTCTCCCTTTAACAAATGGCTAACTGTAGCCATCAGATGAGTACTGGATTCTCGGTGGAGAACTAAAATTTCCTGGATGCAACCAGAATTCAACACACTCTCCTCGAGTTCCACTGTGTTGCCACGCAGGCTAAGAACAAAATTAATCAGAGGCTTTCAGTCAGACAGTGAGTTTCTGCTGAGATAATGATAGCTTTTGTGAGGGAGTAAGGATAGAAAGCAAAGAGTAACTGATGGCAAATTAGAAGAAGGAGCCAAGAATTTGTCCATTTACTGTGATTTTTAGATAAAAGGACAGTTTTTATGAGATGTTCTAGAAAAGATATTATTTTTAAGACAGACTTTTAAAAGCAAAGAATAGTTAATTACTACTAATAACAATAATTTAAAATAATTAATGGCATGCAATCCACAACGACTGGACTTGTGGAGAGAAAGTGGCATAAAGAGTAGAACGAATCTCTTTTGAACCAGCAGAAATTTATTTGCTTTATCTTTCAGGTTATGAGTGCTTTTTAAAGTTTTAGGATATAAAATTTAAATCTAAGAAATTCTCTAAAAGATTAAATGATTTTTCACTCATTTTGGGAAAGAAATGTTCAGGATGCCAAATACAATGTGAAGGCATGATAATTACATGTTGCCTCTTCATTCTTTCATTCCTTGATGCCATTGGACATAAACGAGCAGTAAAAATGAAATAAGTAAAATATCAGTATTAAAACTATTTATGCAGATCTAGTTGATTTCTTTGGGCTTGAGTACATGGCAACATATGTTGGCCAGTTTTTATAGAAAACCTATGCCAAGTATATAAATAAAACAGAGAAGACTTAAGATTAGATATAAGCTCTGGATAATAAAATTTTGATATTATAGCAGTCTATTTAATAAGAAGAAAAGCAATGTCTTCAAGAATGGTGTTTATATATGCAGCCAGGGATTCGAGACAAGGAAACATAATAGAGATAGGGAACTAAAAATGAGAACTCTAATCTTTAACAAGGT
This sequence comes from Ailuropoda melanoleuca, assembly GCF_002007445.2. Classification (NCBI taxonomy): domain Eukaryota; kingdom Metazoa; phylum Chordata; class Mammalia; order Carnivora; family Ursidae; genus Ailuropoda; species Ailuropoda melanoleuca. The sequence goes on from NC_048232.1 coordinate 68,652,815, forward strand.
CAGGATGGGAGCCTATTTGTTATCATGTCCATATCCCGAACTGACTAGATTTTCTAAAATGGAAAGCCTCAAAATGCTTGGGAAGTTTTCTTGGATAATGCAAAACACCTTGAGAGTCCTCCTAGCTCCCCACATCAAAACTTTAAAAGACAATGACTGTGGAGCTTGACTGGAACCATGACAGATATATATTTAAAGCAGAAGGCATACCTGTAAATTCCTGATGGATGTTCAAACGGTAACAAAGAAAGAAAACATTACCAACCTACAACAGGAATTTCATTTACCAGGGGTTGAATGGATAAGGTATCTTTAAGAGACCAACTTACGTTAATAAGTTCAACCTCCCAGATTTTTTTCAACAGGTCCATCGATGTGTAGCCATTAATTAGAAAGGCTTTGGTGTAGTCACCTAGCTCAATGGAATCCAGCCACTCAGCGACAGAAGTGGGATGATAGCCATCGTGGCCAATGGGTCTCATCTGTAATTAAGAAAAATCACATTAGGATGAGGATTACTTCGAGTTCCAACAAACAGAATGTATCTTGCCACTTGGAAATTTATCTGATTTGAAGCAACAGATCTTTTTGGATAAGAAAATAAGGAAAACCAAAATACTTTACACACAATTCTAAGTCACTAATAATTTTCACACCGAATTAGTTTTCAAAAATGCACCCAAGAATTTCTAATTTAGCTGCTACACCAACTTCATATTTGAGAAAACGAAATATGTCAAACTTCTGTTATAGACATTATTGACATTCTGTTGGATGAAATTTAAAATCATGGCAGTTGAACAGTATTAAATGTAATGCTGAAGGCACAAGGAACTGCACTCCCAAAATGTAGATGATAATTCTCATATGTACAACATCAAAGCATGTGAAAATACTGCACGACTCAAACATCCAAAAGAATTCATGCTTATGCAAGACATGTATTGTAGGTAGTGCAAACATGCTGGAGAAACATACCGCAGTGTTAAAGCCAGTAAAGAAGAGGCTTTTTGGTGTTTAAAGACCATGTGTTCTGCATAGACTCTACAGTATGTTAGACGTGAATAGAGAACTTGCTGGCAGACAGGTTCCTATTTTTTGTCAGCTATATACAGATTTTTTTTTTCTTCAGGAGAACAAAGAAGTGTGACAGCAGCATAATGTTTCTGAGTTTAAATTGGAGTGTGAAAGTAATTTAAGCAAGAGAAACTTCTGGGTTTAAAATTTTGTATGATTATTCTAGTCTTTTTAGCTTTTATTTGAAATTTTAGTTGAATTTCTGGTTCTTGGCTTTGCAGTAAGTCCCTCCGAAGGCTTGCGCTGCTCTGCATGCCACACTGTGCATCTAGTGCTTCCACGGCTACAGACAGCTGGCGCCTCATCCACCTGATGTGATCCTTCAGTGCAATTCGCGATGGGAAAAGCACAACTGGGCAAAATACATAGATTTCCCTCTTCCTTCAGATTCAAGGAGATAAATATTAATGTAAATCTAGATGACTCTGATTTGCTTGGAGAAAAGATTAGTCTGGCAGTCAGGGATTCAGATTTTAATCCTAAACATGGTAGGCTTTCTGTCACTATGCAGCGTTCTCATTTTGGAGGGTCTTCTTACTCTTTCATTTGTTTTTTTGGATTCGAGGTGTTCGTTGGGGATCAACATCTATGCAAGGAGGGACGAGAAGGAGGGTCAGGCAGACGAGGAGTCAGACTGTGATGGGTCCTGACGAAGCCTCTGTGAATGCAGTGGGGAGCTCTGGCGCAGCTCATGCTAATGAGGTCCCATGCTGGCAGAATGACTGGCCCTTTGTGCCCCACCAATCTCTCTCACCAGACGTGGCTGCCATGGGAAAAGCACGACTCTAATGAGGCCACCCAGCAGCAGAGGCAGACCCTATAGATGCTGACAACTAGAGGCTGTCTGCTGACCACTCTTCCTCCTTAAAGAGAGAGCCCAGAGGAGCACGTCCATGTCTTTCAGATGACCCCTCACCCAAGGTTAACATTCGGCCACATTGTGTTTCTACCTTTTCTCTATACCCATTTCCTCATTCACATGCACACCGCACACATTTTATTTTAGGTGAACCATTGGGAAGACATTTTTCCCCTGAACTCTTAGCAGACATGATGAAACTTCACCCCTCGAGGCTTCAGCATGCATCTTCTAAGAGCAAGGACATTCTCCTACATAGCCACAGTAGCAGCACACTCAAGAAATCTAACGTTGACCAAATTATATTACCTAATATACAGTCGATATGCAAATTCCCCACAAGTCCCCAAGATAGAATTTGTAGCTGTTTTTTTTACCCCCCCCCTCCTGGACAGGCTTAATCAAAGGTCAAGGCAATTATATTTTTAAGTATTTCTTTTGCCATTTTACCTCCCTTTTTTCTTCTGGGATTATATTTACTCCATCATTTTTAAATTACCTTTTCTCCTTTCTTTTTTCCTATTGTTCCACGCCCCAATCTATTTTCCACTTCGAGGTTTAAATGTCCTCTATTGGGAGCTACAGTATAATTTATCATTTGCATTTGAGTTTAAATGGCATCAGACGTTTGTGTGTCACTTGTACTTTGGACTGACCCATTTTAGCTACTTACTGAACCTTTGTTCAGTAACATTTAACACAATATTTATTCCGCAATAGCTACAAATGTGAGTGACAACTCACAGCTTGTAAAAGGAAGTTTAGTGGCAGTTGCAAATAACTGAATGTTGTGTGTAGAATTGGAGATTAGGATCCAAAGCAGAGGCACAAAGTTACTAAGTACCTTCACATACTACGGAGTTATAAAAGTATTGGGGCTAGGGACATTCTCCAGGACTTACGAAGAGGTGGTTGAGCAAATGCTACTATCCTGACTAATCACGGCAGCCCAGGAAACTCCCTGAATGCTCCAGTTGACAGAAAGAAATAACTGGAGAAAGGGCAAGAAGGAAAGACGAGAGGCTCACTGCAGTTGAAATCAACAGCTTGGCAAGGTCTTACTGTTAAACATCCAGAACCTGACCACCGCAGCGGCATATCCTGGGGATGAGCTCAGGGAGCCTTGAATCAATCCATACCAGAGAGTCAGAGGTCCCATACCAGAGAGTCAGAGGTCCCATACCAGAGTCAGAGGTCCCATACCAGAGAACTCTGCCCTGGGGACCCGTAGGTCACGCGAAGCGTGTGTGTGTGTGCGTGCATGCACACACACACACACACACACAGAGCCATCACTGGTCACCTGCCACACAGAGGTTGGCTGACGGTCACAGTTAGCCAGTGGCGAGCAATGGTGGGGATACCAACCAGAGCTCTGCAAAGCAAACCCAATTAGTAGAAAAAATTTTGTTGTTTCTTCCAATCCCTCCTTCTTGCTTCAATGGCAGGGAATTTGGAATCAGAAAAGAGAGAGGTGCCAGTCCCTTGGGGGAAGCCTAAACTTGGGGAGCAGTGGCAGGGAGGAGCAAAGTGAATAAAATTAGAGGCTTACGTGGATTGGAACTGAGTTTTCAATGTTTTACATGACTGGAAAGTTATTGGATGTGTCTGAATGACATTAAAAATTCTAAAGAGAGAAGCAGTTGAATTTGGTTGAAGGCAGGATCAGGAAAAAAGCCCATCAGTATCTGTCTGAATGCAGACTCTCAGTAATCTGGTTCCTCCTGTGAGGCAAGTTCTCCCTGAGCAGCCTTGAGGAGGTGAGAGGGAGGATGAGAGATGGGGGCAAAGTAGAGAGCAAGAGCAAAGAGAACCTGGAAACAAACACACTGCCGTGTGCAAGGGAGTGTTCAGCCAGCCACGCACTCGATAAATATTTAGTCAGTGCCTGTTCTGAATGCCGTGGAGAAGGACCGAACAAAACCGTCTGAGTCTCTTCCTCAAGGAAGTTATAACTTGTAATTAAAAACTATGCAAGCAGATGACCAATAAATTATGAAGGCTCTGCTTACCTGAGGAGAGGAAAGCATTGGAGCCAAATGAAGTTACAAAATTAACTTGACACGTACTGAATGATATGCAGAATGGTTCCCGTGCTGCACAATAATTTCTTTTGAAGCAATTCTTCCATCTGTTCCTTCATTTCTGTTCCTCCTGCCACTGCCCTGTTTCAGCTCTTGTTAGTGCTTATGAAAACTAACGCAATAGCCTTCCACTTGGCCTCCCACCTTTGGTCCAGCTTCTATGCTGCCGCTGCATTAGTTTTCCAAAAAGCCAGGCTTTTAAGTCAACACAGGCACAAAAACCTCTAGTGGCTCCTTCTGATAAAAGTGAAAATGTCTTATTCCAGAATTCTAGGGCAATTGAGATCAGGTATGAGCTTATCTTTCCAACTTCATCCTACACTACTCTGCCATGCGTAGACGGGCACGTGTCTCAACAGTGTGTTAAACTGCTAGCCATGCCATGGACATAACCGTGTGTGCAAGACACTTTTGTATCTTTGCTTATGTTATTTTCCACGCTGCTAATGCTTTTGCCTTTATTTCTGTAGTGTTTTTCCAGGATTAGCTTCTCTTCTTGAGCTTTAAGATACAGATTTCCAAACATTTGTAGGATACCGCCCATAGATGGCCTATAGCTATCACACAACGTGAGTCAAAACTTTCTCTCCTTCCGCTCACAAACTGGCCCTCCCTCTGTGTTTCCAATCTCAGTTAGCGGGGAAGCATCCCATCATTGCCCAAGTAGATTGCTTACTTGGTAAATCATCTTACTTTCCTCTTTCTGTTTTACTATCATATTTAATTAGGCCAACAAGTCTCATAAATTTGATTTCAGTCCCCTGCTTCCAAAATGGACTTTGGAATCTGACAGTAGAATCTGCCCCAAGTGTTGTTGTGAATGGTATACGGTATAGAGTAGTAAATTGCCTAGCACAGAACTTTGAATAAAACAGGTCTTCAATAACTCTTAGCTTTCTTCCCTCATCACTGCTTTAAATTAGGCTCATGCTTATTTTATTTATTTGTTTGTTTGTTTGTTTGCCCATGCTTATCTTGAAATTGCATAATATTGAGCCTGTTGTCTGCTAATCTTTTCAACTTCCAATCAAGATTCTTCTTTCCTCTCTCATCCCTTTCTCTTTCCCTCACTCCCTTCCTTTTCCATTTTGTTTTATAAAAAGGTTTACATCTGTTAACTTATTTATACCATCCCAAACCCAGCTGACAACTACTTTTCAGAAATATATCTAACAAGGTCACTCAAGTAGATTGAATTGTTTCCAATTATTCACGTTCTTCTTGTATTAGAATTATGCCTCTGTACCCTTTGCCAAGAGATCTGCATTGTATCCCACTGTGATTGGAGTTACTTCTCCATCCCACTGATGCTGGCCATGTACTTGCTTGGCCAATGGTACAGGTAGAAGTGTCAGTGTGAAAATTTTTAGGTGAGGCCTCTCCACTCCTGTGATCTACTCATCCTTTTGCATTCTTATGCTCTATTACAAGAACAACAAGTGGCTGAACTGTCACACAATTGCTGGTCCCAGGAGCAAGATGAAGACTTGTGGAGCAAACCTAAATGTAAAAGCTTGGAGTCTACCCTGGCTCAGTGGAATTTGGGCAAGTCCAGCTGAAGTTAGATGAACTACAGTTGTCCCACAAACCCACGAGTAAGAAGAATAAATACGTATATTTTTAATTGCTATAAACCACTGAAATTTTGATATATGGGGAAAACTGACTAATACAGTCACTCTTTATTTCAAAACCCTTGGTATTTCTACAGAGAAATAGAACCAGTGGGATGTGTATACACACATACACAAGCCTGAAATCTTGCAAGTCCAAAATCTGCAGGGCTGGCTAGCAGGCTGGAGACCCAGGAAAGAGCTGATGTCGCAGCTCAAGCCGAGAATGGTCTGGAAGCAGAATTCCCTCTTATTCGTGGAGGACCTCAGTCTTGTTTTTATAAGGCCTTCAACTGATTGGGTGGAGTCCATCCATATAATGGAGGGCTTTACTGCCTGCTTCACTCAGAGCTTGCAGATTTAAATGTTAATTTCATCTAAAAAAATACATTCATGGACACATCCTAGACTGGAGTTTGACTGAATATCTGGGTATCATGGCCTAGCCAAGTTAACACATAAAATAACTCAAACTCTTTAATTTATGAGTCCAAAGTCATCTCCATGAGACTGAGAAAGACTAGGGATGCTGAGCTAAGCTAACATCAACATCCTTCCCGAACTTTCAGGCTGTCATCTAGTAAACATCTATGTCCTACATCCTTGCTAACCCTAAACTAAGAAATTCTTTATTTTAGGAGTATAATTTTTTGGGGCATATCCATTTTATAACTACTATACCTCTGTACCTTTGCTCCTGCCATTCCCTCTGCCAGGAATACTGTTTTTCCTCTGTTCTCCTTTTGAAACTCTATCCTTTCTTAAAAGGCCCTGTTTAAATACTGCCTCTTCTGTGAAGCCTTCTCCAATGCTACCCTTACTCCCAAGTCAAAATTAATCATACCTTTCCCTAGATTTTTGTAGTAATTTGCATATAATTCTGTTATAGCTAGAGACATATCTGTCTTCTTGATTAGACTGTCACCCTTTTGGTGAAGAAACAAGGTGTTAGCCAACTTTGTCTCTTATGTGCCCAGTGAAGCATCCCAAACATGGCAGGCATTTGCCAAATGTTTATTAAATTAAGTGATTTAATGAACACATGAAGATAAAGCGACAAATTCAGTGGCATGGCATCCACTTGAAAAGGACATTTGTATTTTGTGCTACATCTTATGAAAATGAGGGCTATTTTAATGCCTAACATTAATGCTGTACAACTATTTAAAATGATTATATACCAAGAACTAAGTTCAGATAGTATGCTGTGTTACAAAATACCCTGGGCTTTGTTTCCATAGCCCAGCATCTTGGCTCTACTGTTAACAAGCTGTGTAACGATGGGCAAGTTACCTCACCTCTCCAAGCTTCAATGTTCTCATCTGTAAAATGATGCTGTTGGGCCAATGATCTCAAAGGTCCTTCGTAATTCCTACATTTTGCAATCCTATCTTTTGTAAGTTAATATCAAATTAGTGTCAGATTTATTTAACCAGTAAAGAAAAAAGGAGGCCAAAGGCAAAACAAAACAAAAAGGACAACAAGGACATTTTAGGCTCAAGTTCAGATGGCATCCACACTCCTTTCATGAGTTGTCTGGAGCATCCACAAGGAGCACTGTGACTTTCTCAAATTACCAACGATGGCATTCTGTTCCAGTAGGAATACCTGGCAGGACAAAGCTAGACAGAGAGTTCCGGGGCTGGTGGGCCTGCAGTGCGGCCGAGCATGAATGGGAGTCAGGCACGGTCTGTAATCCGAGAGGCAGAGTGGTGGGCAGGCAGTAGGCATTCCTAACAGAGCTTCACGACAAGGTGGTCTGACTCAACTTGCTGAATCCCAAAGTGGGAGGAAAAGCCAAGCTGGGACAGAAATTGGAGTTAGCAGTGAAAGAAGCTTCAGTCTCAAAAAAAATTGAGATCTATTGATACATTTTACTAAATACCTTCCTTGTTGCTCTCAGTGTTTTGTTATTCTGCCCAAGTGCACGTTGACTTTCCTCTGGGAGACTCTTAAAGCAAATCAGGCCTCAGAGAGGGCATACTGTTAACATCACAGGCAAACTAGCAGGCAGAGATTACTGACCCCAGGACAGGGAGTGCTCTGTGGAATCTGTGGGGCATTAAGGGAGCTAGTGAGGGGCAGCTGAATGGGAGAGGCTCTGACTGCCTTGTCTACCTCTGTCAGGGTAACCCATATTTTAAGTGTTTTATACTGGTGAGAAGAGGAACAAGAGCTTTAAAAAGAAATGTTTGAAAACCATTGATCTAGAAGATTTTTGTAAGATTACACGATCATTACAGTTTTATTTCCTCTTAATTTCTCAGTTTTATTTGAAATATTCTGGATTTGTCATATGTGTATGGACACATATGTGTTGCCTGTGTTTCTTTTTTTTTTTTAAAGATTTAATTTATTTGACAGAGAGAGACACAGCAAGAGAGGGAACACAAGCAAGGTGAGTGGGAGAGGGAGAAGCAGGCCCCCCGCTGAGCAAGGAGCCTGACGCTGGGCTCAATCCCAGGACCCTGGGACCATGACTTGAGCCAAAGGCAGTCACTTAACCATTGAGCCACCCAGGTGCCCCTGTTGCCTGTGATTCTTTCTCTCTTCCTGAAACCAACTTTTTTCTGTTCAGACAAGGATAATATTTTACAAACTGATGGAGCTACAGGATGAAATCTGTAGCAAGAAGGCAATAAAAATAGGAAAAGGATTTAAAAAGAGCAAAAGATATTATATTGTAATAGATTGGGATTACATAAAAAAAAATAGTTCTGGGGCGCCGAGATGGTTCAGTGAGTTAAGCATCCGACTTGACTTTGGCTCAGGTCATGATATCAGGGTGGTGAGATCGAGCCCCGCATTGGGCTTGGTGCTGGGAATGGAGCCTGCTTAAGATTCTCTCCAATCTCACTGCCCCTTCTCCCTCTCTAAAAAAAATAGTTCTGAATACAGTAAATTGTTAAGTCAGCATTACGATATTGACATGGTAATTAGATCAAGAGAATAAGGAAGCCCGAAAGTCAATAACAAATTGGCTATTTTTAGGGTCTGAAAAGTATTACAAAATTGAAACAGAGATCTCTTGTTGTCCTCTAAGAACTGTCTCCTCCTCTTCCACAGTAATGGGGCTTACTAGAGAAAAGATACACCAAATAAATGAATAAATAAATACCCCTCCCCCCACAAAGATAACACCAGCTTTGTTTCTGGTTGTTTCTATGAGAATATATTTGTGCCTGTGGGAAGCTAGAGGAAGTGATGCATGTAACCTCCAGGTCACCTTCAACCTAAAAGATAGGTTCGTTGCTCTGGAATTGCTTTTTTTCCCTTCTCATGGGCTGGAACATCAGTGCCTGCAGCCCAGCTTTAACTACACAGGCAAAATAATAACCTAGAGTTTGGGAAATGGTTCTCAAACCTGAATGTACAAAAGAATCACGTGGGAAATCTTGTTAACATGCAGGTTCTAATTCAATAGGCTGGATGGAGAATTTGAGATTCTGCATTTCTAACAAGCTTCCTGGTAATGCTAATGCTGTCAGTCCGTGGACCATGTTTTGAGTATCAGTGCTTTAGAGGATGGCAGAGCGACAGATGGAGGGTCCTGGGTCCTTCCAGAATCACACAGAGCAGAGCCAATTTGTAAACCTGGACTGCGTACTTCAAGACTGTTACGTGGGAGAAGTAAATGTTCTATTCTTTAAACCACTACATTATGGAGGTTTCTATTCTAGCAGCTTCTCCTTTCCTCTAATACAAACAGAATTGAAAATAAAGTAATTTCATACATAACATTTAAGGAAGCCTACATTTCCCCTTGACAGTATGTCGCATGGTCTCTTGTTTTGTGAAGCCATTAATTTTCACAGCTGTTGCCATTCAAAGAAACCTCATTTCCTTTAACTGCGTTTGTTGGCATCTTTCTGTCAATCACACTATCATGACTTTGTGATAATTACACAAGATAGAAGAGGGGAAAATTGTGGGAAAACCTTAAGTTTCTAGCTTTGATTCCTTGTACCTGGGCACAGGGTGGTGTTACTAGCAGAGAAAGAAGAGAAAATAGACTGAGATTACACGAATAATTCTGAGACACAAGAAATTAAACATGCTGTGGAACTGCCTTTAAATCTGGGGGAGAAGTCCGAGGAGACACGCAACCTTGGGCATCACATTCGCAGTACAGGTGGGAGTCTTTGCTCCAAGCATGACCTTGAGTAAGCTACTCAGCCTTCCTCAGCTTCCATCTCCTGATTAGTCATGTGAGTGATAAGAATGTCTACCTCCGGCGGGAGTCGTAGGCATTCAGTGAAACAATGCACAGTACTTGGCACACAGAAGTGCTCAATAGATCCTCGATATTTTTATCATAAGTGGGAGCTGAAATCATGCATGGATGAGACCACGGAGGGTGTGTACCATGGGAAGAGAAGTGGTGTGAGGACAAACCAACACTTTCAAAGTGAAAGATAAGAATCATACTCAGGAGACCAAAAAAGCAACAGTCAAGACAAGAAGGGAAATGGGGGAGACTTGGTTTCAAAGAGGGTGTAGTTAGCAGCGATGGAATGCTGCAGAGAGGTCGACTAAGATGAGGAAGGAAAAGGTTCAGAGGATCTGGCAAACAGGTCACCAGGATTTTATGGAAAAGAGCCCTGAGGTGAGGCTGCCTTGGGTTGAGGTGTGCATCAGAGATGAGGAAGTAGAAACTGCAATCAGAGCTATTCTTTTAAGGAGTCTGCATGGGAAGAGAAGGAGGGAGATGGAAGGTTTTAGAAAGCACCAGGAAAAGACATGGAGAGGAGTGAGAAATGAGGACTCAGGGCTGAGGAAGGTTTGAAATATAAGGGAATGAGTCCAAGGGTGCTATGGAGATTGAGAAGAGGTAGAGGGCTTGCCTTTTGCTTTGGGATTTTGCTGGCCTTTCTTGGAAATTATAGCATGGCAGGCATAGTTGGAGTAACTTTGGAGTTGATAATTTTTATATTAAAACAGTTGTAAGGGTCTAGAAGCCACCTGGCTTGGAATCAGTGAGAGTTGGATCCTTGTATGAGAGGTACTGGTAAAAGTCCTCATGTGGGCAAGGGCAGCCATCCCTGGGTACAAACACACAAACTTGACTATCATTTACGTAAACCTACTGGTTTCAACAGCCTTGATGTACCAGGCTCAGCAACTTAAACTTGCCTATGAAGCTGCAATGGCCCATGGCTTCTCTTTTCCCACTGGATGTACTTTGTACTCTCAGACTCTCCGATACGACTTTTGTAATACAGACAGCTGATATCATTGGGTGCCTCCCTCTATTCCTGCTCCTTGTTCTAGCCTCTTCTGCTCTGTCCTGCTGCTACCCAAGACTCGGACGAACAGCAGCCCTGAAAATAAACCAGGACAAGCAGTGCTAGCAGGCCGTGTGCTGCCAAGTCCAAATGCAGGTCTATTGAGTAGTGTGAGGATCAGATCTCCTGTAGGCTTTGAGACCTGGGCTTAGACATCACTGTGCTGTTTCATCAGTGGCTCTTAAAAGACTGACTGAACATGAAAGAGAAAGGCAGATCCACCGACCAGGGGGCCCCAGAAAAAAGTCTATCCATCACCATCTAAGTGCTATTGTAGTGCAACTTGGCTGGGAGAGACACATCTATAGAATGGATAGGACTACTAATGATAAGAACATCACCTAACAATCACAAGAGACTTTGAAGATCCCAAAATGATCTCACATGCATTATCTCATTTGTGAGGGGTTTTAGGTGATCTTTGGGAAAATACCCTTTATGGAGCCTGAGGCTCTGGGTACCCCATATAATGAGATTCCTTCTGTGGGAACTGAAAGGATTAATACACTGTGACTGTTGTTGGGAAATGAGGTGTGATAGGTCTCTGGTTGTACATACGCGGCAGGGGAAGGAGACATGGAACGTATACAAATCTGTTGCTCGAAGTCCCTTTGTTTACAATCATACCCTGTTATTATGGATACAATTTCTATAAAAGAATAGGAAGAAACTTAAACCCTCAGAGCTTTGTAAGCGAATTGTGTTGGGATGTCATTATGGACTTACAATTGCAGATAATGATAACATCTGTATTTTTCCCCCACCAGCAACTGAACCTTGGCGACATGGGGTCTCTTGAGTGTTCAGACACTGAAGGCTCCCAGCTTTAGGCATAGGGCAGACTCAGTGAAGGAATCATAGCTGGAAATTACTCTGCACTACATTTTGGGGGAAAAAATGTAAAGTGCTTCGGACTGGGCACTGTCTCTGAATGCCCTGTGATTTCTATTTCATGAATAAAAGAAAAAAACTGAAGTCTAGCCCAGAGAGGCCCTGACATTTCCCTTCTTTTGACAAGCCTTAAACCACAGAGTAAACTGGCAGTGAAGCAATGGACAACAAAGTGTGCATAAATAAGAAATGTTTTCAAGACACAGGGGCAATCACTTTCCAGGAGCACAGAAGAGTAGGCTGGTGAACAAAGTAGGAGCACCAGCCAGACTAGTCCAGCCGCTAGCCATCAGGGTTAGGGGGCACCCCTTTTGATCAAAGGCACTGGACTGACCACAAGTTAAAGGAGTGAAGCTGCCAAAACAGACAAGCTCTATAAATCATGGTAGGAAAAAAAAATGACAGCAACAGCAACAACGACACAACCATCTCTTTATCGCCTTGCAAGCAGTGTGAGGGGACTGCCAGTCAGACACGGGTCTTTTCAGCTTCATCTCTAGGCATGCACAGAGTAAGTGCTATTAGCAGCATTACTGAGAACCCGGCAATTATCTGCCAGATAAGACCTGTGGGGTTGTGGTGAAGAGATCAATAGAACCACCACTCAGTACACACGTAAACACGGTCACTGGAGTTGAATGATATTATTGAATGATTTTGTTGTACTTCACTCTGAAGTTTTCGGTAAAACATTTTTTTTTTTAATTCAGTAAAAGGACATGTTTTTACCATCTTTTCATTTGTAAAATCCTTGTTGCAATAATGTTGACCTAGATCCTTTTGTTAAATATCACTATTTATTTTGATGTAGTTCCTTGCTGCAAAACTCTTTCACAAAACAAGAGCTCAGATTGAAGATGAAGGGAATTTACTGTAACTAGAATAAGGCGCTGAACAATGTTCACCATCATGCACATTTTCAAGCTCCATCAGTGATATGAATTATATTTAGAAAAAGACACAGGGTCACTTTTTTCTCCCACTGACAGTACATATCTGCTAACATTCATGTAGATATTCTGTGGTTATGGAGCACACTGCTTTGCTCTTAAAACAGAAATTTTAAACGCTACTATCAGTCAGGAAAATTGTTTGCATGTTAATAGTCTCAACAAAAAATTCCCCAAACTTGAGTCTTCAGAAAATAATGAATGTTCTGAATGCCAGTTCTGTTTATTTGATATTTAAAAACCATGTCCTTTCTCAGAGCCTCCAGGCATGTGCATAATCACATCACCCACTGAAGTACTTCAAACAGATAAATGTACCATAAAAACCAAAGTTAGCAGTATACAAATGAGTAACTTATGTTCTGCTTGGGTAGGGAAGTACAAAGGGTATCATTCATACGGTGGCCAAAAATTAGTATAGGAATTACAAAATTGGAGATCTACCACACATCCACTCATTTACTCATTCATTTATTCACTCAAATACTTATAGCATGCCTACTGTATTCTATGTACTCCTCTGGATGCATCAATCAAAAAACATGTAGAAGTGCCAGTCCTTACGGAGCTTACCTTCTAGTGGGGGAGACAGGTAAGAATTAACACACATAGTAAATAGGGAAATTATGTCAGAAAGTGATGTGCTGTGAAAAAAAGAGAAAGTAGAGCAAGAGGATTGGATGTTCTGGAGAGGGAAGGCGTGGGATGGACAGGGTGGTTAGGGGAAGCTACATGCAGAAGGCAATATTTGAACAGAGATTTCAAGATGGTAAAGGGGCAGTGCTGGCAATCAGGGGGAGAAGATTCCAAGTAGAGGGACCAGGAAAGGCTGAGTTCCTCAGGAAGGAGTGAGACTGGTAGTCTGTTCAAGGAATAACAAGGAAACCAAAGGGATTAGAGCAGGAAGAGAGCAGTGGGGAGCAGGTCAGAGAGGTAGTCAGGGGCCAGAGAAAGTAAAGCTCTGAAGGTCTTGGAAGGAAAGAAACAGGGAGGCAGTGAGAGTATTTGAGCAGAAGTGTGACATGGTTTAGCTTATGTTTCAGTGGAGTCATTGGCTGTTGTGTTGAGAATAGTTCACAGGGAGGCAAGAGTTGGGAGGAGGGAGACCTGCTCAGAGGCCATGCAAGTAATCCAGGAGAAAGAGACTAATGGGTTGGACAGGGTGCTAGAGTGGAGGTGGTAAGAAGTGGTCAGATTCTGGATGATTTTCTGAAACACAAAATAAAAAGTTCCCTGTTCTCTAACAGAGACTGGGAATCTGTCAGCTTGATGGCTACAGCTGTGTGGCAAGGATTTCAACTGAACAGAACCATATTCACCTATCACGCGTGGGAATATAAGGATAACTGGCATGGTTGGTCTTGCAGGGGTCTGTTTTCAATGGGGAATCCAGAGTCCTCAAAAGACTTTTCCCTTCAAAGAAGGCAGCAAATGCATATGTATTTGATTCAAAGGACAACAGACAAGTGTCATGGGGAATGTTTAATTCTGAATGGATTTCAGGATCTGGCACTCTGACTAGGCCCTGGCCTAGCTCCCATGGATCAGCCTTAAGAAGAAGAAGCTTCAATAAAAAAGCTGCATCATGAAACATTTTTGGGACATTGGGAACAAAAGGAGTCAGCATAATTGGCTCCAACAACTTCATCAGCAAGCAGAGATGGTGCTATATTTTAGACATGGGTGCCCTCAACATTGGGCACCAGTGCTTGGTGATGGTGCCTGCATTGGCAGGCTTCGTGGCACTGGCAGAACATTCAGTTGGCACTGGTTAGGGTGCTTTTGATGGGAAGATACTGGGCATTGTAGCCAGCAGCACAAACATCAGTACCTTTGACATGCTGGGCACCTGCAGCTCCGAAGCACGCTTTGGCCGAATAGCAGATCTGGCACCCTCAGTGGGTACTGACAGTACTGAGAGCACTTTTGGTAAGTCCTGGTGGCACTGCTTCAAGCTTTGGTGATAAGCAAGGCAAGAAAGGCAGAAAAGAGCAGATGTCACGTGGTCAGTGAGTGGTCTGGCTAATGGCACATGTGTGATGTGAGACACCCAGAACAAATCATTAGGAAGGATTTCAGTAAGGTTTAGAATACAAAGAGACTTGTAACCCCATTTTGAAACCCTGGCTGGAGTTGCTGAGAACCCTTTTATATTTATAGTGAGGAAATAATCTAAGAACTATTTCACTACCATTGGCACTCACAATAAACAATATCTTGGCCCTTATGGAAATGTTAATAACCTCACAGTCTTAGATTTTTTTGGTCAGTTCAGAATTTTTAATTACCCCAGACACTGGAGGGCCTCAGAATTTTCAGCTGTACTCATGTGAATCCTCAGTAGAGAGTCAGCTCTTAACAACAGTTTTAGCAGTTATTATTTATTAAATTCAACAATAATTTTTATGCACAAAATGTGTATGTCACGTCATCTTAGGCATTATCAAAATATAAAAGGGTCTAAGGTTCCTTCCTTCCAGGAATATGTGATTTCCTTGGGTATGTATTTGAATATAAGAAAATAATTAAGTGCCAATGTCTTTATAAGCTCCAGAAAAGAAAAGAAACTTGAGTGGATTGGAGAAATTTGGGAAGACTCTCTTCTATAGTTTCTCTTGGGGTTAATATATGGGGAAGGAAGTGAATCTCTCTCTCTCTCTCTCTTTCTCTCTCTCTCTGTGTGTGTGTGTGTGTGTGTGTGCGTGAAAGTGAGTGTGCATGCACAAGAGACAGAGAAACAGAGAGAGAGAGACAGAGAATGGATGAATACAGGCATCCATTTCTCCTTACTGTCTCTAGATCTAGCAGGAACACGGGCAGTGTCCTCTGTCTGGAGTGACTCCCTCAATGCTCTATTTAGCGAAAAATTCTTACTAAGTCTTTGAGATTCAGCTCAAGCGTCATCTACCTATCCAGAGAACCTTTCTTGACCCTCATATACTTAGCTTTTCCCTCCTCTTTAGTAGTTTTCCCCCCACATAGTCGTTTAGTTTTTGACGTATTTGTCTGTGTCCAAAATGTAGGTAGAAGTCCTTGATGCAGGGACAAAATGTCATCCAGTTTTACATCCTTATCTCTGAAGCTAGCAGAGGGCCAAAATGACCTGACTGATTGAATGGATGCACAAAGCATAGATTCACTCATGAACATCTTGGCATGTGGGGTGTTTGCACACATTATGCGTCTGGAGTTGCCCTATCCCTTCATCTGGTTCCAAACCTACTGGGGATGCTAAGGTGTTGGGATGTAAGGCCAATTGTTACTTTGTGTCCACATCAGTAGCACTTAGAAAAGTGCTCTGTCAAAAGAGGACACCAGCAATGTTTACAGATGATGATGTAATTGAGTCCCAGAGGTGAAAGGCAGGGAAAGCAATCTTCTCTACGTCTGTGCAATAATCTCTTGTACATTTGTGGAGAAAATTTCACATTCAAAAATTTCTATTGTACATTTACCTCTTAGTATTAGAAAACTGTAAATACAACCCTTTCCCAACAAGCGGTGGCCTCTAAGTAAAGAAGCAACTGAGGGTTATAACTGGTGATGCACTGAAGAAAAGCTTTTAACCTTTTGGGACTCGGGGTTCATAAATAATAACCTTAAAGATCATCTAAAGTATATCTACTTAGCACTATGCCATCACAAATTCATACAAGTAAAGCTAAAATGTATTTTCTCTGGAAGATAAGAAGGAAGGAATCCGGCAGCTTACTGAGTACTCATTTTCTCTGAAAAGAGCAGTAGTTATCTGTTAACTTAAAAAAAAAAAAAGCTTGGGGCGCCTGGGTGGCACGGCGGTTGGGCGTCTGCCTTCGGCTCAGGGCGTGATCCCGGCATTGCAGGATCGAGCCCCACATCAGGCTCTTCCGCTGAGCCTGCTTCTTCCTCTCCCACTCCCCCTGCTTGTGTTCCCTCTCTTGCTGGCTGTCTCTATCTCTGTCGAATAAATAAAAAAAAAATCTTTAAAAAAAAAAAAAAGCTGAACTTCTTATTAAAATAGAACATTCTAGATCTGTGGAAGACAATGACAATAGCCAGTCATTTGTCTAAAGGTGGAGACGTTGACAGGGTAGCCACAGAGCAACGACATGTGATGCTCTGATGTTAGAGGCAGTAGAGGAAGGCAGCTGAGAGCACAGGCTCTGGAGCCAGGCTGCCTTGTTCCTATTTGGACTCAGCCACTTACTAACTGGGTGACCTTAGGAATGTTACTTAACTTTTCTGCACCTTAGTTTCTTCATCTGTAAGAGAGAATTAGTTAATTTTAAAATTTAAATGAGTAAATGTGGAGTTAACCTGATAGTACCTACAACAGTGCCTGGCACACAGAAAATTTCTGTTTACGTGTTGGCTGTTAGCATAGGTGTTTGCCAGCAGTGTCTTTTTTTTTTTTTTTTTTAAGATTTATTTATTTATTTATTTGACAGAGAGAAAGAGAGACAGCCAGTGAGAGAAGGAACACAGGCAGGGGGAGTGGGAGAGGAAGAAGCAGGCTCCCAGCGGAGGAGTCTGATGTGGGGCTCCATCCCAGGACCCGGGGATCATGCTCTGAGCCGAAGGCAGATGCTTAATGACTGAGCCACCCAGGCACCCCTGCAGTGTTTTTCTGGGCAACGTGGATTCTTACAAAGTTCTAATGTATTCACTATGGGTCTACAGAGCAACCATCGGATTAGAACCCAAAGTCAAAAGATGGAAATCTAAAATCTCATTATTCACCAACAAAGAAAATTATCACAAGAAATACCAGGTAATGAAAAAGTGCTTAGCTTAGGGTAGGAGAATATTAACCCTGTTGCTAGGTTAGCCTGCTCCACTGAAGCTGAGTACAGGTATCTGCTAGGGTTCGAAGTATTTGACTTATAGCTCAAAGGCAAAGTGATGGATGAAATTCATAGCTGAATTAATGGCACGGGCTGCATTTCAGAGGATGGTTATTACAAATGAGAAAAAAACAGCGTATCTATCCGCCTGAACAAGTAAGCAAATGTTTTGGATCACTTTCCACTCAGAGTATCATGAGCTATCTCAAAATTCCCCGCAGCAAAGAAGTTTTTAAGGTGCATAGGAATAGCTTTTTGATTCATCCGCCTCCTCCTCCGGGGACGCTCTCCTCATTTCCTGTACATAAGAGACCTTCCCTTACATTTAACATCCAGAGCTCATATTTTAACTTTTATTATGGCTCATTCATGTGCTGCTTTGTCTTAAAATCACTTGGATATTGCTTCAACCTCCTTTGTTAGACTGTAATGTCTTTGAAAGCAGATACTCTGTTAATTTCATCTTTTTCTAAGTAGATGTTCAATGCATTTGTAGACATAACTGAACACAGACTTCTCACTTGAGTGCTATTGATCAAAAATAAGAAATACAGCCACATTATATTCAACTATTAAGTTAGCACTTAATTCAATTATATGGTAAAGGGGGGAAATGGCACATTCAAAATGGTGGATATGTTTGTTTATTTATTTATTTATTTAAAGTTTTATTTACTTGAGAGAGAGAGAGAGAGAGAGGAGGGGGAGTGGCAGAGGGGGAGAAACTCAAGCAGACTGTTCACTGGGGCTCCATTCCATGACTCCAAGATTATGACCCCAGCCAAAATCAAGAGTTGATGCCTCACCGACTGAGCCACCCAGGTGCCCCAGATATGTTCTTTTAGATCTCTTCTGTAAATTTACATGGTTCTGCTTTTCCATGAAATCACAATGGCTTTAGCAATTTACTGGAACTGTACTGTCAAGGTCTGCTCACTCAGCTTCTCAGGTCACTTCTGTGACATCCTATGCCGCATATCTTTATCAAGCCCTTGCTGTTCAAAGTACTCTCTGTATCCACTCCTCTGCCACTTGCCACTTAGTGTAGGGAACTGATTATATTACCCCTAAGAGATGCAACCAGGATGCTCTCTCAGTATTATGTTTATTCACTTAATTTCTTAGATAGAAAGGCCCTAGTTATAATTTTTTTTGAATATTTTATTTATTTATTTGACACAGAGAGACAGCCAGCGAGAGAGGGAACACAAGCAGGGGGAGTGGGAGAGGAAGAAGCAGGCTCCCAGCAGAGGAGCCCGATTTGGGCTCCATCGCAGGACCCTGGGATCACACCCTGAGCCGAAGGCAGACGCTTAACAACTGAGCCACCCAGGCGCCCCCTTAGTTATGATTTTAAACACCTTTTCTTCTAGCTCCTGATGGGTTAAACAATAATCCTAAATGTAGTAAAAAAAATAATTAATTTAGTGGACAATGATCAGATTCAAAGGTTTTGCCCTCTTCTTACCTAGAGAATGAATAATTTGCTCTGTGAGAAATCCACAAGTAAGAATGGAAAGCTCCCTGTGCAACGCAGTCATGGGCATTTTTAGCCAGAGACTTATATCAGGAAGTCAGTCCATTTTTGTTACTGTGTGGCACCAGGCAAGAGCAATGGCAAAAATTCATTGAGCTTTGTTAATTTAATGAGCATATTAAACAATTATAAGTGGTTACTCCTCGTATTAATTTAGTGCTTCTAAGTGCCAGGCACTTCCTAGGGATTTTTAAACTTGGAACTCACCCTAACCTGATGTGGTAAGTCCTACTACATCTCCGTCTCACTGAGGAGTTAACTGAGGACTACAGAATACAACAACTTGCCCAAGTGACACAAGTGGTAGGTGGCTAAACTGGGATTAAATTAGGTTAATTTAAAAGCTCACGGGAGTTCGTTTTTGCCAAATTCCAAGTTCTTTGAAAGTGCCTTACTTGGAGTATTTAACTTAGTCATCTCAGTATCCCCCTAGTATCCTTCTTGTGCTTTGAAATACAGTGTTTAGACAACACAGTGAGGCGGTAAAGAACCTCAGTTAAACTGCCTGGGTGTGAATCCTAGTTTGCCCACCTAAAATTAAAATACATTTGTATACCCTCTTCACTCTGTCTACTCCCTGTCTAATTAATTTTTCTATAGCATTTATCATTACTTAAAATTACACGTTTACTTCTTTTTGTCTGCACCCCCCTCTAGGATGTAAGCTACAAGAGGACGGTGGCCTCGTAGGTTTTGTTTCCTAACATCAAATCCTCAACACCTAGAAGAATACCCGGCATGTAGCAGGTATTTCATAATATATGTACTGAATGTATAATAGGAGAGTCACTTTGCTTATTGTGTATGCCTGGAGTAGTAATTTTTAATGGGATGAAGGAACCCCACTTTTTTCTTGGTTCACCTTAAATTTTAAAAAAAATTTATTTAATAAACATAAATATAGCACATAGGATATGCCAGGGCTCCATTTTAAGTACTTTACAAATATTGACTCATTTAAGTCTCACAATACCCCTATGAAGTAGGTAAAATCAAACTTAGGGAGTCTGGCCATGTTCCCAACCATTACACCATACTGCGTCCTGGCTGATTCTTCTGAAAATGTCATCTCCATGGAGCTTAATGCTCTAAAGATGTGTCTTCATTCTCTCCTAGAGAGTGCCCTTCTCTCTTGCCCATCTTTCCTTCCTCTCTACTCAGATCAAAGAGGAAAATAAATAATATTATTTCAGCTATTTTATTTTATTCCATTATGCTTTTCCTTCTTTGAAACAGCAATGGCTACTGTTAATAAAGCTTTCCTAAGGCCACCTTCGAGGGTAAAGAAGTGGTTTGACTTCCAATGGCCACAGACAGCTGACATGGTCTATGTCTGCCCCTCTTCTTTTCCCTGTCTCCTTCCTACTTTTTTAGAGCTTTTGGATCCCTGGAAGGGATCCTTCCCTTCCAGTTTTGAAAAGGTATTTTAGTGATTTAGGGAGTTTGCAAAAACTACCTTTTAAGCCTGAAACTTAAAGAAAGGCCCCAATATTATGAATAATTCTTTTTCTTATGTTTAGTCATTTTGGTCCTTTCCTGTTCTTTTTACAGTTTCTCTCACAAATACACAGGCGTCCTCAGAGCCTTGGGTCTCTGATGTGGCACAGTATTCGCCCGGGAGGCACTTGTCCTGAGCACAGACATATGGGATTTAGTTCCACTTCTGTTGCTAAGAAACAATCTGCCTCAGGGCAAGTCATTTAATACGCCCTAGACTTGGTTTCCTCACCTGTGAAAGACTCAAGAGAGATATTGAGCTGGATGTTTTAAGGTCTTTTGCAGCTCTAAATTGTGATCTTCTTGGAAGAATTATGTAAGGAAGGGAAAGTGCCCAGATATCAAAGTTCCTCTACTGTTACTACTGATTGCAGTATTACTCCAAGGGAGCCATTGTTCTTTATTAAATGGAGGTGAACTCCTCAAAACTGAAGGATGACAGTTGCTGGGGGTGGCAATAGATCAAAACCTATTTACTTCCAGAATTACTCCCTTATTTCTCTGTCAATATCAGGGGGGATTACAAGCAAAAATGATATTTCAGCTCTCTGGTCTACATAATAAACTATTCCAGGATAAATTCATTTAAAAGAAAACATTAAAAGACTTTCCCCCTTTAGCTTAGGAGGAATGCAGCCGTCTTGCTTTCTGAAACTGCAGAAAAATCTTGGAACAGAGCATCGGTAAGTATGCTATGACTGCACTCCTCTCACACCCAGCAGCTCTTGGGATTTCTATGCAGCCCAATCAGCTATAGCTATTTCGTACTCTGTATGTACTGGGCTCTGTCATTTCAGAGGGCCCAGAGAACTTTATAAGCACCAGCCGTTCCTTCTCCCAATGTACTCCTGAACGACAGACTAGTTATGGATCTCCACGTGTAAACAGAAAGCGTGAGGCACGGGGGAAGAGGTCACTCTAGGAAAATGTAGGCCATCAGGGTTGCAAGGCTAAGAAATGATAGAAAAGATCTGAATGATTTGCTGTCACTTTAAGATTTATAAACTACAAATTACCTAAGTTTTTCACTTTGAGGTCAGTCTGTCTTCCTTCCCTATTCTCCAACAGCCCTAATGCTTCTCCTAGAAGTAAGTAAGCTTTTACACTGAACTGACTGATCTAAGTGAGCATATCTGTTTGTCACAGAATCATAAGACATTTGCAGAATTGAATGGAACTTGAAAGGACTCTCAGAACACCACAGTTTGTCTCACCAAGGACTAGACCTAAAGGAAATAGAATACCCTATGCTTTTGGTTTGACTGTGGGTTCAATTGTGTATTAACTTTAAGTTAGGGCCCCTAATGTTAATGGTGCATGTATGTGTGTGGGATTTTGTTAAGGAGTCTATCTTTAACCGGATGTTCATAGGGTGGTAAGTCAACATTGGGTGGCTTTCAAAGTTTAAGATACCAGCTGGTGAAAACAAAGAAATGCAAGTAAAAGAATGAGGGTAGGTGGAGAGTGAGTGATGGCATGGGAGAATGAAAAGTTACCCTGTCAAATGTACCTTGAGGGCTTCTGTGCCTGCAGCCTACATTTTGTCATTGCCCTTCTGAAAAATAGCAGTAGAAATAGGAATGAGCTTCTGTCATTTTTCTAAGTGACAGGGAAATAAGACTGAACCTTCCTTTCTAGACTTTTAAAGAAATTACATTGGTTAAACAATTTATCCCTAAAGCTTATACGCATCTTCATCAACCATCAAGACTAGAATTAACACACATCTGAATTTTAAGGAGCTTGAAAGAACTAGCATCTTTAAGAGCATAGGTTTGGACAGGAAGCCATATTGGCATAATGGCACATCCATAGTATTCCTTTTGAGCTCTGAAATAGTCCATGATCCCATTGTAACAGCTATAACTAACTCTGGTTCCCAGTGATGTGTTTAATTAATAAAGTGTTTGGAAACAAAACTAGTATTTTTGGAGGGGCAGGGTTTGTATTCTCTGGTTTGCAACAGTTTCAACCATCCCATACTGTTTTGTCTTTAATAGAGTTTGAGCTCTCAATCCCTGTCAGTTTCTCTCTACATCCTTGCCCACAAGCTTTTTTTGGTCAACTGTTGCTTTTATCTATTTGTTCTGATCAGGCTTAAGGTTACATGGTCCCTTTTACTTCTAGGTTTGGTTGTTTTATTTTTTAATTTTTAAAAAAGTTTTATTTATTTATTTGAGGGAGGGGGTGGGGCAGAGGGAGAAGGAGAGAGAGAATCCCAAGCGGACTCTGCTGAGTGTAGAGCCCAATGTGGGCTCAATCTCAAGACCCTGAGATCATGACCTGAGCTGAAACCAAGAGTCAGATGTTTAACTGACCGAGGCACTCAGGCGCCACAGCTTTGGTTGTTTTCACAAATGTGTTTGCTAACATCCTTAACATCTTGTCCAATAGATTTTGACTAATTCACTTTCCTAATATAGATGGAAATATGCTCCTTTCAGTGGTGAGGCACCAATGAAGAACGAACATGTTTGAAAAATGTATAATGTTTTATGGGATTGCTGATTTGTGTGTATCACTTAGATCAGTGGCATTTAGATCATGAAGTCTTTATGTGTAACTGGCATATCTCTGGGGTCTCTAATTTGTGTATCATTGTATCATATCAGCTCTTTCACACCTAACTCCACAGACCAGAGATATGTGCCTCTTTTTTGAGTGGCGATTGCAAATGTGGCTTCTAAATCATCTAATTGTGAATATCATAGTCCCATGAAGATAGCTCATGGAAATAAAACAAGCCCTTTTTGTTGTTATTGCTGATAGGTTATTCCACTTTAACCACAAACATAGACCTGGAAACTAGACTGTAAAGTGGACCATTATAAAGTGTATTTGCAGTGAGCAGATATTTGAGGTGGTCCCCCAGTGATCCCACCTCCAGATAGTCACTGCATCTCTAAACACCTCCTCTTGTATGTGAACTTAATCTAGTGACTTGATTCTTGTGAAAAGAATATGGCAAAAGGATGGCATGCTACCAAAGATAGTGACTTCCATCTCCCTAACCCACCCTTGTCCTCTCACTTGCTGTGCTGTTGAAGCCAGATGCCTGCTGTGAGATACATTATGGTGAGGCCCACATGACAAGGAATTGAAGAAAGCCTTCAGCCAACAGCTTGTGAAGCACTTGAGGCCTCAGTCCAAAACCCCCAAGGAACAGAATCCTTCCTACAAACAACCATGTGAGTGAGCAAGGCAGTGGGTACTTTCCATTTGGGTCTTGAGATGACTATAGCCCTGCTAGAGACACAGAACCAAGGACTCAGCCTAGCTGCTCCCAGATTCTTGGTCCACAGAAAGTCTGAGATAATAAATGTTATTTTTATATGCACTAAGTTTTGGGGTAATTTGTTATATAATAATAGGAAACTAATGCAGAATCTTGTTTTTCTATTGGAATAACAAATAACTGTTGTTGTTGTTTTTTTTCTTACCAAAATCTCAAACTGAGGATAGGAAAGGGGGTAATTTAATCCAACCAGAGGTGTTCAGTGTCATTCAGTGAAAAAAATAATTGAAAGTATGTAGCCCAAAAAATACTGATTAAATTGAATTGAACTTAGAAATAATGAGCAGCTGAAATGTAAATGTTCATTACGCAGGAAAGTAGAAGTAGGCTAACAATGATGAACAAAACTATGAGCACCAGGAGTCCTGTGGTAACGCACTTACTAGACATCAAATATTGTTGAGTTTGAGTTTTGAAGAACTCCAACATTTAACTGAGGAAAATGAGCACGGGAGGAGAGAGAGCATCAGGGTGGCAGGAAGATAAGCGGGTAATGAGGAGTCTAAAAGAAGACAATACTGACAGCTGACATGAGTATAGGAGCCTACTAAAGCTGAAGTGGGGTGAAGGTGGAAAGTGGCATATGGACTTTCTTCCCTACTGGTTACTGATAACTTTAGCACTGGTTGTGTGGGGTGGTAGCACAGGAACCTAACCTACCCAAGTAGGTTGAAGGATCGGTGGGAGCACAGTAAAGGGGATAGTGAGTATAAACCACTACTCAAAAAATCCAAAGATAAAAAACATAAAAATATTAGGAAAGAAAATACTGAGAAAGAAGCGAGCATGTGACATAAAAATTGCTGGTGTGCCGAAATACATCTCGAATTCAGGATGAGAGAGATTAAGAGAGCAGACACATGGGCTTTGACACAAGTCTTGCAAACCTTTAAAATGAAATGCTCTGAATTCCTGACTTTCAAGTGTTATATAGTCAAACGACAAAAAACATTACACCTTTTAAAAAGGATTTTGGAGGATTATCCAAATACTTGGTCATATGGAATTCTTACCTGGAAAAAGGCAAATTATGTGTTGCAAATAAGAAATCAGATTATTTCCCCAAGTCTAGGGGACAGAAAAAGTCCAATATGCTTACAGTTTCTGTGGGAGTAAAAAACAAGCCACCTTCTCGTGAAACGTCTGGTATGTTTCCTTGCTTAAAAAAAAGAAAAGGGTGAAATGTGATCTTCGGAAGTTCTGAGAACTTTTAGACTCAAGGAAAGACTGAGCTGGGGTTGGTGAGGAAAGTGGAGACTGGGTGAAAATGGATAATTGAACTTTGCTACTAAAGATCAAGCATTATAAAAGACAGAGGGAAATAATGAGTGGAAGGGAGGAATTAATGTGCTTACTGTTCTAACTATGTCTATGCTTAGAACACATAGAATACATTCCATGTGTTTGAGGTATCAAATGTTCTTGAGAACATGCAGACCTTTGCGCTGGTGAATATTTTAATATTAAAAAGGGCATATTACAGAAAAACCATTCTTACCAAAGGAATAAACTTTTTGTCTTTGAACCTTGAAGCATCAAATACAAATAAAGCACGAAAAACATGCTTTGAAGTGTGCTAACAGATCAAGACTGTGTTTAGCAAACCACCTTTTCTCTATTAGGAACAATCTCAGGGATTCCAAAACACAATATGTTAATTAAAGGATTTCAGGTAGCAATCATGGAATATTTTTCATGACAGATGAAGAACACAGATATTCTGAAGACTAAAATTGCATAAACAAAACAGAGACACTGTGTCCCTTCTGCGGCAGTGCAAAGTTAGAGTGAATGCAAATGAATGTGCTGGCAGTAAAATTACACTATTAACCATCTGAAGATTGGGCTCATTACCTAAGAAGGCAAAGCATCAATTTGTAGCATTATAACATTCTGTTTGTGCTGCTGAACACGTGTTTGGATGTTTTTATATATTCTCTACTCATTTGGGTGCATAGTAAGCACTTTTGCATCAGCCTCTTGATAAAAGCTTAATTTTGTATTGTTTCTGTTATATTGTTTTCTCTAATGGGAATGATATGCTGTCTTAAAAATAAACACTCCATTTATTCTCCATATAATTCTGAGTTTAGGTTCTTCTGTTTCGCATTATCAAACGGCATATACACAATTACAGATATATCTTAAAATTGAGGCACTTTTTGATTTGAAAAAGTGTATATTTGAATACCATGAGGAAAATATTCTTTCAGTAACTTATTCTTTCATTCTTTTAATGCACATGTATTGAGGTAAGCACACTGGGAAATTCAAGGATGGATGTGACATTGTCTCTGCCTTCAGGGTGTTTCTAAGGCAGAAGTGGTGGAGTATTATTAGCACCTTCAGAACAGGCAGAGCTATCAGATCTCAGAAGAAAGAGACAGCAGTGTATTACTGCCTTCTACAAACATTTTTGACCGCCTACGATGTGACTGGCACGGCTCTAGGGGCTGGGTATATAGAAGGAAAAAAGACAGTTAAGGTCCCTGAGCTCATGGACCCTGCATCTTGGGGGAAAGGTGAAAAATAAGGAAAAAACAAACACATAAATAATATAACTTTGGGTAGCCGCAAGTGCCATGGAGAAACTAAAATGGGGTAATATGAAGGACAGTGATAGTATGCGAGGAGTGTGACTTTGAGGTCCTGAAGGCCTCGGTAAGGAGACAGCAGCTGAGTAGAGATTTGATGATGTATTTTCAAGTGTATGAAAATCTGAATAAAAGGCTTTCTAGGCAAAGAGACCAGTATGGAAAGGCCTTGAAGCAAAAATGAGCTTGGTATATTCTGGAACAAAAAGAAACCACATAACTAGAGTTCAGGAAAACGGGAGAGTGAGAGTTGAGGCCATGGAAGTGGGAAGGGGCCAGATCCTATGGACTTCTGTAGGCTGTGATAAAGATTTTATTCTAAGTTAGAAGGGAATCCACTGGAGACTTTAAACAGGGTGTGGCATGATCTGATTTACATTTGAGAAGGACCATTGGATGCTGTGTGGAAATTCAAATGTAGAGTGATAAGAAAGGTAACTAGGATAGAAATTAGTTACGTATGAATTATCCGAGCTAGAGAGAACCAATGAGAAATTGACTCCTGTAGTCTAACCTAGAGATGACAGATTAGAACCCATGGTGGCAGTCTAGTTAATGGTGGCTGGTTTGGACTAGGGTGATAATTACCAAGGTGAGAGAAGCAGTTCCATTTTAGGGAATGTTTCAAAAAGGAAGTGGTATGGAACTATTTGAGCTGAACTTGACAGGCAGGCTTATGACAAGGGGGTAGTCACTTACTGATTTATTGAGTGCCTGCCATGGGCTGCACGCTGGGCTCAGTGTTGGGGGATAGCAGTGAAGTCCTTGCAGACAATGAGGAGCAAACTTGCTGAGGAAGTAATTTTAAGATACAAAAGTAGTGAGGTGAACAATACGCTTATAAGAATTACTTCTGGAATTAGTTCTAAGGCCACTTTATTCTTTTCCTTTTACTGTAGAAAATTGTATGATCAAACTCGTTTGTATGCGTAACTCTCCTTGAATTTGCAAAAGTGTTAAGCTCTATCAGTAGACACTCTGTTCACTGTCAGTTGGCAAATTTCATCAGATCGCTTCCTTAGAAACAGTGGTTAATATTTATCTTTCTTGTTCTGAGGAGAAATTATAGCCTCATTAGAAAGGAAAAGAGCAGAGGAGAATACAAAATATATGGTAAGTTCATACATTTAGGTGCAAGTCTAACTGTGCATCTGCTTTCAGTCTTGCCCCCTGAATCTTTTCCCAGCTGGTTGACCCTACTTCAACTTTCCTTCCTTCTCACCCCCTATTGTATATTGCCTCCAAAACTGACTGGCCTAAAGTAGCCCAGTCATGTCTGTTCCCCAGTGCCTACAGAACAAATTTCAAATTCCTTAGCCTGACACAGAGTGACCCAACATACTTTTTCTGCTTTATCTCTGATCATACTCTCTACTCTCTAATTGTTTTAATCACACTGGATTTTTTTTCCTTTTTAAAAAAATATTTTAAAAACAGTGGTGAAATGGCAAACAGAAAATTTACCATCTTAACCATTTTTAAGTGTACAATTTAATGGCAATGATTGAGGATATTCACATTGCTGTGCAAATCCCACTGCATTTTAAATCATGCAGAATCACTATTCCCCTAATACTTTGGCTATTTATATTTATGTTTATATGATTTCTGCTGCTCCCTGAAATGCTTTTCTTTTCCTTATCGGTTAGAGTCTGACATATCTTGAAGACCAGGGCTCAGATCCTACCTCTTGCTTTAGGCTCCTATGAAAACTTATCCGGAAACAGAAGGTCAACACTGTTGCTAGGTAACATAGTGCTTACATTTCAAATGACATGTTGGTTGGCAAATTGCATCTAGACTGGGAGGATTTATACATAAACTATAAAAACCTGATGGGGATATGATACTTTGGTTTTCCCTGAGTGATGATTAGGCAGATTTCTTGCCCCTGGAGGCTATGTCTATGGAGTTGTACAAGAGATAATGCCTCTCATGGGTCATGAGACTTCTAATTCAGGAACATTTCCATGCCTACCCAATATTGATCTTGTCTTCTTGTACCTGAGCTGTCACCTGAGGGGCCTGGACTGATGTTTGTACCAATATAAGAACTCACACTTGAAGAGAAGCCCTGAAGGTGCCCTGCTGGTCAGTGGTGTTTCCTATATGACATCCTTCTCTTCAACCTAAAGCCAAGTTTGGCCCACAGCAGTCTTACAAGTCTGAATGTTTCACTGGACCTAAGAAGAACTGCTTTTGGGAGTTGCATCAATATGTAGAGATGTTGTCCTAAGTACTAATAGCTCTTTCACATCTAGACTGAAGACTGCTGTACATAGGGCCAGGCTAAGAAAGCATTGCTTACCTTTGGAAGGAGCTGGATTGCCTGTAGAATTCTTTGTCTGTGCCCAGAATTAAGGATTCCGATTTCCAACAAATCCTGATCTTCCATAACATTGCTTCCCTGAAACAAACCCAGAAATGTTGCAAGTTAAATCAGGTATTTTTACTATGGGTAAATAATGATTTATTTAATGCAAAGAAAAATAACCAACAAGTGAGCTGATTTTTACAAACCAAAACAGAGTCATTCTTCTGTGAGGGTGAAGGCAAGTAGGAGGTCACCTATGTGACTGAGTTGAAGGTTCTGGGAAAGCTTCCTTCCTCTCAGAAATGCTCTCATGGCTTACTATTTATGGTTCAGTTATTTGCTTTGGGGATTCACTCCTGTGACCTAAAACTCTGTTCCCATAAAAATGTAAATGCTTCTGAGAAGAGTTGCCAGTTAGGATCTTCAGTGATCTACCTATACATTGACATGAACGAATCAGTTTTTTCTTCCCCTGAAAACAGATTTCAAAAAATTGAAATATACTAGGTGGGTTAAAAGTGGGAATTAATAATTAATCTTAAAATACTGAATGCCAGACATCTGATCAAGATATGGGGATACAACAATGGATAATTTGCACGTCCCTGCCCACAAGTATCTTTATTCTTTCCAGTCCAGGGACGGAAACAGATTTTCAAAGGCAGGTAGAATGCTGTGAATGTCCTATGTGGTGACACACACTTGGGAACCCCAAGGGGACCTGGGGTGTGTTTTCAGTGGAGATGATGTCTGATCAGATATCTGAAGCATGGTTAGGACTTAGCACTCAACAGAGGAAGGACACAAGGGAAATTATGTACAGTGTCCCATGGGTGAGAAAGAACATAGCATACTCGGAAGCACTAGGTTCTTGAATGAGCTGGAGAGGGGGACAAAAGATAAGGCTGGCAAGGTAAGCCGAAGCCAGACTACATGCACATTGTTCGCCAGGCTGGGGAATTCAGGCTTCATACTGACCATAACAGGGAGCCATGGACAGATTGTTAAGAACAGGAGTTACATATGAGATTCCAAATTTAGAAAGATCAATTAAGTTTAGTTTTAGAGCAATTTAGTGGCTGGGCCTCAGTTTCCTTACCTATAAAATGACAAAGCTGAGCCACATGATCTCCAAGGACCAGTCTAGTCCTGGATTTCTTTGATTTAAATGATTTTTTATGCCTTTGATTAATATTCTAATACAGAAATGTATAGATTGCTTATTTTGTCCCTTAATTTTAGTCTTTTGTAGCTTGTAAGCTAGTGTTTCCCTTTAAATCGAGGGGTCTATAGAGAAGTTCAGAATTCAGATCACTCCTTTTCTGAACAAATCAAACTGTCTTATTAATTTGTAAGAAAAATACTTATGAGCAAAAATTGCAGAACGAATATTTATGGAGAGCAATGGGTACTGACAGATATTTAAAGCAAAAGAGAATGAATTAGGGCAATCCTGGGAGGATGGAGACATTAGGAACTACTGCAGTTGTTCTAGAGATGATGTGGGTTTAGACTGAGGTAGTGGTGGTCATGGGAGATAGAAAAAGATGGGTGGGTTTGAAACTATCAAGAAGTTTGACTGAGTGACTGAATACGCGGAATGATGGAGAAATGCAGAACACACAATAGTTCCAGGCTTGGGCAATGAGGGTAAATCATGATGCCTTTTCCTGATGTAATAAAGGAGGATGGGCAGTCTAGTGTGGTACAAAGTGAGACTAATATCTTTCCCTGTACAGAATAGATGAATGTCAACAATTTACTATCAGACTACATTATAAAATGGATAATTGATTGTTCTTAGAAAGATTAAAGCCATAAGAATGGTACCATAGCTAGAGATTTAAAATGTGCATTCACGGGACAAAAACATTCCACCTACTCATCGTATCATTCCTATGCTTAAGCTACCCCGGCCTTCTCAGAGGAGGTAGAATGATCCAGGTATATAGCAGCATGATAATGAAAAGCCTAATGAAAAACAAATAAAGCCAGTCTTGGCAAAATGCCACAGGAAACATTGCTCTCAAGAAATTACTCTGTGCACACAATAGAGCATGGCTAAGAATACAAATGGCTTCATTTTGAGAAAGCATTATTATTTTCAGAAATGGACCAGTATGTCATGAGTAGGATATATGATACCATCCTGTATTTGATTTTTAGTCTTTAAAGGGCTTCCAAAAGGAGTTAAAAAGATCTTAAAAAACAAAAACAGAAAAAAAAAAAACCAAACCCTGAGAAACAAAAAACTTTGTCCATCTATGTGTTAGACAATTACCAGGTTTTCCATGGGCTAAATTAGCAGCCCACAACATCAGCTCACACACATTCTTTGGTGTGTCTCTGCTTCAGCAATTATAGAAACCTACTATCTATCGGTAATCATGAAAATTTGATTTCAGTATTCGAATACTGAAATGATTTGAAGGATTAAATCCTTAAAACCACTGTTCTTCCTCTGAACTCCCAATGTACCATCTTCTCTACCTTCAGTAGGAAGAACCTGTTTGAAAAATTGTGGGGAAGTTAGACATCTTCTCTTTGGGTCAAATTTTCTAGCATATGGAATAATTATCAAACACTTTTGAAAAATGAGTGAAAATTTGGGAAGCACAGTGCAAATGGTGAGAATGTACTCAAGGGGAAATGGTACTAATTGTGGAAATGCAAAGAAAAGGATTCACTGTCCCCAATGAGGCATGCTGTTAGAAATTTTCTACTTTTTCTCTTATTGCAATATATAGAGATACCAAAAATATCCTGTGCATCATCTACCCAGTCTTTTTTTGAAACACCACCAGGCTTGGAGTCTAAAGATCTGGGTCCGAATCTTGTTTGGGTAAACTTAGCTAAGTCATATATTATTTCTAGGTCTCATGGTCCTCACCCATAAAATGCAGTTCAATGAATACTCATTCAGTTCTAAAATGCAATGATTTCAGTCATTTCCAACTTTTGATTAGTATATTTACATACATAAATGTATGTGTAAATATGGATTGTGTAATTTGAAGTTACATTTACATTGCAATTACATTTTATTGTTTCAAAACTCGCGACCTAAAGTTAGCTTTAAGAAGTATGGTTGACTCTTGAACAACATGAGTTTAAACCACATGGGTCCACTTATACCTTGATTTTTTTTTCAATAAATACAGTACACTGCAAATCTATTTTCTCTTCCTTATGACTTTCTTAATAACATTATCTTTTCTCTAGTTTAACTTTACTGTGAGAATATAGTATATAATATTCATAACATACAAAATATGGATTAATCAACTGTTTATGTTATTAGTAAGGCTTCCTGTCAACAGTAGGCTATTAGTTAAATTTTCAGGGAGACAAAAGTTATATGCAGTTGTTTGGCTGCATGGGGCAACTGGGGTGAGGGGGTGGTCAGCACCCTAAACACCTGCATTGTTCAAGGGTCAACTGTAATTATAGAGAAATACAAGAATGCACTTTTTTGGGGGACAAATTAATCTCAGTATAAGGTAGGAATTTATAATATTATTAAAAGAAATGACAGAATACCTTCATTCTGTAATATCATGGATTCTTATAGCTTTTCAGAGAAGAATCAAATATTTCAAATCTTACAACTAACCGTTTCATTTGCGGTTGGGTAACAGATGTGCCATCAAAGGCAATAAACATTTCCATTCTTCCTGGGGAGCTGGAATTTATTCTCATGTTAGGACTTGCGTTCACTAAATGTTAGAAAATCTCAGCTTATCCTTCCCCCCCCGCCCCTGCCTCAATAATAGCTAAATGTAAACTCTAGCTTTCTCCCTCCTCCATTCATTTTTCACATGACTGCCAGTCAGAGGTTTTTGGAGTAGAGCTCCGTTATGTGTGTGTCTGCTGCTTAATCAACTCCTACACTGCATTCTCATCCCCAGTACACATCCTGTGTCTACTTCCTCATCTCCAATTTATTCCTCAACCCATTGCAATAAGTTTCACCCCCCCCCAACTTCCACTCAGTATCTCTGCCAAATATTGAGAAAGACTTCTCAATTGCCATGTCTACTTGATTCTTTTCAAACCGGATTTCAAAAATGGGTTGTCCATATGTGGCTGGTGGCTACGGTACTAGAGAGCACAAATAGAGAATATTTCTGTCGTAAAAGAAAATTCTATTAGACAGTACTTCTCCACACCTAAAGACATTAAAACTGTAGTTGAATCACACAGATAGGGAAAAAAAAATAGGGACTGATAGGGAATCAGAACAGGGAGTCGGAAATACTCATGAGTCATCCTTAGGATATAACTGATGTGCTTCTTAGTCAAATTTCAGGAACATAAAATTAAGGATGTTCAGCAAATCTTCCTCTAATTTTTCAGTCATTAAAACAAATTAGTAGCAGTTCTATTTTCATTAGTGTTTTAGTGTTTCTTTCTTATGGGTCTAGGAATCTATGCTATAAAAATGACAAAGCAAATCAAGGAGTAATTTCTTATTTTCTTAGCACACTACCAGGCACATTGTATAAGACACTTAGGGAATAACAATCAATAGATAAAGTTGCTTAGTTAATGACTTACTAGAAGGATCAAAGGCCCAAAACAGTATTTTTAGAATAACTGTTCTTTTACTGACAAGAAATAGCTAATTCAGGGGGTCTTTATTGCTTTCTTAAATCATGGAATGAGAAAAAATAACACATTTTATGCTCTGAGAGCTGAAAACTGAAGTTTCTCTGACCCCAGGGAGAATATTTTATATTATTGGATTTTTTTTCAGCTGTGATAAACTAACAAGATGACCAAATAGAATAAAGAGTAGTGTTTTGTACTCAATGCTCCATGAGAAATATAACAGCTATTTATTGAAATCATCTCTCAAATACATCTAAACTGATCACTTCTGTCTCTCAGAACTCCAGCTTGAAAAGTCCTTTTGTTTTCATAACCTCATTGTATAGCATATTTATTTAGCAAACTTTCCTTCACATTGCATATTATATATAATAAATCCCTACAGATGCTAGGGAAACATATTTAAGGACCATAGGGAACTTGTTTCTTTTTAATATAAGCTTAAGTTGGATGTTATTTATTCTCTCTCTTCAGTCCAAGACTGAAAAAATCGAGAGGATGCTGTCAATTTGGAGAATATTTCTTTTACTCTATAATTAACTAAACTAGATTCTTCTCCACAATTTGTGTGGCCTGAAATATTTAAAATAGAATATTTGTATAATAGAATGATAGCAAGATCTTGCAAACTCACACATGGAGAAACACATATTTTAGTTTATTTTTAATACTTTTTACAGCATAAATGATGTGGTGGCATAAAACTATATACAATATTCTTGGAATAATGTGCCTCTTAGCTTCTGTAAAGGTTTTGAGTCAATTTTATATCAACTTACAAGTAAACTGAATGCCAGTCTTTTCTGCATGATTAGGATGGTAACTATTGGGATAGGTCCCAGATTTATAATTCTCCTATTAGTGTTGGAAAGCTTTATTTCATTCATCAGATGGAAACATGGGTTACCATAAGTAATCAGATAATGGATGATGTGCTTCATCCAATTTTATTTTATTTTTTTAAATTAAAAAAATTTTGTGTGTGTGCTCTTCTTCCAATTTTAATTCCCTCTCTTACATGAATGAAATGACAGTGGAAGAAAACAGTATACTTCTTTACCTACCTTAGCCCTCCATTTGAAAATATTCTGTCTAATGCAATGGAATTCCTTGATCACAGCTTAACTAGATTTTCACATTCTTAGCTTATGAAGAGAGTTTCTTAGATTTTTTAGGCCACATGGATTATTGATTCAAATAAATGTCACATTATTGAGCAATAAGTTAGAGAGCATCTTATATATGTAAAGTATATATTTTAATAAATAAGCTATATCTTAGAATTATTTTTTAAGATTAGTATTTATAACTAACATGATTATAATGAGTTTTATACTACCAGTTTTTCCCTCTTTATTTTTCAAGGTTATTTCCCCTTTGAACATCTGTTCTGAAGATATGGAGAAAGAGAGGGAGGGAATTTCAGTAACCAGGTGTTTATTTGTTAAAGTATTGAGCAAGGTTTGATGATTTCATAAATTATAATTCTAATTATAATGTGTTCATATAGATTTTAGAATTACGTATAAGACTTCAAAGTCATTTATACAGTAATTTGTACTCCTTTGTCAAAAGTTACAGATACAAGTGGAAGCTATTCATTTTTAAGGATGTTAATCCACCAGTCCTACAAGAAGAAATGAGGTTGTGAACAAAACTTATTTGTATGTTCTTACATTTTTTCTGGAAACATGCATATGAAAATATGAAGCTTATGAACACCTGTCTTCTTTCAATTTTCACACTAATAGCAGTTGGTGTAAGCATAAAATAAATTACACACTTACTGAGTTCTTATTCTGTGCCAGGCCCTGTTTTTTTTATTTTTATTTTTTGAATATTTTTATTTATTTATTTGAGAGAGAGAGAGCAAGAGAGGGAAGAGCACACTTACCACTAAGCAGGGAACCTGATGTGGGGCTTGATCTCAGGACCCTAAGATCATGACCTGAGCTGAAGGCAGATGCTTGACTGACTGAGCCACCCAGGAGCCCCAGCCAGGCCCTGTTCTAAATGCCTTAGATATATTATCTTATTTAATTCTCACCATAGCTCTCTTAGCTAATAACAGCCTTTCTCATAACTATTACCCCATACCGCCTCCAGTGGGGTTAGTGTAGGAGATAAAAGGTTCAGTAAAAAAATGTGACTTGACCTAAACCATTAGCATTTTGCTTTAGAGCCACAGGAAATTCACATTTGAAAGCAAGTGTTCCAACATATTTTACGTTGATTTCACAATGTTTGAGTAACAATGAATCTTTCTTTATAGAACAGAATTTGGAAAGCTGTCTGACCTATTCTTCCCTCCTCTGCTCCAGTCCTCTCTGTGCACTGAATCATGCAATCAGGGCTGGCAGAGACCTCGCGGGGGGGGGGGGGGGGGTTTTCTTNGGTTTCTACTCTAAACATTCTCTAATTAACCGCAAAGCTTTAACTTCCCTCTCTCTTTTGAAGCGTGGTGTCTAGCTGGGTTACACCATTCCCAAAAGGGTAGGGCGGATATTAAATGCTTTAAATGGTCTTTCCCAATAGCTGAATCTGAGCAGGGGGTAGGGATGGAGCTGGGGGGACACCTCAGTCCTACTCGTTTAGTTCCCATTGTGCTGCAGACTGTGACAGGAGAGCTATTAGAAGAACATGCCAAAAGTGGAGATGAAAACAGTTAGCAGCTGTCCTGTGTCCTTTTCCAATCACAAGCTGTGAAGTTGAAAAAAAAATTTTTCCTTGGGTAGGCCGTACATAATCTTGGCAGGTATCTGAGTTTTGTTCTTCCATCTAATATGCTGAACATTCCCCAGTGCCTCATAAGAGAAAAATGAGCAGCAATTAGGTTAGTTTGGACACCCTGCTCTTAACAGAAGAGGAACATGGCACCTCTGTATTTACAACAGGCTCCTCTTGCAAGTGATCCTCTCTGGAGAAACAAAGGTAATTTGCTCCCGAGTATAACCAATACAGCCACACATGATGAAACAGAAAAAAGTGCCTAAAATGATTAATGTTAACTAGCAGCCATTGAGCACTCACTGAGTACCAGGTACTTTGTTCACCTTATTTAGAAACCTTTCTACAGGGTTATAAGATAGGAGGCAATACCTTCATATCACAGACAAGGAAACTGAGTCCCAGAGCTGTGAAACCATCTAGCAAGTTCACACAGTTAAAATACAATGGATCTGGGATCAGTGTTTTATTCTTTCAGACTGTGACACTAATGTTTCTTTGCTACAGTAAAGGAATCAAATGTTCAGTAGAGGCCATTTTCTGGTTGGAGATTCCAGTCAATGGATGTGTAACACTGCCAAGAAATAACTCCCGTGATGCTATTTTCACCACAGCCTTACATATATACTGACAGACCACTGGGAGTAACTGCCATGGTTTCTCCAACACATTTTATTTCAAATTAATTATTTACCTTCTGAAAGGTTAAGCAGTTAGTTCTTCCAACTGCATTAGTGTAATCCAGAGCCAAGCATGTTAATATAAGTGACAGAGTCTGGCTAAAGCACCAAGTAACTTCTTATGTTCTGAGCCAGGACTGTGCTGGAAGGTGGAAAATAACAGTATGGCATTGACTTGGTGCTTCTCAGCTCTTCTGTAAAGCCTTGTCAAACTAACTGTCTGGTCAACCAGGAAAGGCCATGTTGGATTTCTTTTCTTTAGGTCTCTTTCAAAGCCAGGATGTCTGAAAATTATCCAATAAGGTAGAAAATGCCTGTGAATGTATTAAGGACATTTGTGTCCCTAACTTAACATGTTCTGAATCTGGAGAAAAGAGTCTGTTGCAGTCCCCTGAGAAGGCTATCCAGACTGAAGGAGCCTGTCACAGTGAAGGTGGATAATTTAGTCCTGTGGGAATTGGGAGACTGGACATAAAGGTGACTCATTAATCCATCAAAGAGATGGTTGTCCCCACGGAGTGGATATCTACAGATTTAAGGATGATGAGGTTACCTGAAATTGAACTATATTCAGAAATAGTCAAATAAATGTAGGAGGAGAGGACCAAAGAAGAGAAAGGCAGGGAGGGAGAGAATGAGAGAGTGAAAGTATTGCTTATTAAGGGTGAAGGTGGTAGTGAGGAAAGTACAGTTTCCAGATAAAACAGAGAAATTCCAATTTACCTAGGATTGTATATTTTATTTGCTTAATCTGGCAGCCTTACAGAAGACTGAACACTGGAAATGAGCTAGTAGAGTCCAATCCACAATCAGAGCTACCACTGAGGTAGGACTTGTCACTAATTCATTTGGTCAACATATATTTGTTCACCTAATATTTTGTGAACACTTACTATGTGCCAGGCACTGGGCTGGGTCCTGAGACACACTGAGAACAGAGCAGACAATGTCCCTCTGCTTTTAGAGTTTATAGTCTAGTGGGAAAAACAGGAAAATAACAAAACAAAACAAAAATAATGCAAGTAATTATTACTTAGCAAGTTTTATATAGGCCAAGAAATATTAAGGCTTTATTTTGTTTATTGCCTACAAAAGCCCTTGAGTTTGGTACAGTTACTACCCTTATTTACAAATAAAGAATTGAAGACACAGAGAAGCTAATAATTTACCCAAGTTCACATGTCTAGTAAAAACTGCTCTAAGGAAAATTAATACAGTGCTGTGGTAAAAAAAAAAATACAAAGGAGAGTTCTGCTAGAAAGAATGGTCACGAAAGCCTCTCTGAGAAAGTGACATGTAAATTGAGACATGAGGGATTAAAAGGAGCAACCAAAACACAGAAAGAGCCATTAGAAGGGCGTTGTAGAAGGAACAGCAGGTAAAAGGCACTGAGGTGGAAAAAGAGCCAGGTAGATTCTAGGAATAGATAGAAGGCTAATGAGACTAAATATAGTGACTGAGGGGGAAGAGGACACTGGAGGGGAAACAGGGCATAGACAACAGAGATCCTGATAAGGGCTTTGATTTTTTTCTAAGTGCAATGGAAAACACTGAAAGACATAAACTGACATATCTTTTTTTTTCTACTATACTCTGGCTATGGTGTGAAGAATGGATGGAGGAATTGGGTGACATGGAACTTGAGCTCAACAGGCTGAATTGAAATGATAGCCTGGAGACACTGAAATCTGAGGAAAATTGGATGAAATATGACCTGTTGGAAAACCACAGGAATTGGCCTCACTGGGGAGTCAAATTTCCAAGCTAAATATAACCTTTCATTTCAATCAAAAAGAAAAGCCAGATGGCAAAGACAAAAGTCAGAATGGCCTTTGATATAGTGTCTAAATTGATACAACTGTGGACAGAGATTGAATAATACCTGTTAAAATGTAAACATCCATACTCCATGGACTCAGCATTTCTATTGCTAAGTTGTAGACATTGTTGGTAAGCAGATCCCCTTCTCCCTTTCTATCTTCCACTATGGAGGCTATGGATGGACATGTGACAAAATTTGCCCACTGGGGCACTTCTGGAAAAACTTTTACTTTTCTGATAAAGAAGGAGGAATTCACCTGGTATCCTTGTATGTCCATTAGAAAGTGACCATGCACTTTCCCTTGACAAGTTTGGTCATTGTTCATGTACAGTGACAGAGATGGGTTCACAGTCAGTTAACCACCAAAAACAAATAACCCTATTGGATATCTGTAAGCAGGCAAGCATGAATTATGGGAGCGTTAGTCTCTAAATAAGAAAAGTTATTTAAAGTTTCTCCATATTTTGCATACAAGTGGCTCTGGCCAGTGCTGATCTGTTGTTAGTGGAAATAATGACGAGGATGTGGAGTATGGCATGTAATAGAAGTCATAACGGAGACAGCAGGTATTCACAATTTACCTTAGACAGACCTGGGTGTGATAACCACAAAGAGGAGTAGAGAAGGATATTAGAAAGAATGAAAGTTATCAGAACAAAATTGGGAGGGTTGTGTGTGTCCATCTATAGATTTGTTTGTTCTAATTTTGACTTAAAATTATGAAATCTCACAGAAATAATTACTTGAAGGAATTTATTTCTTATGGATTTTGGTTTCTGTTCACATTTACTGGATGTGAAATTACCAAAGTGTCCATAGAGTTGACAGATTTTAAATCTGGGAGTGGCTTTTAGCTTCTAATTGAAGATGACAGGCATCCAGAGATTGAATTGTCATTGTGGTTCATAAAGGAAGCACATTTTTACATAAATTTGAGTTTTTATAGGAAAGAATTTTTACACTTAAAACTTGAGCACATTATAATCTTAACAGAGCAGAAACAGTGAGAACATTTGGGGGGTTTGTTAGGTTGGCCCAAGCGCGTGACTTTTCCCTGAACTCTAGAGATGTCAAAGTTTGTGGTTAGGTCCTTGGTAACTTGGAATGCCTTTGGCAGGCGGTGAATGGTGATTACCCTATTGAAACAGTTGAACAAATATTCCTGACTTTTCCCCACATTTATTTTTGATTTTAGTTTTGGTCTTGAAGGCATTTTTCTTGAAATGTCTTCAGTAGAAAGCATTTTCGCCCCCATGGAAACTTTGTTTTGGCCTGCTTTATATAAAAAGTGTGGTGTTGAGAAAACTCACTGTATGTTTGTGACCCTCCCAAATTCATATGTTGAAATCTAATTCCCAATGTGATGATATTTGGAAGTGGGGCCTTTGGGAGGTGATCAGGTCTTGAGGGTAGAGCCCTGTTGAATGGAATGGGTGCTGTATAAAAAAGCCTTGAGAGAGCACCGTTGCTCCTTCTGCCATGTGAGGACACAGAGGAAAAAAATGGCCATCTATGAACTAGGAAGTGGGCCCCTATCAGTCACAAAATGTGCTGGTGCCTTGATCTTGGACTTGCAGCCTCCAGAACTGTAAGAAATAAATTGCTGCTGTGTATAACCCAAGAAATCTATGGTATTTTGCTATAGCACCTCGAACAGACTGACATGAAACAACACTGGAATTTAGTATGAGGAGATGGTCACTGTGGGTTAGACAGGCAGGAGGCTAACCCAACCAAGGGGTTAAAGAATGCTGAGCGAAATCACAACTCGGAAGAGTTCTTTGGGCTGTTGTAGAGTTGTGTAGCTCCACCATTTGGCCTTAGGTTGAATACAAAGGAAAAATTTGTGCAAGGCACACAAACACCCATGTTCTCTGTATGGCATCTATACTATGAAGGATACTCTTTCCTCATTTTCTCCTACCATTTTCCTCAGTAAACAAGAACAAGATGTAGGAGAAAGGGAGACACCCTTTCTCATGATGAATATTATTAAATGTCCCATTGTCTAATTTTTCTAATTAAAGAGAGAAGTTTTGAGTTTTACTTCCAAAATATTCACTGGTACCAAAACCATCACAAATTCCTTAGTATTAATTTGAGCATTACTAAAAACGGACGTATCTTGTCTAAGTTAAAGCAGATGCTAAATAGGCCATAGAATCTCTTATTTCTTTCTACTTGATGTTATATGTCCTATATTCTTCATTGGATAGCACAATTCTTGGGAGAAATGATCATGACTTAAGCATCTTTGCATCTTCCCTATTACCTAAATTTTGCTGAACTTTTGAATAAAATAAAAACGTGAAAGAATGAATACTAAGCAAAAAACATAAACCATAAGTTTATAAAAATATCCAGTCTAAGGATCACTAAGTAAGTTTGTAGCAAAGGGGTTGAAAAGTTTGAGCTGAAAATTCTAATATTCAGGATGTCTGATTTTTTTTTCCTAATTGAAGAAAAGATAAAGATGGAATTTCCGGTACACGATAACACCAAAATGTTCTTAATTTTTTTCAATTTTGCAAATTCTCATGATTTGATTTCCATCCAGGACTGTCAGTTGAGACATCTGATAATCTAAAAGCATTCAGAGAATTAGGATCCCATATGGCTCAAAAATATTTCCCTTCCGACAGGGAAAAAGAGAACACACTGTGAAAATAATACTGGTATAGCCTTCAGTTTATGTGTACAAGGAGCACGATGAACTTAAACCATTATCCATGGTATAATAATCATTATAATGATCATCAGGGTCAATTACAATGAATAAAATAATAAGAATATACAGTTCTCATAAGCATGTTGCATTATGAAAGCAGAGGTATATTTCAAGGCAATAAAGCAATGTAGTTATGTTTAGTCTTATGGAAGCAACATTCATTGGAAATGAGCACTGAATTAGGAGTACTGACTTATCACTAATTAATTGTGTAAACCTGGAAAAGTCTTTTAACTTCCTTGGGACTTTATTTTCTCAACTGAACAATGATGAAATTGGACCAGATGTTCCTTTTTAACACAGCATCTGTCCTGGAGGTTCTAGCTAGGAGTAAATCTACTCATATACTCATATTGTTTGAAGAATATTTCTCCTTGTTTGGGGGAAGTTATTTTCTTTAAATGAGTGTTGGGTATTAATAAACATTTATATAATGATGAGAGAGGACAGAGACTTAGTTGGGTTTAGCCAACTGCACCCACTGAATTAATAATAATAATAGTAGTAATAATAATAATGACTGGCAACATTCATTGGGTGTTGACTGTGGGCCAGACACTACTTTAATCTTCAGAACAATTCTATGAAATAGATATTAATACTCCCATTTTACAGATGAGAAAATTGAAGTTGAGAGATAACTAGAAACTTGACTGAGATCACACAGGAAGTGGTAGAGCAGCTGTGACAACTGAGGTGCCAATAAAGGGGATGATGGGAGCAGATAACCAGATGCCCCCACATCCCCTAGTGTCCAGACAAGTGTCTTCCTCATGGAATCGCCTCACAGAGATCAGGACGGGGGTAGTTTCTCCATACTAGCCCTGTGGTCTGCATCAACTCCCTTTCCCACTATCTCTATTGAGGAACTGGAGATTAATAAAGAGGATGGAATTTGGAGCTCCTGGGTTCACATTGCATTTTTGCTTTTTAATAGCTAACTGACTCCGGGCAAGTAAGCTTCCTTTCTTCGTCTGTAAAATGGAGATACCAATGACGCCTACCTTTTAGGGACATGGTACATAATGTTTATGGAATTGCTTCATAAACTATAAAGTAATATTGCTAAAAATAAAGCATGCCTGCTAGGAACTACTTTTTTCCCCATTTTTTTCGTTAAGAACATAGAGCTGTAAATCTTCTAGTTTCATGTTGTTTTTGCCAGAAATAGTCTATTCTGAAAGAGGCAGCATGTGTGGTGGAAAAAAAAATGTAGGTTTTATTCCTAGCTCTGCCATTTACTTAGCTTTTTGGCCACGGACAAGTCGCTTAATTGGGCATCCCACTGGGCCTCAGGCTCAGGAGTGCCCTGTGCTTGGGGTTTTAATGCTCTGTGGTTGCTGTCTTGAAATTCTTTAGCATTTTTTCTTTGACCATGTACTTTGTAAGTGAAGACTGATGGGTCAATGGAGTATGTGTTGGGGTTTTTCACCATGACTCAGAGATGGGTTCTACTGAAAAGCTCTTCACTGCTTCCTAGGCTCACTAGCCCTGGGCCCCATCTGGCCCCCCTCTCTACCTGGTCCTAAAATTGCTGATGCCCTGCTCTCTACCTCCAGCAGGGCTGTGGGCACTGGCACAAGATGGGTTGGGATTAGGCATTCATACTATATGGCACCTCAGGGTGGGGTGTGTTGTCCCTTATTCCCCCACTGACTGGCAGTACCATGGCATGTCTGGTGGGCAGTGAACCAAAGTTTATCCTTGATCCAGGTATCAAGCATGTCCTGACACAGAGATTTAAAAATCCTTGGAGGTCCTCTGTCTCCCATATGTTCAAATGATGCGCCCTTAGGAAAGAGAAATGCCTAGCTTGACTTCCCCAGACCCTGCCAAGTTCAAGGTGCTGGGCATTGGTTACAGGGCTCTTGGAAGGTGGGGCTTAGCAGATATCAGGCTCTGCAGTGAGGCACTTGTGTCTGCATTAGGATGCAGGGTCCTAGGTGCCTGTGAGGTCTGCACTCCCTTGCCTGGAAAACTTCTTCCTTCCTTCCAACCTTCAACCTTCCTGAGTTTGGTTTGTATTTGTCTCTTTTGGCCAGTTCAAGTCACCCTTTGGATTAAAGCTATAAAACAGAAGCTGTGTGATTTTGGTGATTTTACGTACAAATTAAATACTTTGATATTTGTGTTTAAAATTGGCATTTCAGGCACCTGGATGTCTCTGTTGGTTAAGCGACTGCCTTCGGCCCAGTTCATGATCCTGGGGTCCTGGGATCGAGTCCCACATCGGTCTTCCCCTACTCTGCAGGGAGCCTGCTTCTCCCTCTCCCTCTGCCTGCCACTCCCCCTGCCAAATAAATAAATAAAATCTTAAAAATAAAAATAAAAACAAAATTGGCATTTCACAATATAAAAATAAATGGCAAAATTTATGCTAATAAGAAAAAATTTTATTTTTCTTTACTCAGAATACTAAATAGTAAATAAAAAACACCATATCAAGTTTGGAAAATCACAAGGAAGAAAGGAAAAAGCCTTTATGTAATTTTGATGGCACTTCTACTCCCACTTTTTTAGTGAGGGGTCCTATATTTTCATATTTCACTGGGTCCTACAAACTATGTAGTTGGGCATGCTCCCAGTGCGTAAGTTCTGCATAATCACCTGGTCCCTGCATCACTCCACAGGTATATCTGGAGTATCTGTAAGCTCAAGTTAGGAAGCATGGTTGGACTGACCCATGAACAGCTTACTCTCTATCCAGTTATCTGTGGCTTTATCTTTATCTTTTTAAGAAAGTAGAAAAGGAGAAATGGGAATCATCCCTTTTGAAACTATGGAGGTCGTTTAACCTTCCCAAGGATAATGCTTCACTAGACATTAACTAGATATAGTTTCCATTTGTAGTTCTAGAGATTGGCTTAAAATTATAAAAATAATTGTAATTTGCCTGGTCTTCTGGGGCTCCTTTATTCATTCATTCATTCATTCACTCATTCATTCACTCATTCATTCATTCACTTATTCTCCCGATCT
Source organism: Ailuropoda melanoleuca (assembly GCF_002007445.2). NCBI lineage: Eukaryota > Metazoa > Chordata > Mammalia > Carnivora > Ursidae > Ailuropoda > Ailuropoda melanoleuca. The sequence goes on from NC_048232.1 coordinate 68,697,181, forward strand.
CACATTTATTTATACTATTCTTTCATAACATGTACTGAGTGTTTATCATGCTGTACATACTTTGTTAGGCATTGAGAATTCAAAAGTGATTAAGATGCTCTCTCTCCTAAAGGAGCACAGTCAATGAGGGCGGGAACAGGGAGGAAGACAGCACATAAATAATTATTTTTTTGTGACAGCAAGTGCAATAATTATGGCTATACAGAAAAAAAGATTTCTGAAGGCATAGGCATGAATCAAGGAAGACATTTTGGGGGCAGATGACATCTCTATTGCCTACCAAGTGATTAGTAAAAGTTAGCCAGGATATAGAAAAATGGCAGAGGCAGGGAGGAGAGGACATTGTATGGATGGGTTATAGCATGAACGAAGGCACTGAGACAACAAACAGTGTAGTGAGAGTGAAAAACAGCAAGTAGTTTACTGTTAATCAGGGAAAGATCAAGTAGCTAGCTTTGTCAACTAGGACACTAAGTGGCCTTCATCCTATAGCTCTGGGCAGTTTGTGAATCAATGTTTTTTGTTTTTTGTTTAAGATCTTATTTATTTATTTGAGAGAGTAAGAGAGTGAGCCCGAGTGGGTGAAGGGACAGAGGGAGAGAATATCCAAACCGACTCCTTCTCACTGGAGAGTCCCACGCAGGGCTCAATGTCACGACCGATGGCCAAAACCGAGAGTTGGACGCTTAACCAACTGAGCCACCCAGGTGCCCCTGAATGGATGGTTTTATACCTAAAAATGAGATGGCTGGATTTACAATTTAGAAAACATACACCAGTGGCTATTTGAAGTGTGGATTTGAAGGGATAAAACTGGAGGTGAGAAGCTGGAGCCTGTTTAGAAAGCTTTTTCAACAATAATACGAGAGACAATGGAGGTCTGAACTAGGGCAGTAGTAGCAAGGATGGCTTCGAATTAAAGAAATACTAAAGAGTTAAAACTGGTTGGACTTGATTATTGATTAAATGTAGGAGCGAGTGGAAGGGAGGAGCATGGGTGATTGTCAGGTCTCTTTTTTGAGGTGACTGGTGGTTAAGGATTTAGGTGAGAAACGACTTCAGAAGGAGGTAAAGACTTTGGAGGTGGAGTGGGGAACTAGGGGCTATGGAACTGGCAGGTGGAGGTGTCTGCAGGCAGTTAGGTGAGGGTGAAGTTTGGGGAGAGGGCTTGAGCTGTAGATTTGGAGGTGACAGAGCCCAGGTGGTAACTTTGAGATGGAGGAAAACACCCATGGGAGACACCCTGAAGGAGGGAAGAAGAAGACAAAGGTAATGAGGAAAAGGAGAGTGTGTTGCCATGGAAACCAAAAGGGTAAAGAGTTTCACAAATGAGGACATGAACCAGCTGTTAAATATGGCAGAGAGATCCTAGAGGAAGTGGAAAAGTTCCTTTGATTTAGTAATATAGAACAGCCAATGAGGGATCACAGGAGGAGTCTTTTTGGGAGAACCGTGGGAACAAAAGCCGGATCTGAGAGGATTGTGAAGTAAGAAAAGCAGAGACAGTGAATATAGACTACTCTTTTGAGAAGTTTGAATGAGTAAGGGAGGAGAGAATTTGGAGCACAGCTGGAAAAGGAGCAAGATCAAGGGAGAGTTGCTTCATTTTCTTTCTTTTTTCTCCGAATAGGAGACACTTAAGCAAGTTTCCAGGCAGAAGGAAGAGAATACTAGTGGAGAGGGAAAGTTTGAGACACAGGAGAGGAGGAGGAAAACTCATGGAGGGGGCAGGGCAGGCCTTGAGTAAGAGAATGCATCCTCTGCACCTGGAGGAAGGGGTTGGGGGGGGGTGCAAGGCCCCTGCAGGCCTACAGTCCCATACTTCTGCCATCATTGACACATGTCAATTCCTCAGGCTGTCTCTACTCCTCAAACTGAGCTGCAAAACTGGTGGGAAAAGTTAGGTAACTGTGCTAAATGAATTTTCTACAGATTCACATCATTTAACTACTGATGGACCACACTCGCATGGCAATTCTTTCTCTTGGGGGGGGGGTTCATATAAAAATTCCTTGATGACGATCCTCCAAGTCTCCAATCTTACCTTCACATCCCTCAGTCTTACAAGAACACCCTCTCTTGTGAGTGGTCTGAGCTTATCCATCATGAATGCCTACGGCATCTCTCCTCTCTCAATTTATGTCCTCATCTTCACCTCAATTTTTTTCTCGCAATATTAAAAATTCTATTGATCTTTGAAGGTCCAACTCATGTGATAGCCCATATCTCTGCTTTATTTTCATTTTACACATATATTTTTAAGTTATTTGATGTCTTTTATGTTATTTTATAAGCTATTTTAAACACTTTTTAGAACAAGAAAGGGATTCAATCAACCAACCAATTGCCCTGATGCCTTTTTATAAAAATTGTCTTCTTTTCATCTTCTTTATCTCTTTGACTCATTCATATCATTCTTCTACTAAGTATAAATCCCTGAAGGGCAGGTGATTTTTTTTTTCTTTTTTGGCAACTGTTCTAGTAGTGACAATGCACCGTAAATAATAGCTACCTACTACAGTTAATGGATTGTAAGTTCCTGGAGGATAGATAGATATATAGATATATATGTGCATATACAGATATACATTTATATCTTCTAAAGTCCATCAATTTAATCCAATCCTTATTAGACACTTAGTAGCCACTAGGGGTTAAGGAAGATAAAACAGTCTCTGTCTTCTAAGGATGCAAAATCCAGTAGGGCATTCTAATATGTATGTACTTGAGATTAACACCAGGACATAAACACTAATAAATATCAGGAATGGGCTTTTGGTGTGAATAGGATTTTAACAGGCAGAAAGCACTCTGTGGCAGACCATGGCCTGAAGGCAGGGTGAAATAGGCAGAGGGCGAAGCTGGACACGCAGTCTGGAACAGGAGAATGGGAGAGCTTGAATGACATGTTGATGACACAGCATTTACTCTATAGGGAACCTGGCGGTTCTCAAAGGTGTTTAGGCAGAGAAGATTATTAAATATGTGTTTTTAAAAGATTACTGACAGCAGGATTGAGGGTGAATTTGAAAAGAAGAGTTGAGGTCAGTAGACCTATGAAAAAGCTTTTCTTTTTCCCTTGAGATAAAATTGACAAATAGCATTATATTAGTTTCAGGTGCACAACATAATGATTTGATAATTGTATGTATTGCAAAATGATCACCACTATAAGTCTAGTTAACATCAGTCACCATACGTAGTTTTGAAAAAGTTTTTTTTTCTTGTGATGAGAACTTTTAAGATCTACTCTCTTAGCAACTTCCAGGTATGCAGTACAGTATTATTAACTATAGTCACCATGCTGAACCTTACATCCCCATGACTTTTAAATTTATAACTGGAGGTTTGTGATAGATAGTTTAGGTAAGAGATGATAAAGGTAAAATAAGGGCAACTTGGTTACAGATTAAATATGAGTGTGTGGGGTGGGTGGGTGTGTGTGGGTGCATGCGTGTGTGTGTGTGTGTGTGTGTGTTGGGAGGAGGTAATGAGCAAGATGAAGTAAGTGCTCAGAAATTATTTGTTGATCTTACTTTTTATAAGACACTAAATGGCAAACAGCAATAATGAATATAATTTATTAGGTATTCTGTAACACATTTCTCTAGAATCAGCCCCAGGCAATATTATTATCTGTTCTTCACCACGTTTTATCCTCTAGGCCTGATTTTGGCAATTTATCCTATATGATCAAGTGTTCTTAATATTTCAGACCTTCAGTTTTGGTCGACCTATGAGCTCATATATCCTCTAGGGAAAGATCCATAGTAGCATGCATCTTTTATACTTTTCAAGGTGCTTGGCAGAGGGTTAGACAAATAGTGGATACCAAATAGTTGTTACATTGAATTAAATGGTATTACCTGGGGTTTACTGAAGGTTGGATGTCCTCGCTCTCCTTGGCCCTGCAATGCTGCTCTTTGTGCCTGGAAGCCTTTCCTTCTTTCTCTTCACCCTCTCTCTACTATCTTAACCTATTTGCTTAAGTAGTTCCTTTCCATTATTTCTTCCAGGATTTCTTGATTGATTTGCTTCCACTGGGTTAAACGCTTTTGCAAAGTAGCATCATCTACTAACGTCTCCCTGTTACCCTGTTAGCTGCATAACGGCAGAACATCTTTTGGTGATTAGCTCATTATTTTATCCCCAGCTGGCGCACAGTGCCTGGCATACAGCAACTGCTCAGTGAATATTTGTTAAATAATCATGGCTTTGTGTGGTTTTATTTGTAAATATGAACACTTTGAAATTTGAATCTTTTTGGGGGGGTATTTTTGACTCTACTATTTTTTTTATTAAGTTCAATGAGCCAACATATAGTACATGATTACTTTTTGATGTAGTGTTTAATGATTTGTTAGTTGCATATAACATCCAATGCTCACCGGATCACGTGCCCTCCTTAATGCCTATCATGCAGTTACCCCATCCCTCCATTCCCCTTTCTTCTGCAACCCTCAATTTGTCTCCCAGAGTCCAGAGTCTCTCATGGTTTGTCTCCCTTTCTGAAATTTTAATCTTTAAATAGTTGGATGCAAAGCCCTAGATTCATCATGTAAAAAAGTAATGGTAGACCATCTAAAAAAGTATTTTTATTCTTTCTGTTCTTAAATTAAGTAAGTAGAAATTGAAGTAGATATTATTATATTTTTGAGGACCTCTATGCAATTACAGTTCTGGAGGGAAAACCCTAAGACAGCTCAAGGCTCACCTCTCTATACTGTCCCCCAGGAGCATTCAAAATATCTGCTTGGTTGTCTATACATACTATCATCTTTAGTTTGTAAGTTCCTCTGGGGGCAGGAAGCATTAGAAAACAAATGTGACATCAAAACACAAAGAAATCAGAAAGCAAGATTCCATTTTAGAAAGCCTTAAGAGGTATAGCTCTAGTGTTCCACAGACAACTCAAGATCACAGGCAATACAATCCTTTGCTCTGAGGCATTTATTTTAGTCATACCATAAAATTTCACTTTCTACTGCCTGGTACCATTTTTGGCCCTAGAGACAAAGATGTTATGAAAATCAGGCGTGGGTCTTGTTCTTATAGAACTTAGTGTCTAGGAATGAAAGAATCGGTGGTGACCCCGTTTTGAAGAGGTTGGTTCAGATCAAGACCCAGCTTTGAAATTGGTCCTCAATAAGGCGAGTGGTTGCTGAGAATATAGCTCTGTACAAACTAATTCATACCCCTGAGATAAGCTATGACTTGGGGTGAGGAATTCTTTCTCACAGATCCATTACCAGGAGTTTCTGCAAGAGCTCAGATTTTTACTTCAATACAGATGCTTCTTGTTATTTTCCCAACAGGCACTGCAAGAGGATCAATTACTACTGATAGCCTTATTTCCCAGATAAAGAAATTCCCCTTTACTCTAGTTTCTCCACAGCCAAAGTCCACTACATCTTCTTTAGAATCATCAGCTGCCATGATGGTGTAATGGAAGATATATCCTGGAATTGCTAGAAAGGACTGCATTAAATGTACTCATTGCTTAAATGCCACTATGTGCTCCAAAAACTAACTGGGAAAGCCACTGAAAGGTTACTGGCTCATTGTTAAAATCCAAGATTGGAACAGGGGTTAGAGGATTCTCATCCTCTTACATTTGAGTGGCCTAAGGCAGTGTATGCTTCTAAATCACATTTTGGATTCTTTCTTTTTTTTTTTTTTAAAGATTTTATTTATTTATTTGACAGAGATAGAGACAGCCAGCGAGAGAGGGAACACAAGCAGTGGGAGTGGGAGAGGAAGAAGCAGGCTCATAGCGGAGGAGCCTGATGTGGGGCTCGACCCCACAATGCCAGGATCACGCCCTGAGCTGAAGGCAGACGCTTAACCGCTGTGCCACCCAGGCGCCCCTGGATTATTTCTTAACAGATATTTTAAAAATGCTGAGCCCATGTAATTAGATAACAGAAATAGTACGTACAGTAGGGCAGGGTAAAAGTGCCTTTAAAGTTGTTGCTGGTTTCCAAAGGTGTCTCTGGAGTGTTAAAACTTAATGGTTCATTGACAGTAATAGTTAAAACCATAACTTATATGCTGCAGAGCATTTTTAAATTCAGCTTTCAGTTATATTATTTCAGTGGAAAACAAAGACTGGTAAGTTAACTGGCTTGGCTCTGACTATGTTATGAATAACTCTTAGAGCAAGGATGGTGATCCAGATAACTGCTCTTGCTATAGTGTTCCCTCCACCTCTGCTAACTCATTATGGCGGACATAGTAGCTAAAAAAGTTAAACTTGGGATATTAAAATAAATTAACATGTTGGAAAATACAATGAATAGCAGCCCCATCGTTTCTTAGGAGCTGTTTCTTATTTTTGAGGGATAGCAGTTATACCCTAACTATTTGAGTAATGGTTTCCTGTAAGAGTGATATGAATGGGAAACTGGCATACTCCTGCACAGAGAAGCCAATGGGAATACCCAATGAAAAATTAGGAACATTGACCATGTTACTTCAGACTTATAAATGAAACAAAAATTAAAATGTTAGCTAGATCTACTTGACATCCCCTAACTTCACAGGCTCTGTCTTCGAGGATATCTATTTCTACAGAAAGAACACCTGGCATTCCTTTTTGTAATATTAGACCAAAGTATGGGATAATGAAAACAGAAATGCCTCATGCAATGTTAATAATCTTTATACTCAGAGGGTTCAGTTGAAACTAGTAACTAATAACATTAGCCTGCATCAAGACGGAGCCTGCCAGGCTTGGCTTGTAGACTGGAACACTTGAGTGGGTTCTAACACAGGCTCAGTTGCAGGTTAGCCATCATTGTTCTGGCAATCAGTTTCTTCCTCTCTGAGGCCACACTAAAAAAAAAAAAAAAAAAAAAAAAAAAAAGTATTCCTGCAAGAAAGTACTTCCAGAAAGGCACAGAGAGGTCTGAGTAGATAAACAACAGATATCTAGATCACAGAAGCGAGAGGAGGAAAAATGAAAACCCAAAATGACTTCAAAATATATATTGTTTAACTATAGAGACATTACACTTAATCCATCCTTTAAGATCCAGGATATGCCTATCTCTGTATCTCTATCTCATTGATACTTTCTCCAGGCCTCCCAGGAAGAGTAGAGAGAATAAAGAATTGGTTCATTCCTTATAGATGAGATAGGAGGATTGGCAAGGTCATTAACTGCACAGACCTTAACTGCAAAAGCAGCACTTATAACCCCTATGACTTATACTCCAATATTTTTTTCCATTGCACTGTCATGGTAGATGACAGTTCTGAAATAGCTCCAGTAGATTTAGCTTATGAAGATAACCCACTATGACAGAAAACGCACTTTGTGCAAGCTTCCATGCACTGATCACAATGCATTTTAGTGAGTGGTCCAGTTTTCTATCTCTCCCACTAGACTGTGTGCCTTGGGGATAGAAACTATCTTAGTCTATGTAATATCCCCAGTGGTTAGCACAGTAACTAACATATAGTAGATAGTCAATAAACAATGAAGAATGAATAAATAAATGTCTGAAAGCATGATCTAACCTGGAAAATTGGCTTTTGGGAATTGGGCTCCAAGAAAAAGAGCTCTGCATGCAAAAGAATATAGAAAACTGTTGAATGATCATGGTCATTGAGTTGGGTACTAATATTGGAAAAATAAACTAGATCAGAGACAGATTATAAGTACAAAAGGAAGCAATGTTCATTTTGTTTTGTTGGTTTATGCTTCTAAAATTTACAATTTTATGTATGAACATTGCAATAGGATTTGAGCTAAAAAGAAAACAGGTAAGAAAGTAGGTGAGTGGAAGAATGGTTGATGAAAAAAAGTAGGAAGCAGAGTTTAAAACATCAAAAAGCAGGGGCGCCTGGGTGGCTCAGTCGTTAAGCGTCTGCCCTCAGCTCAGGGTGTGATCCGGGCATTCTGGGATCGAGCCCCACATGGGCTCCTCCACTGGGAGCCTGCTTCTTCCTCTCCCACTCCCCTGTGCTTGTGTCCCCTCTCTCGTTGGCTGTCTCTCTCTGTGTCAAATAAATAAATAAAATCTTAAAAAAAAAAACAAAACATCAAAAAGGGGGCGCCGGGGTGGTGCAGTCTGCTTGAGCGTCTGACTCTGGGTTTCAGCTCAGGTCTGACCTCAGCATTGGGACATTGAGCCCCACGTCAGCCTCCACACTCAGCATGGAGTCTACTTGGATTTCTCCCTCACTCTCCCTCTGCCCCCCCCAAATACATACATGAATGAATGAATGAATAGAAATACATAAAACATTGAAAAGGATAAGAAGGGAATTGAAAGGATATTTGACAGGAAAAGGGTGAAAAAGCAAAGGATCATTTTTTAGTAGGACATTCCATGAGCGCTTCTCTAAGGAATTCAGAAGCTAAGTGAGCATAGGGGAGAAACTAGAGTCATGGAATGGACAAAAGGGCTGTGAATGTGAGATATGTGGCATTGATCAGTCATAGAGAAAGAAGAAGGGAAGAAAATGGCTTCAAAAAGGGCATTCCTGTCATCAAGCAGGAAATTCTTCCTGTCATATACGTAGAAATCAAGGCCAAACTGTGAACTAGTGGTCTGTCTTCAGCTTCTTCCTCTCACTTTGATACCTGCTCTCAGGGCTGCTACTGGCTGGCCAGGCTGTAGAATTTTCCCAACCTCTGGACCTTACATTTTTTTCAACCATCAGAATTTTCCCAGCCTCTACCTCTCAGGACACCCGCTTCTACAAAAAGACAAGGAAAGCTAACTGGTTCAAGTTAAGTAATTCCTATCACAGGCTTAGCTAGCTTCAAGGTTACCTTGCCTAGTGCAGTGCAATTAACAAAGTAAATGAATAGATGGAATTCCTTGTGTGCCGGGCCCTGAGCTAGATGCAGCAGAATATGGTAAGGGAGTTGCGGAATGGGAGGTTGGTGGGGGGATGAGGCAACTGAGTGATGGGCATTGAGGAGGGCACGTGATATGATGAGCCCTGGGTGGCATATGCAACTGATGAATTGTTGAACACTAAATCTGAAACTAATGATGTACTATATGTTGGTTAATTGAATTTAAATTAAAAAAAAAAGGAAAGTAGTGATACTGAGTCATAGAAAATAGGCTTCGTTTTATAAAAAGAATATAACTTTCAAAAGTAAGAAAACTGGAATTTTAATCACTGACTTCACTTCTATTATTTGTTTTTTTCTATCCAAATAAAGTTATATCACAGGTAAAAAAAAAAAAAAGAACATGGTAAGGGAGCACATGGACTTTAAAGACAGGCATACCAAAGACAGAGGTCCAATTGACAATTTCCTGCCTATATGCCTGGGGAGTTATCCTCTCTTCCCTGGACCTTGAATTCTTTATCCAACCCTTTATTTGTAAGGAAATGATTCTTCATCCTTAGTTTCATCCTTTGTGAAACAGAGATAAAGTTGCCTACTTTGCAGGGTTGTTTTTAAGATTTAAAATATGTGTAAATGTTAATAATGTTATTTACCACTTATTCATTTCTTAATCCATGTATCTCCCTTTTAAAAAGGGAAAGTTGAGGCACAGAGAGGTAAGGTGGTATGACTAAATTTACACAGTTGGGAAGTTCCAGAGCTAACACTGAAGTCCAGGGCCTTCATGTTCTTAACCAACACACTAAAGCATCTGGGTGGACTGATGCTTCCATCTACAGTGACATGACCAGGACCACGTACAGCCCTCTCACAGTGGTGAAATACTTTGATACTAATCTCATTTAACCCTCACAGCCACCCTGTGCAGTAGTATGATCCTTACTCTGCGGTGAGGAAAATTAAGCCCAGAGAAGGTAACTCATTGGCTAAAACCCAAATAACTAATTAGTGGCAGAACTTGAAGTCACATGCAGGATTTATGACAATTAATGTAAACACAAGAAAGAGAGCCAGCCCTGAGTCCAGGGTAGATGCCCGCATCATTACTGTTTATGTAGGTGGTCGTTTTGCATCGCTTTTAAAGTTCTCTGACAGCAAAGCTGAAACCTGGTCAGGTATCTTTAGATGGATGAGAAACTGAAAGTGAAGGCATGAGCTCATGAGTAGATTTGAACTCCTTACTGCAGGGATACTGGTCAATTATCTCTCAATGAGTGGTGTTATCAGTCCAGGTTAAAACAAATTGGATTTTTAAAAAGGTATAAAATTGCCACAGTAAAATCAGATAAGCCTACTGCAGTTGGGAATAAATTCTATCATAGAAATATATCCTGCCTGATATCAAAGGCAGCCAAGAAACCGTGCCAAGAGTTTCTTGGATGAAAACTGACATTTTCTGCTGTAGAGACAGAAGTGGGAGCACTGATTGGAGAATTATATTATGAAGAGTTCTAAAATATTTATCATCATTCTAGGCCATTTATTCATTTACCCTTTTAATGCTCATTTCTTTTATGCCACTGGGTCGAGCTTAAAAGTAAAGAATAAAAATTCATTTTGTTTTTATACATTAATATAAAGAAGGAAGTGTCTCTGTTTTTTGGTTTGAAAAATAATAGCACTTCTGAGAAATATGAGAACACTAAAATGTTCTTCAAGAAATATGAGTTTTGTCATTAATAAGGATGCTAGATTTACCTGAGTAGGTTATGAAATTTTACTTTTTGGGGGGCAGCTTTTTGCAACTTGAATATTTCAAGAGGAAATAAACCAATAAAGACAATGAAAATTGCCATTGCTTCACTGTACCGATGACCACGTTATGCTTTTTTCTAGATTTAACTCAGGCATCTCCTTCTCCAGGTGGCCTTTTTTGGCTCTCCATTAGAATTGAGATGTCCTTCTTCTGTGCTCCAGGAGCACCCTGCACAAACTGCCATCCATCACTGCCCACAGCACACTGCCCAGAAGCTATCTGCTTGCACATCTGTGCCCGCAGAAGAATGGTCAGGACAAGAATCATGTCTTATATTCATCTGATGTCCTCAGCATTTGGCTCATGGCCAGAGCTAGGAAAATGTTCTCTGAACAACACTGAATTTTAAAATGACAACCTGAGTATAGAAACATTCCCTCCACCTGCATAACATTCAGTTTCAAGTGTATTGAGTATACTTAAAATGTCATTTTCTAATGGTATCAAAGACTTGTAAATGAAAGAAAAAGTAATTTGTGTGTCAACTATACTTCAGTAATATATATTTTTTTAAATCAAAAGAAGAAAAAAAAAGAACAAGCGAGTCTTCTTTTCCAGGTCTTCACTATTTGGCTTATATAATATTAAAAGGTATTTCTTTAAAGCATCGTTTCTATTTCTCAGGCTGGAAGGATACTTTTGCTAGTGTCCTCACAGTTTTCTATTTTGGCTCTGAATCCAGAGACATGAAAGAGGCTTGACTCAGCCACCGCTTAATACTGCACAAGCTTGAGAGAGAAGACTATTATATAAGCTAATGTGTATTTTAAGGTTTTTTTTTTTTCTTTCTTTCTTTCTTTCTTTCTTTCTTTCTTTCTTTCTTTCTTTCTTTCTTTCTTTCTTTTTTTTTATAGCCAGTACCTAAATGCCACCTTCCAACCTTATGAAAGTGCTGGGACCCAGTGTGTGGGAAAGCGAGGTCCCCTACTTGCTCTGTATTCCTTATAAGTCTAAAAAAATAAAAGCAGTTGATTAAAGGTTAGCAATTTTCTTTTCTTTCTTTACACGTACTTGTAATTCATTTAATGCAGGAAGTGGGCTGAATTTTCTTGTTCTTTCCAATTCAACTGTCAGGGAGCTTTCTTGCCAGCCTGCTATGGTTACCATGGCAACAAGATGATGGTGGCAGTAATATGATCTCATGTCTTGTGTCAGTAGCAACAGATCATCATGCTTGGGGATAATTTTGACAATTAGTTTAGTTATAGATTTAGGATTTATTAGCGTTTGATTGCTTTACTGGAAATATTGAGCAATTATAGCCCTAAATCGGTGATAAAAGCATGTTTACAAAGGTTAGCATTTCCCCCTACATGACATCTTATATCATACGGCATTCTAAAACTTGTACAGTGCTTTCATATAGTGTATTTACTTTGATTTTTATTAAGCAGAATAGCCATTACTAACCCCATTTTATAGCAGAGGAAATAGAGGCTCATGAAATATGCTTTTGTAAGTAGCAAAGCAACTCTGCAATGGAGCTAAAACTTCAACCTGGGGCTTCTGGCATCAGAATCACAACATTTTCCTTATGCCCATGTTGAGAATTGATGTGTCTTAGGAAAATCTTCTTAGGTGCACTGGTTAGACCCTGGAATATCTGAATTAAAATAGTTAAAATGTGTGTATGATCATAACTGCATGAATTTGAAAATACAACTATTTTACATTTGGATGATGCTTCATACTTTTTACATCTCCCATGGCAACCTTCTCTTTTAAGGCTTCCCTGATACCATGTACATAAATAGAGTCTTCTCCTTCCCTTTGCCCAATGACCATAGCCTTGCTTTTTAAAAATTATTGTTAGTTGCATTTATTTTCCCATTGTGAGTTCCTTGAAGGCAGGAATCATTCATCTTCGGAAGGTCCCCGTTCCCGGCATACTACCTGGTACATAAAAGATGTACCATAAATGCTTGTTATTTGTTAAAGTTAACTCATCTGACTCTCACACAACCTCAGGAGGTAGGTACAGAGGGTATTATGATCAACCATTTTAAGAATGAGTAAATAGGGGTCACATACATAATCACAGGAAATTCAATTCTCCCACCCCAGCCATGTGCTCTTTCTACATCATCCTGTTTGCTCTATTCCTTCATTTATTTCTTTGCTCAGTCGTTCATTCATTCACCAAACATTTGTTGGTTGCACCTTATATACCAAGTACTGTTATAGACGCTGGGATACAAAAATAAGTAAGACATAGTTCTCACCATCACCGGACTCACAGATATCAGATAATTTTCTGCCTGGAGAAGTTGGTAAAATAAAACCTTATATGAAACTCTGAATCTGCACTAGATTACTTCCCAATTTAGTTGGCCCCTTAAAAACATATCTTCAGAATATATTTCAATTCCCCCTTTAATGCAAGGTTTTAGAACCAGACGAACCTTAAGCTATCATGAATATAGAATCAAGTACTAATTCTGTGTCGATTTTTTTTCTCAAGTACGAAATCACCATTTTTAACTTCCCACAAAATCCTCAAACTTAACATGTCTGAAATGAAACCTAGTATCTGCCCTACACAACTGGGATGGAGCAGAAAGAGGCAGATAAATAAGTTAGACTCCTAACTCTCCTGACTCTATGTGATATGTCAACTTGGGTTAGTTACTTACACTCTCTAAGTATGTGTTCATTTGTACCCGACACAAAACACAGTGCTCAAACAGATTAGTAAAAAAGTTGTCAGTGAGGATGAAAAAGGATAACATAATATTGCTACCTGGAACAATGCTAGCATTAGGAGTTACTCAATAAATACTCATTAAATGAATGAGTGGGCTAAACAAATATGATTAGATTCTTTTCCTGAAACACACTCGATTGCCAAGACAAAACTTCTGAATATCTTTACTTCTCTTTCCTCAATCTCCACACTATGGAGTCAGGTGTATCTTATATCTGTAATATCTTGGACATGTTCTTTTCTTTCCATCCACTGCCATACCTTGTTCCAGCCCCACCCTTTCTCAACTACACTTTTGTAGGAGGTTCTTGACTGAACTTCTCTCTTTCCATGCTCTCTGATTCCTAATTATTGCCCAAACCATTATTTTTCAAGCATAAATAAGAATGTACATCTCTTCTGGTCAGAAATTTTGGATTTATTCTCATATTCTAATTAAGAAACTTTTTAGCATGACAGTTGAGATCCTTCAAGAGGTGACCTTCAGTTCCATTTATAATGATCCCCCTTCCTAGACTCTTGAGTTTTAAGCTTTACAATTTCCTAAACATGCTTTTGGATTTCTAAAGTTTTTGCCTTCATGCCTAGTGAGTGGAATGATAATTTGTATGTAATACTTTGTGCATGCTTTGCAATTTGTAAAGAATACACTTATGTATATATTGAAACTTCATAATAACCCTATGGTAGATGTATATCATTTTATTTTACTGATTAGGAAATTAAAAATCAGAGTGGTTAGATGATTCATCATAACCTTTATAAGAATTATGTTGGAAAATATTTTTGTCTGTGATAATGATTGAACAATAGAATAATTAAATCAAAGTATTTAAAATAACAACTGTGACTTCAAAATGTTAATGTTCAACATTCGTTCAGCTCTTTAGCAGGGAGGCTAATAATGATGGCTCTGAAGCCCAACTGCATTGGTGGGAATCCTCGCTCTACTATTTCCTAGATCTGTGGCTCTGGATAAGTTACTTGATCTCTTTGTCCTTTAGTTTACTCATTATTGTAATGGGGATACCCATAGTCTCTATTGCACAGAATTGCCCTAAGGGTTGAGTGAGTTGAGTGTGAAGTCTTAGAATAATATTTCACAGATAATAAATATTCATAAGTGTTATTGCTGTTAGTAGCCTCAAAGATACATCATAATAACTTCTTTTTTAGAGTATTCCCTGGTTTCCAGGAGCAAAATTAATTGCTTCCTCATTGGTGCTCCAGTTGGACCTTGTTTGAATCTTCTATGTTGTGGACACTAGAGCCGCTCTAAACTATTGGCTCGGGATGGACTCTGAAAGTTTACATCTCCTCCTTATTAGGACCAGTCACTCAATTTTTCTAAGTCAATTTTTCTAAGGTAATAATAGTATTTATGCAAAACGGTTGTGGTGATTATATTGTTAGTGCAATAAGGCCCTTAGTACATGCAATAGAGCAAGTGCTCACTAAAATTTAGCTACTATTGCTATTGCTCACATAAATATTTCACCCACAATATTTTGAATTTCTTCTGGTTAGAATCTGTCTTTTTTTGGTTGTTGTTATCTTTACTCCTATCTTTATTTTTTCTACATAGTGGAGTTTTAAAAATAAACATTCAGATACAGGGATTTTTAAATAAACATGATTTAAGTAGAAAAATGTAACTTAATCTTTGTAGAGAAAACCCCAAATTCTAAGTTGATATGTACTAGGATTCAAATACTAAAACATTAAATTCTAGGAAGAGCTATCTTTTAAAATATCTATTTTAATTATTATACAATATAAATCTAGTGGTTGTCTGGAAAATATGAATGCATATAATATGCATATAACACATACTAGATCAGGTTTAGATTATAAAATTTCTGTTATCTCGTCCAAAAAGGAAGCAAAAGTATTTAGATGACTTTATAACATTAAAATTTTGAGAATTTTCTGTAAGTTGGCATATCTCAGTAAGGAATGAAGTTGGTTATACTGCATATGAGAACATCTTAATGCAGTGATTTTTTTTATTATGCAGCTTTATATAGCACCCTTCCCTGAAAGAGTGACTATACAGTGCCTAGTGCTAAATTCAGTAACTAACTAACTCAAGTCTTTTCACTTTCATAAAGAGGTTTCAGAAATGAAGTTAATATTCTACTTAGCAAATTAAAATATAATATTATGTGTTTCAATGTTGTGTGCCCACCCACCCATCAGACTGCTGATGAGCTGCTATTCATATGCTCAGATTAAGTACTATGCATATTTCTGGTTCACTATGAAAAGTAACTGCACATACACATGAAGAAGGGATAGAAGAAAATGAATGAGCAGCTAGAAATGATTACAGGCAACTTTAACACCACAAAATCAGACATTTTGGACAAATATTCAATTTGGAATTCACTGATCTTTTACTATTAGGAGTCAAGGGCTGGCAGGACTGAAGAATTTCCTGGGATTCTCATGGTTTGTCCAGAAGCTCAGGATCCAAATTTTTGGTCTCAGGATAACAACGGTAGCAGCAACAACAACAAAAAATCACAGCAACCACCATTCATTCACTGGGCATTTACTTTAAGCCAGCACTTACATAAAGCTTCAGCTTCTGCAGTAGGCTGAGCAGGACCCTCGAAATTATCAGGTCCTAATCCTTGGAACCGGTAAATACTACGTTATTTGGAGAAAGGATGTTGTAGATTAAGTCAAGGATTTTGGGATGAGGGGATTATCCTGGATTATATGGTTGGGTTGATTACATGTATCCTTGTAGAGGCAGAAGGATATTTGACAGACAGAAGAGAAGGAGGTAATGTGGCCATGGAGGCAGAAATTGGAGTGATGCAGCCACAAGTCAAGGAATGCCAATAGGAACCAGAAGCTAGAAGAGATAAGGAACAGATTCTCCTCTAGAGCCTCCAAGGGGAGAGAAGCCCTGTCCACACCTTGATTTTGGCCGAGTGAAACTGATTTCAGACCCCTGACTTCCAGTACTGGACATGAATAAATCGTTTCTGCTCTAAGTTCTCCAGTTTGTGGTAATTTGTTACAGCAGCCACAAGAAACTAACAAGTTTTGAGGATCCAACCATAGAGTTAATATCAGAATACTGCTGATATTCCTTCATCAGACTCCCAAACTCTTGATTTTTTTTTTTTTGGTTCTGTGGGGGCTGCTGCAGGTGAGAATAGAGCTATTAAAGCATCCTTCCAATGTTAAGCATCACTTGCTGACAGTTTTGTAAAATCTTCCATTGTCAGCCCTACCTACTTATAAGTTGGAATTGACATGTAGGTACAGTGAGTCAAAGTGACGTAAATGCCTTGTTTTTCCCTAAGTACATTTTTTTAAATGTAGCAATACCAATGTTGTTATTTCAGTGTTTCTTGTTTAATTTCTTTCACTCATACATTCTTAATTTACTAATAATTAAAGAATAGCAATATCTGTGAACATAATAAATACATAAGAAATGGATTTATGGGTTTATCGTTTCTTTTTACCAGCAAAATTTTAAGAACCTGTATGTGCAAGGCTTGATTTAGGCCCTAGAGATTTAATGGTAAACAAGACACGTTTCCTGGCCTCATTTAACATTCTTGTTGAGATAAAAAGAAATAACATCGATTCACAGATAGTAAAAAGCAGAGTGTGAAAATGCCATGAGGAGAGAATGGAGACAAGGTTGACATTCAGGTTTCTGGCTTGAATGACTGAAAAAAATAGTGGTGCCATTCACTGACATGGAAACTGCAGGAGACGAAGCTGATTTTGGAGTGATGGGTTTGAAGTACCTGTAAGAACATCCACATAGAAAAATGGATCTGGCGTGAAGAAGACAGAACTAGTATGACATTACAGATTTGGGAATTACCTGGACATTGGTGGTCATTAAAACTTAGGAATGGAACTGATTGTCCCTGGACGTGGTGTGCAATGTACAGCCTCATAAAGCATGTACAGGCTTAGCAAGGCACGGATGACTAAACCAATTTGAGATAAAGGGGTCTGATATACCAACTGAAAAATCAGATGTCCGATATATCCCCTGTCTAATCAGGATAACCTTAAATGCCAGACTCAAAGTTTAGACTTTTTTTTTAATAAGTAATGAGTAATAGGTATTTTGATTAGGAGACTGATAGGATCATAGCTATGTTTTATAGGGTGAATCCAGGTAGTGCGGGGATGAATGCTGGAGAGAAAAGGCTGAAGGTGAGGAGTTCAGTTGGAAGGTTAATGTGATGATCTAGGATAAGAAGTATTGAGGTCATGGAATAAGTCCCAAATGTACTAAATAAAATTGGTATCAAAGGCACAGCTTTGAATGTTTATTTCCACATTAAAGGCCTTGCATTTTGTATAATGTGGAAAGAGAGAAAAGTGACACGTCATGAGGAAAAATTCGGTGTATGACCTGACCCAGTTTATTTACTGAGAACTTTGTGGAAGCAGGATCAGTGGGACATGCAGTGCCGTACCCTGGCAGTTGAGAGGAAAGTTAATAATAACTATCTCCACAGGCTGGACGGCGCTGCTCACTGAGCATGCTGCTAAGGGCCGGCAAGAACTGAATGAAAAGAATTATCCCTTCATTCTCTTTAGGGAGATGCTGACGAATGAAGCGTGTTTAACTCAAACTAACAGTTTTACTTGGTGATTTATTTCCTGAGGTCACTGCTGAGCTGATGTGGGTGGTGGGCATTGTTCCTTTGATCCTGGAGTTCTTAGCATCATTTTCAGACTTGACCAAAAGTTGGTGAGGTCTTAGGACTATCCTAGCAAACGTACCCTAGGTTCTATAGGTAACTAGGATGCTTTCTGGAATATTTTAATGCTTGTGAGGCAGTGTGAAACAGTGGAAATGTAACTCACTGGAGTCAGACAGACCAGAGTTTGAGCGCCATTACTACAATTCTGTGATCCTGAGAAAATTATTTAGCTCTTTAATTAAGCCTTAGGCAAAATGGGGATAACATTGTGAAAATTTCATAAAATAATATATGGAAAACTCAGTGCTTGAGACTTAATAGATATACAATAAATATAAGTTCCCTTCCATATTTGAGGTTACATCAAAATGTTCATCAAGAATATGTTGAATAGGGGTGCCTGGGTGGCTCAGTCGTTAAGCGTCTGCCTTCGGCTCAGGACTTGATCCCGGCATTGTGGGATCAAGCCCCACATTAGGCTCCTCTGCTATGAGCCTGCTTCTTCCTCTCCCACTCCCCCTGCTTGTGTTCCCTCTCTCTCTGGCTGTCCCTCTGTCAAGTAAATAAATAAAATCTTAAAAAAAAAAAGAATATGTCGAATAGAGAATTTGGAAAAGGAAAATCAATCCAGGGAAAATGGGAGAAATTCCTTAAGAAACGAAACATAAAATTTTATTGGGGTTGTTTGCTTAGTTTGTTATAACTCTGAGGCATTTTCTTGTTTTTACATGAATCTTAAAGGATTTTTAATCAGTAGGTTTTTCCTATCTTCCATTCAGTTTTTAGTTAGTTGATGCAGTGATGTGAGTATTCAGAATAACTAAAAACATCTCTTTCTAGGGTATATTGCAGGGTACCCTAACTTACTGTGTATGCAACATGAATAACTCCTAATATGAGACAACAAACCAAATGCATGTCTAATCAATTTAGAAAAATGTTTAGGAGGCTCTGTAAATATGTTTTTGTAAACGCGTGCTGCCTGCCAACTTGTCTGATTTTAAGAGTTGCTATAACAACCAGGAGTCCTCTGCGCAGTCTTGGCAGTCTGCATTCTGAGATTTTCTTTTTTTTTTTTAGACTGAGAAATATTATTACCTTGCCTGGGCCTGTTAGCTCAGTCATTTAAAGCATGGTACTAATAAAGCCAAGGTAGGGGATTTAAAAGTTTACATTAGCAACACAATTCCATACATGGGCCCTTTTCCAGGCAACTTGTTCATTCATTCAAAAATATTTATTGAATGACTGTCATATGCCAGACTGTTCTAGGTATAAGGGATAAAATAAAGCAGTAAAACAAGAACAACAAAACAAATAAAAAATAATGAAAAGTGATTGCAGTCAGGTGTGAGGGGTAGAGAGGTGACATACACTAAACAAGCAACAATAAATATATGGGTGGGGATATAGACAGGGTAATACGGACCATGAAGACAAAGAAAACAGGGCAGGAGAGAAGTGCTACATTAGGCCTCTTGATGTGGTGATATTTGAGCAAAGATTTGGACAAGTCGAGTAAAAGTTGTACATAACTTGTGGAAGACCACTTCAATAAGAAGGAGAGCAAGTGCACAGGCCCTGAGGGGGAGTGTGCTTGGCAGGATTTGGACCAGCAAGGAGGCCTGGGTGGCTGGAGTGGAGTACTCAGAGAAAGAATGTTAGGTGATGAAATCAGAAAATGAAAGGAGAACCTATTCACACAGGGTCTTGGAAGCCATTCTAAGGATTTTAGATTGTATTCTGAGATGGGAAACCCATGCATGATCATGAGCAGAGGAGGAACAAGATCTGATCTACATTTTAGGAAAGAACACTTTGGCTCCTGTATGGAAAAGAGACCGCAGGAAATCAGATGGGAGGGAGACCTGCAAGGACGCTATTACAATAATATAAAGGGTATGGTGCTGATGGCTTAGAGCAGGGGGCAAATGGTGAGAAGTCAGCAGCTCTAGATGTACTTTGGAAGTAAAGCCAGTGGGAATTGCTGATGGAATACACAGGAGGCAGGAGAAAAAGAGTGAGTCAAAAGATGACTCCAAGGTTTTTATCTTGAGCTCTAGAAAAGTGAAGATAATATTTTTTTTTCCTCAGGAAAGACTGAAAGTAAAAGCAAGCACAAGCATCTATGTGTGGGTGTGCATGTGAGTGTGGGCATGCATGCTTGTGCGTGTGTGTGTGTGCGTGTGTTTGTTAAAGTTGAACCTAGAATGGACTTCTGGGCATAATAATTCTGAGATTTTTTGTGAGACATCTAAGTACATATGTCAAGCAGACAATTGGATACATAAAAATATCCTTCATATGGGGCACCTGGGTGGTGCAGTTGTTAAGCATCTGCCTTCGGCTCAGGGCGTGATCCCGGCGTTCTGGGATCGAGCCTCACGTCAGGCTCCTCCACTGGGAGCCTGCTTCTTCCTCTCCCACTCCCCCGATTGTGTTCCCTCTCTCACTGGCTGTCTCTCTGTCTGTCAAATAAATAAATAAAATCTTTAAAAAAATAAAATAAAATAAAATAAAAATTAAAAAATCCTTCATAGATTTCAGAGTTCAGAGGAGAAGTTTGGTCTGAAAATATAATTTTGAGAGTCATCAGCATACAGATAGAATACAGGGCCATGGCGCTGAATGAGATCAACCAGGGAGCGAACATGGATAGAGAAAAGAAGACAAAGGACTGAGCCTTAGACCCCTCCAATGTTAGAGGTGGGAAAGATGAGGAAAGTCCAACAAGAAACAATGAGGAAAAATGGCTAGCAAAGTAGAAAAAGCAAGAGATAACCGGATATTGAAAGAAAATTATTTCAAAATGGAAGAGTTTATCAGTTGAGTCAATATTACTGATAAGCCAGATCAAATGAGGACCAAGAATTGGCAATGAAGAAGTCATTGGTGACTGTTTTTAGAGCAGTTTTGGTAGTGTGATAAGGAGAACCATCTCTTGTGCAAGACAGAACAGAAGGGGAGGTAGTGACCACTGACAGATCTTTTGAGGGACTTTTCCTATAAAGGGAATTGAAAAATGGGGCAGTAGCTGAGGCAATGCAGGGTAAAGAGAGTTTTAAAATTCAAGTTAGGACCTATTAAGTAAGGTGTGTTTGCCTGCTGATGGGGGTAATCAACAGGGAGGGAAAATATGATGATGCAGGACAGAGGGGAAACAGTGAAAGCTTTGAGTAGGCAAGAGGGGACATTTAAATGTGATGGATTTCTTTCATCCATTCAAAAAAATTAAATGAGCATCTATCATGTACTAGATATACAGCTAAGTACTGGGAACACAGAAAAGAATAAAATGTGGTTTCTGTTATCAAGGAGGTCATTTTCTTAAGAGAGGGAAGAAGTATTTTTACAACCTAGTCATTCACACTTAATGTAGCAATGGTAATGTCTGAGAAATATACCCAGGGCTCTGTTCTGGGCCCCGTTCATTATGGCATGCTGATGCTTGGCCTACCATGTAACTAACTATAAGCTAATTCAAGACTTTCATTCCTCTAATGCATTGACATGTCCTGGATCGAACTACTGATTAGACCTAGGTAAGAGTTCTGAGCATGATTTGGTGCTGTGGCTGCACAGATAAAGTTAATGGTCACAGAATTGAGAAATGTTCAGAGGTAAAATCAAGAATACTTGGTGACTAACTGATCTGGAGTAAGGCAAAGAAGAGGGAATCAAGAATAGAATTTCTCATATTCAGGATCCTGGAGGTGGGGCTGCTGGGAAACAAATTATTAAAAGGTAGCATGTGATGGATAAGAAGAAGAAATCTGGGACCTGTTCTTTAAAAAGAAATTTAATGTCAACCTGATACTTTCAGTATCTTTAAAAGGATATTTCTGTCTATAAAGAGAAAAAGAATAGACCTGCTCTCTACATAATATCACAAACACAAAAGAAAACTAGAAGACAGGAAAGATTCTAGGATACTTTCTGACACCACATAAAAGACAAAAAAAAAGCTCCTGAATTGATGTCTTTTTCATACAATAGCTTGAGAAATTCAATGAAAGTTAATTGGAACATCTGGTTGTGTTTCATTGTGGCCCCAGGCTTTACGGGTCCTATGAAAACATTGCAAATAGTATTGGAATTTTAGGAGAAGAGAACATATATGACCTAGGCACCTATTTTCAGGTTAATTCTTCTACGTAGTAAGCTTCATGGTACCACGAAGTGCTTTCAAATTTTCCTACTCAGGTACTCCCACTGCCAGAGGGATGAAAATGAGCACCTCAGGACAGCAGATGAGGAAAGGGCATGTCTGCGGGTGTAACCTGCAAACATGAAATTTCTTTAAAGTACGGCATTTTAATTTTAACATTTAAATAAACTTTATATTCAATTCCATAAAATACCCATTTTTCTTTACACAAAAATAATAGATTCCACTCCTTCTCCTACCTTGCTTACCCTGCTTTGAATCACTGAGCAAAACCGATGCACTGGAAAGATAGGTCACAATTTGTCTAATGACTTCGCTTATATCCTTGTATCCTGCCAAACCCCCCAGAGCACATGGAGAAGCTCAGGGGAAGGGGAAAGAATACCGAACAAAGTTTCAGGATGCCTGGGCTCTTCTATCACAGTTCTGCATTTATTTTAAATTTTATTTATACCCTTCTATTTCCAATAGGAGTTTGTAGTATCTGTGTGATTTTTGGAAAACCACAAACACTCTGTGCCTTGGTTTCATTATGTATAAAGAAATTTATAAGGGGATCATTCTATACACCACCAAATTCCCTTCTAAGAGACTAAGATTCTAGCCCCTTTTGGTCTAAATGAAGTGTAAACAGCGTGATTGGATGATGACATCGTAGGTATATTAGTAGATCCAATAAACATTTTGGGGAAAAATAAATATTCAGCTAAGGCTTGAGTCATAATGAAAACTGAATTAGAAAAAAAAAACACCCTAACCTTGGGAGATGATTATGGCATAGAATCCATATACTTGACATGTGCTGTAAGACGAGGTTATTTCTTGAAAGTGGAATTGCAACTTTAGGCTGAAAGATATCAATCCTCCAAGGCACCCTCAGCAAGCCCACAGGCAAACTCCCACCTTAGCAGACTGAATAATTTGCCTGTAAAATATCACATTGAGGTTGGTATGCTGACTATGATGGGAGAAAGGTTCATGTAGGAGAAGGCCTGCACTGGAGATGCTCACAGAGATGGCAACGGCAAAATGACATCTTAGTCCACTATTTAGCACCATCCCATTTGCAAGTACTTCTCTCACACACCTCACTTGTTTTTTACAGTTTGACAGCAATAATGCTGATACTTCCTGATTCTGGGATGGTAACAATGATCCAAATAGATTCTCATCATTTATCAGCATTCACAAAAAAGAAAACAGTTAGCTATGAGTTTCTAGAGGGAAAATCCCTAGAATCAGAAAAGTAAAGGGTACATGATGCCTTATCCAGTGAAGACTTATAAAAGTATGGTGTTCCCTTTAAGCATAACAGCACTCTGAAAAGTTTGCCTCCAGTAAGGGATCTTTTGTCTCTCTGAAGGAAATTCATTGGCAATGCCCAATCAATAAACCTGGCTGCACAAAGGGTCATGCAGTCTTAGAAATACTTAGCCAGCCTTATATCCTCTTTAAGAATATTGAAGACCTGGCGATCCCATACATGGATGTCTGCATGCCTTCTAGGTGTCATAGTCTATACCATACTTCTTTCAGCAGAGGGTTGAGAAGGCTTTCTTTTTTGACCACATCTACCATTTCCCTCCACAGATTATGCTTCCTTTTATAAAACTGAATCTTCTTTTGCTGAGGTAAGGACGAACACAATTTATTTGAAAAGACCCTTATAAAATATATTATAAAAAGATGCTGTGTTGGAAACATACACTGAAAACTAAAAATTAACATCACCTACAAAGAAATTCTAAGTTCTTTTCACCAGTTGGTTGAATGATCTTGGGCAAGTTATTTAACCTCTCTGAACCTTTTTTTCAACTATAAAATGTGCATACTATTCTCTTGCCTCATGCTACTAATCAGTTAAAAACCACACAGTAGCTGCATACTGTATTGGATTCTGAACAAGCCTAGTTAAAACATCAACATTCTATAAATAGTATTGTAGCTTGCCATATGAAGAGAGAGCATCATTAGTGTCCTGTCTCAACCACATGGTTGGTGAAATTAGGACACAGACCATGAATGAGGTCATCTAAAATCCTGATTCAGACAACCAGGCAATAGGGAAGGAAGCCTTTATCTAAGAGCTCATTATTTCTTATTAGAATGCTGCTATGCATGCTTAGAATTGTGGTGAAGTCCTTAGCCTCAACTGACAGCTTATTTGAACCTGTTTGAATGGCGCCTGAGATTCTAGTCAATAAACAGGAACTGGCCTGTTCATCTGTACATTCCTCTTAAATTGGTTGAAATAAATCTTCAACACTTGATTTTCTGACCTGGTTCTCAGCCACTCAATGTCAGCGTGTGGTCTGGCATTATGAGAAATTTTCCAGTCTGTTGGGTGGAAGTAATCCAATCCTGCCACTGCTAGCAGTAGAAGGGAATGAGAGTACAGAGACAAGATCCAAGAAAACAAGAAAAGTTCTGAGGCTTAGGAGAAGTGGTACTGTGTAGTAACAATCTGGAGAAATGGAGTTGGAGGTGACTGAGAAAGCCAGAAGATGGAATGTCCCAGAGAACAGAGCCACTCTCTGGCTGGAAGCTGGGAGGATAGTTAAAGAGCAGAATGCTGTATGTCTGGATTCTTCTGTGCATGAACAGGTACTGCAGCAGGATGGGGCAGGTGGGACTGGAAAGGTAGCCTTCATCCTCCTGGGATAGAACAAGGGCCATGGAACTGATTCAGTTGTAGTCGTAGCTGTAGAAGGTCAAGTCTGAGGGTAGAGCATGGTGCCCAAGTGGAGTATACCAGTAGCGGAACACAGTTCAGGCAGATAGTTCCAACTGGCAGCCTAAGATAAAGAAGCATTCTAGTGCATGCATGTGGGTGGTGTTCCCTCCCCAGTGGCATAGGGGATTCTAGGGAACCTCCTAGATCCAGGCTGAAGGGCATATTTCTGTCAATGAGTGGCAGGGTCTCAGTCGTTTAACTCAAAGCAAACCATTGGTTAAAACCTTTGATAAGTAGAAATGGGCCATGAGACATGGAGGACAGAGCAAGACTCAAGGAGGGAGGCTCAGATTGAGGCTCCGGAATGAGACCAGTGAGACAGGGCCACTGCAGTGGTGAGAGCAGGGGCCCTGCAACAGGTCCAGCTTAGCAGCAAGAATTGTTTGATGTGCAGTCATGTAAAGTGGGTTAGAGTTTAGTTATCTGCAGCTTTATGTGTGGCTTGAACTTGAGAGTGGGTGGAGGGGCAAGGCTCGATCTTGAGATGGAGAGGTGGTTATTCCACCTGTGGTGAGGAGGAGGTATGCTCAAATTTAGAACCCAAATGGGGAGCAGGCAACCTGGAAGGCAGTTCTCTCTCCTTCTCGTGCTCTATCTTGCTGTCAGTCTCAAAAACTGAGACTCAGAAACTGGTTTAAACCTGGTTTAAGTACATCTGCCTAACTTGCATATGAGATAAACAAGGCAATACTGCCTGGTTAAGGAAGGGAAGAAGATTCCAGTGGTGTTGATCACCCCACTTAAGATGATCTGTCATCATTCATCTCCTCAGCATTTCCAAAGACGTTGCTATAACATTTGGGTTTGAAGTGATGACTGCATCAAAAATGAAAAACGCAAAAACTTTAAACTCTAGGTGCACACGAACAGGATGACAGCTTGCCCAAGATTTTTTCCTGTTTTTATTATTTGAGTAAATCGCAAGTAATACCTACTATCCAATTTGTGATTTTAGTCATGGTTAATTTTAAAGGGACATGATAATACCTTTAAAAAAATCTCTGGCCAGTTACATATCAATTCTGTCAATCCATTGTGTAGTTTTACCCATGCTACTGTATGACGTCTGCCATTTGCCACAGTGTCATGTGTTTAAATGGCACATCAAGGTTAGACTGATGGTTGCCACTTGCTTAAGAACTTTAAAAATAATCTTCAGCAATTTGTTCCACTTTTGTATCTTAGCATGTGATTTTGCTTTGTGAAACACAAAAGATAAATCTTATATTTAGGAACCATGTGGTAGGGAAGCTGGTAGAGTAAAATTTAATTGACTTTTTTTCCCTGCAGCTTTTGAAGAAATGGGATGTGAACCCAGATTAGGTGGTGGCAAACATATTTTTGTAAAAGGAATTTTACTTGCTGAGGCTGAATTTATACTTCCAAGCCTCAGTCATCCTTGATTCCTCTCTCTCGCTCCCAAAGTCAAATTTTACCATGTTTCATCCATTCTTCTGCCACAATATTCTAGAATCTGATCTGTCTCCTTTTGTCCGTCACTATAGGCAGTGACTTTTCACATCCCCTAACAGTTCTCCTGTTAAAAGTCCTTCTTTTCCCTCCCTCCATCCTTGATATTGCCCCTCAAGTCAGAGTATTAACACACAAATCTTATCAGGACACTGTGCTACTCCTAGCATTTTTTACATAATTAAGTTTAAGCCCCATCAGATGGCATTTGAGGGGCTGGTGATCTGGTCCTAATTTATCTCTTTAACCGCCTTTCCTGCCTCTCCCATCCCTGACACATACACACTGAACCTCCAGGGACATCCCTGTATTTCTCAACATGCCCTGCACAGTCATATCTTCATGGCCCTTGATATATGCTCTTTCCTCTGCCCAGAAATTCTTCCTAGGTTTTTTGGCCAGCTGACCCCTTCAACTCATTAAGGACTGGTTCAGAGACCCACTTCTGTGAAATCTTCCCTCCTTCCCCCAATCAGGTAAGCAAGACCTTCATGATGTTCCAAGGCACCTGTGTGGAAAACTAGCTACACTGTGTTGTAAGATTGTGTTTATGATGAGTCTGTCTCTTCCACTCAGTCAGGAGCTCCAGAAAAACCGGTGGCCGTTACTCATTCATTTATGTTTTATGCTCCCTCCTGCTTCTCCACCTGCTCTTCCAGTCTCCAGGGTCTAGTATGGTCCCAGACATACAATAAACCCCTCAGAACAGTTGTTGGTTCCAAGAATGAGTGATATGTTATATGGGATTTCATGAGTCCCTTTAGTTTTGTTTTCTTAACTAACTTGATGCTTATTCAGGTAAATTCACTTCCAGGTCCACCTTACTGACTTTTTGATTCTAGTTCTCAGTCATTTCTCCCCTTTGGCACAAAACTGATTGCACAGTATATACTGAAATCCTAGTCTTCAAATTTATGACAAAGTCTGAGAGTTCCCAGTCTTTTGCCAAGCTCAAATAATACACTTCTTAAAACCATGGACTAAATTATGTGCCAGTGAAAATGCTCTCTACTTTGTCTCAGTTGTTTTTGCAGAACAACCATTTCTGTAAAGCTCTTTCTCCTAATTTTTAGCTTAAACTTTTCATTAGATACAGGCCATTTCTCCCTGTCTCATCATCTTCTGAGACCGTACATTATCCTGTTACTTCATTTATAATGGGAGCATATTTATTTTCTGTGATGATGACTCCCCTGAGCCTTCCTTTTTCTTAGCTACCTACATAAAGTTAACTTCCTCAGTGGCAAATTAAGGACAGATTACAAGCAGCCTGGGAACCAGGCTCTGTCACCATGGGGGGCCGCCCACTCAGCCTCCTTCTGTTCAACCATCCGAAAGATGCAGCTGCTAAGCCAGCCCCAGCACCAGGCTGCTCTCCCCCTGCCTTCTCTTTAACTCATCGAGGGAGTGGAGAAGTCCCTTTCTCCATCAGGAACTGGTTGGGTTCGGATCCTGAGTTCTCTAGACTCTCCTCTTCTCCCCCCCCCACCCCAGCTGCTTACCATCTCCCTCCTACACCAAGGCCAGCAGTGACTGCGCTCCAAGACTCCCCCTCCTTCCAGAACTGCCTCTTGGTTTCCATAGCAACAGAAAATGTTGGTGGGAAGCAAAAATGCTGAACTGCAACTAGTGTTGGGGCTGAGAGGAGGAGGTGAAATGTGGGCCTCTCTAGAGGCTGCAGAATGAGGGAAAGGGGAGCACCCAGGTGAAAGCTGGGCAGAAAGAAGCCAGATGAGGAGCCCTCAGAGGACAGAAGGACAGGGAGACCCAAGGAGAAGGTGCATTGGCAAGAAGAAATCACACTGGTTAAAAACATGAGCTAGGAGGAAGAAACGGGAGGAAAGACTTAGAAAAAGTAATGCAGAATTCTAAATATAGTGAATGATTGAGGGGTTAGATTAGGTCTAAAAGTAGGAATAGTTGATTTTTATTTCAAAGGTGAGTAGTGGAAGGCAATAAGTATAATGCAAAAAAAAAGGGGGGGGCTGTTACAGCTAAATAATAATATATTAAAAAAGCAAAAGCAATGAAAATGTACCTGGGCTTGTAAATGGGTGTCTCTACTTAACAGTCATGGGTTACTTATCTTTTCTGAGCCTGAGTTTGTCCTCTATTTGCTCATCTATTAAAAGAGAATTATTATTATCTACTCCAAAAAGTTGTTGTGGGGATCTAGTAGAATAAATCACACTGCAGGGCCACTCACAGTAGGTGAGGTAGTTTTGTTTCGTTTTTACCATTGTTTGAGGTTGAGGAATAGTATTTCAAAGAGGGCTTGGGGCTGGAAATTTAAGCCAAAATTCATGGCAAACCACGCATTGTTATGTGGTTTCTTTGTTTATTTCAATTTTTCCTGTTTGCTCAGTAGAAGTTATCATGGTAACATGAACCTGAGCACCTGGTGTCATCGCCACACTCAGTTCTAACCCTTTCATCATGAAAATGGGAACCATCCCTTTCCTTCAAACAACTTCATCTGAGCTTTCAAAAAAGCCTCCTATGATACTTGCTCATTTCCTCTCCCATATAGCCACAGTACTGTTGGCTTCATAACCTCTCATTTCTTTTCCCTCTCCTTAATTCAAGAGGTTGCTGCAAAGGTAATAGTTCATGTCCACCATCATGTTTATAGTGGTCCACTGATATTTTTTGAATGAGTGTCTGTGCCATCACTTCCATCAAGACTCCAAGACAAGGAAAGCTAGAAAACTTGTGACTTAACTAGAGATGCCTTAAAGTTGACTTTGCTATCTTAGGAGGACATGATATTACTGCAGTGGCTCCTTGTCCTGACACTGGGATGATAATAGTGACAATGACAACTAACGCTTGAGCTTGCTATTCCAAGTGCTTTACATGGATGGACTAATAAACCTCACCTGAAGTCAATGGGATTAATATGCAGTTATTGTCATACCTATTTCCACACGTGGAAACTGAAGGACAGAGCCAATATGAAAGTTACCCAAGATCACAGGACTTGTAAGTCTCAGGGCTGGGCTTGGAATCTAGGCAGAGTCTATCCCTTTCATCACGGCACTGTGCTCCTTCTCTGAGGAAGAAATATCCGGGCTCTGCTAGGAACTGTGGCTTCATGCTATTATTATGGCTTTTTAGAGGCAACTGTTTTTTCCTTGCTTGGTGTCATTTAATGAATAAAGTGAGAATGTGTGACTATGCCCCCTGACTTCTATTTCAAGATGTATACTAAGCCCATTGGTTTATCTCTTTTTTTTCCCTCTCTTAGGCCCCAATAAAAATCTGAAAAGGAATAAAAACCTCATGATCTCACAACTATGAAGATAACTGGAGAAAAGCTATAGGAGTATGAGAGGTTTCAATAAGTATCCAGAAGTCAGAAAGAGCATGGAAAAGCATTGAATGGTGCATTAAAGTGGAGGTAGCCTCAGCCTGGGGTGTTTCCTGAATCAGAAAAGGAACTCAGTTGCCCATTAGAACCCCAGAGGTTTCAGCATGAGAGAAGGAGGGTAGGGTAAAAGAAGAGACTGAGAGGTGGACAGAAAATGGGGACAAATTAATAACCACCTGTGTATAGAACAGCGGCCTCCCCCCCCAACACTCATTGCCCACCCCCTCCTCCCACCAGGCATTTCTCTCTCTCCTCAGGCCAAGAAGAAAAGAGATGCTTTTTCTCTAAAGATATCTGAAAAACTTTCTTCAGAGAACAAGAGCAGTTAGTGTGGTGGTATTTAGGACACCCTGATCATTACAGGGGCACTCTGCTCACTACAGAGTGAAGCCTGGAAGTCAAAAAAATGTGCCTATGTGTGCCGAGCTTCCAGGTATCCTTTCCACTGCTTCTTCCTGAAATGTGAACAGAAAACCACAAGCTACCAGTCATTGAAGGATAGCCTGTGGTACGACTGAGAAAGATTGAGCTAAAAACAAAGCACAACAGAAAGACTAAGTCTAAAGATAATTCAAGGAGAGAATTTCAAAATAAAAATGACCATCCTCTAACGGGCACCCCTTGACAGATTTAAAACAATGTTATATGTAAGGAAAAAGAAAAGAGTGCCATGAAAAAGGAATAGAGAAGAGGACAGGGCTTTGAGACATTAAATGCATTATTGCCAAATTAAAAAAAAAGTTTCAGTTTGGGAAAAAAAATCAATTTAGAGATTGAACTCAAAGTATAAGATAAAATAGAAAGAGATGGTAAATGTTAGAGAAAGGATAAGTGACACTCGGGAACAACTGAGGAAGCCTAATACCTGGCTAGTAAAAGTCTGCAAAAAGGCGATAGAGAAAATGAAAGGAAGAAATTACCAAATAAATAATAGAAGAGAATTTCACAGAATGTATCTTTATATTTAAAGCGCCTAACAAGTGTGAAACAGGATGAAAAAGACACCCACTTAGTCACAAGTTAGTGACACATCAGGACACCAAGGATAAAGAGAAGATCCTAAAAACTTCTGAGAGGGAAAAAGGTCACCTGTAAAGGAATCAACGTCAGACTTCCACAACTACATCAAATGCAACAAGACAAAGGAGCAATGTCTTTAAAGCTCTGAGAAAAATTAGATGCAGCCTGGAATTACACACTAAACCACAATATTAATCAATGACGGGGGCAGAATACAGGGATTTTTAGCTTCACAAGGCTCAGAAATTCACCTGTCATGTATTTTTTAGCTATTTCTTTTTGTTAAAGTTATTTGAGTATATGCTCCAGCAGTATGAGAAAATCAAATCAAGAGAGAGGAAACATCCAAGAAACAATGGATTCAATCCAAGAGTGCAATGAAGAGAGTTCCAGAATGATGACTATGAGAGAGTCCCAGAGAATAAGTGCAGTTTCAGATGGGAAGACTGCGGAAAGGGGTCCCTAAGAAAAAGTAGGTCAGAAAAATAGACAGTATGGTGGAGACTGTAAAAACCTAAGGACAAATAAAGGCAGAAATTAAAGAGAATGGAAAAGTAACCAGAAATTACAGGAAAAAGAAAACAAATATTAAAAATAAATAAGAGGTAAATTCTAGGATAATTCTCATGTTCCATTCACTGTGTGAATGGTGTGTGGCCATAATCATTGAAGCCCACCCTCATCAGGGTGGGAGTAGGAGCCTAGGAATGGGGTTTTCATCCCTGATAAATAATTCCCATATCCCATGGGGGGCATGGAGACAGAGAAACACTGTACTTCATGGCACCAGTGCAAGCTTGGACAATGAAGACTTCTGCAGGACGACCACAAAGCAGTTTTCCTATTTGCCTAGCAACACTTGGGTCTCTAGTATGATGGGAGGACATTAGAAGCCAATACTGATGGTGGTGGAATTTTATACCAGTTCTAGCATGAAGACAAAACTAAGCTGATTTAATACATTTAAAAGTGATATTTCATAGCACCTGACTTTGTGGACCAAGATTCAATTTGCACCTCTACTAGGGATGGAGGCAGGTAGGAGAAAGAAAAAAATGATGGTATAAATGAGCTAAATCCTCACCTTCCATGTCATTTACTCTGTCAGTAAATGATGTCTAGAGTAAAACTAAGGATATATGCATCTCATATGGAGATAATTTCCAGAAGCACTAAGCGCAGAAATGTTTAAGGTATTTGTTTCTGAAAAGTGAGGTTAGGAAGGGGGAGAAGATATAGGACATTGTTTGCACTTAAGTTTTATTTGTGCTTTTTTTAGGCATCACAAAAGTTTATTTCTGAAATCTGAATAAAAAATAAACACTTACATTTGTTTTGATGTTATATATATATATAACTTCAAAAAAATTTTAAAGTGTGTCTTTTTCTGTCAATTCAGCTGTCCAAATTCCCGTGCTACAATGGAGGTGTTTAAACTGTTCTTGTGTCTAGTGTAAACCACCTTCTTGGAAGAGGGTGAGGTGATAAATCAAATAAATTAACCAGTCATGGGCATCTGCTCATCCCTTTGCCAAGCCTCTTCCTTTCTCATTTCAAGGAGTGCTCATTAGGACACGAGGAAGACCCTCTTTAGTACTGTCATTGTCTTGGTTGTGGGGTAACAGGAAGCTGAGGAGCCTTAATTTTCTGCATCTAGACTTTGGCTCTGAAGACTGCTATTGAAATGGTAACCTCTGATTACAGCTTTTTAATGTGCACTGTTTTCCCTGAGCTGGAGAACAATCTTCTGAATTAGTATCAATAAAATGATTTCTAACGGCATCTCTGACACCAGAAGTTGCCACTGACGCCAATGTAATTACTATCTCTGGACCCGGCCTTCCCAGGCAGCACAGATAATCACTTACAACCATAGGCTGGTGATTAGCCAGTCAGTCAACTGACATTGAGTGCTCACTGGGAGGTTCTGTGGGGGTGACAAGGGAAGAGAAGACCCTGCAATGACCTTTCCTCAAGGCACATAAAACTAAAAGGAGCTGAAGATGCAGAGATTCATACGTATCAAAAGACAGAAATAAATAAATGTATTCTTGGTTACACAGACAAGGCCCTGGAGATCCAAGTTGGATTGGAATAAAAATGGTCTCTCCCTGATCTGGCCCATGTTGACGTCTCTGGTTTTATGTATTGCCTCCTTTTGTTTTTGCCCCCTGCATCCCGACTGGACCCAAACCTCTGGATGTCCCCTTATGTGCCTCTATGCTAATTAGGTGCTGTTTCATCTGCCTGAATGTTGCTCTATCACTCAGCCTTTGTCAGGCTGCGAATCTTCCCAATCCATCAAGAGTTAGTGTAAATCTGACCCCTTCTGTAGAGCCTTGCCTAAGCCACTCATTTTGATGCTTCCACTCTACTCTGAATTATAGTTCCAATCAGTTATCATGCTGAAGTAATCTGTCTGTTTTCATGTTTGTTTCTCCAGTACATTGTAAGTTTCAAGAGAGGAGGGGCTGGGTATATTATTCATTCTGAAAGAATTAAAGTAGTTAATACATGTAAAATACTTAGAACAGTGCCTAGAATATAAGTGTTATATAAGCATTTATAATTATTATCATTATTATTATCATCATTATTATGATCAGTCTGTGTTTAGGAGCTCCAGGATAACGTCTGGCATGTGAAAGTGGCGGCTAAGCAAATGCTTCTTCATTTGAATTACTGGAATCTTTCAAACAAGCTGAGTTTTAGAGAGGAGGAGATTGGTAGGTGTTTCGGCAGTGGTCATGGTTCCAAAGTGGAAGTGAGGATGACTTCTTTAGATATTGGTAACATAAAGAAGAGAATACCTTTGAAGAAGCAAAGGATCTAACAGGTGAATAAATTTAGTTTTGGAGGATAGAAGGGTATTCCAGATGTTATGAAACTATTGAACACAGATTTGTTGTTTCTTTGCAACAGCATACTAGCCCTCAGATGGGCTTGTTTGGAGAAACAGTTAATATAACTCAAGTAACTCCATTTTCTTCAGTATTACCTGGAAATAGAAGGCCAATGAATCAGGCAGATGTTTCTACGCTCATCCTCCTTTGCTGTTTGTATGTGCGATGTGCTCGTGTGTGCTGCCATTGGGTGAGCTTATCTGGGCACAAATAGGATGGATCATTAAGCTGTCTTTCCATATGGTGCATGAGTAACATCTGAACCATGATTTCACAGGTAGGCAGCACTTTCATTCACAGAGATATTACATGAACCCTAGGATTGTGCCAGATCAGTATTTCTTTTGTTCAAACACTACATGCATTTTGCAATCTCACCACATTTGTTTATGATTTCATTCAACCTTATATCATTGGCCCCATTCTTCTCTGTTTACACAAATCCTACCCAAGCCCATTTCCTTCAGAGAGCTTCCCTGACCACTCTGGCTCACAGACATCTTCTCCTTTTCAGGGCTCATAGAAATTCATAGATCCTAACATTTATTTCTCCCATGGTTATGTCCTATGCTGTGAAAACACTTACACTGTTGTCCTTTATTGCTATTTGAGTGTGTACAGCTATTTAGCATACTTAGGCCAGTCTCAGCTCCCTGAGTAGACTGTAGGATCTTTAACAGGAGCCTCTATTATGCCTCTTTGTAGTCTCTGCCACAATTGGCAAGTTTGATGAGTACAGTAGGTATACAATAGGTATTTCCTTAGGAATGAATGGATAAGTCTCCCAGGAAATCCATTCAAAAAGATTTTCCTGGGAGCTCCCTCACAAATGCTTACCTACTTTCCACTTTGGATTGTTAACACATGTTATAGGATAAAAGATGCAGGTTTTAAACACAAAGATTTATATTTTAAAATGCTATAGTCTTCATAATCTTTGTTTATTAATATACTTCCTAGTATTTGTTCATATACTTTACATTCTGAATGCAAGTTTAGGTTAGGGATACTTGAGGACAAAGCTACTAGACTCTTGAAAATTTAAATATACTCCTAAAAATTAATTATCACAATTTGATCAACCTTAATTAAGGGAGCATCTTATTGCTGTGAGCAGGTGGGTGTCCTTGAGTATGTTTCTTAGGGAAAGTGCTAAATGCAATCTAGTTCCTTGGAAGTCCCACAGTACTCTGCCAACAGCACGCACTACTCCATGGCCGCTAAGCCAGAAGGCTCAGTTCTTTGAGTATATGTACAGTCGATTAACCAAGGTCTGTGGTGAGTAAGAGTGAATTAAGGTGACATAACTTTCTAACATCCTTCAGAGTTATTTGGTATAAGGTCATGAGATAGGTGGGTTGTAAGTGTTTTGGTGTTACTAGCATAATTCGTGTAAGCGTTCTCTTTGTATCCAGTGTATTACGAAGGCAAGAGCAATGAAGCCTTATGGCAATTTCCGTGTATCATTGTGCTGTCAGTAATTCCAAAGTGGCTTGCCAGCTAAATGGAACAATCACCCTCATGATTCATTCCTACTGAAAGCACACTGCTAGCCTTAATCTGGTTCTCACCACAACCTTGTAAATTAGGTTTGCACTTGTGAAACTGATGCTCATGGAGTTTAAGTGACCAGCCCATGATCTCACACCAACTAGAAGGAGCCAGATTATGAAAGCAATCCTGTACCTTAAAGTGCAGTAGTCTTTGCAATTCCTACCGAACATAATGATTAAAAATCTCAAATAAACCCTTGACATGGTCCTGTAGTTTTACTCAATTTTCCTAGTAAATTCTCTTGCCCACTTTCTGAAATGACTCTAAGTTTCCTCTATCTTCAAATCTTCCACATTCTTGTCTCATAATTCACTAGAAAATAGAAACCACTAGAGCAAATATACCTTCATATTCTCATCACTCTCTATAAAGATCATTATGTACCCATCCTCTGTCTTCCTTACTATTACAATAGGAACATCCCCATCAAAGACAATTCCTCCACTTATCTCTGGATTCCAAATCCTCTCACATTTTTCATTCATTCAAGCCTTCTTTCTTCTCCAATATCAGTATCTCCATTTCTATCTGATCATTCCTTTTCATAGCCAAATATGACTCCAATCTTTCCTGTTTAAAAAAACCTCCCTTTGACCTCCATATCACCCTTAGCTACTTGCTTATTTCTGTGTTCTCATTCTCAGCAAAACTTCCTTCAATAGTTGTCCACTCCAGTACTTCTTTAACGCAATGCGTTATGGGTTCTGTACCTCTTACTCCACTGAATGTGCTCTTGTCAAGTTCTCCAGTGGCCTTTATGTTGCCAAATTGGTGGCTCTTTCTCTAGTCTCACTTCACTTGATCTCTCATCACCGTTCTAGTCAATTGATCACTTTCTCATGGAAAAAGTTTTGGGGAAATATCTTTCCACTTTTAGACACTTTGAATTTGAGGTGTCGATACAATATAAAAGTAGAAAATTTTTGACTTTGTTGAGTGTGAAGTCGCCTAAGGTGATGTGCGGAGTAAGAGAGAAGAGATGAAAAGGGCTAAACCCTAGGGGACAGGAAGAGGCAGGGAAGTCCCAGAGAAGGGGTGACTACTAGGGCAGGAGATGCCATGGATACAGAAGCCAGGGAGGAAACAAGTGGTCAACAGAAACAAAGACCACAGAAAAATGGAGTAAATAAGGACTGGAAAGAATATAGTGTACTTGGAGAATTAAGAGTTCATTAGTCACCAGTTATAAATAATTTCAGGATGTTGACAAGGGCTAATGTATCAAGGCCTGACTATTGAATTGAAGAGCAAGCCAGCAAGTGTGGACATTTCTTTGGAGAAGCTTGGTTGTGACGGGAAGAAGAGAATCTAGAATAGACATAGGATTAAGGGAGGGTTTTGAAAAAAATTAGGTTATATCTGAGCTTGTTCAGAGATTGCAGAAAAGAAGGCTTACCCAATGTCACACCATTTATGCTAGAACTGAGAATAGAATTTATTTAGTCTCCTGGATTAACTGAGATAATATATGTATAATAGTTTAAAGACTATAAAGTGCAATAGGAATTTAATATGGTATTCCCATTGCTAGTACGTCATAATTAATTATCAGGAAATAAGTGGATTACATTTTTTGACTATATAACATACCCTCCATTTCCATTTCCCCCCAAAAGAACCTCATTATTTTTTATCCAGCAGTTCTCAAATGATTGAATTGATATGAATGATCTTCTGCTTGCTTTTTTTTTTTTTTTAAGACGGGGGATTTCTGGAGTAAATGTTGGCCAGCTTGTATTTTCTGTTCACTTGTTCTAAGTTAGCAGATAACTGTATGGGTCATAGTTACAGGCCTGATGAATACTAAATGCGCAGATCCTTCTTTACAGGATTACTCCTTCCTGAGTAAAGAGTGTGTAATATAACTCCTGTCAAATAAACTTGAGACACTCTGGATTCTAGGCCTGTTATTCCCAGATCTCCTTCGAAACTCTGGAAGGAGAAACCTAATTCTTTTTGCCAACCATCTAAACAGACACTGGCTTATAAACACAAGATGTTCCACAATGCTTTGGATATGAATCCTAATCATCTTTGCTCAGTCTGACAGAAGGTAAAAGTTTAACAATCTGAAATTTAATTCTGTGGACTCAAGGGGCAGAAATCAATGACCTGATATTCAGAGGCCTATAATAATTATTCATTGTATTTTTCTTTTCTCCTAATACGCCTCTATAACTTCTAAGTAGAGTCATAAGGGCTCTTGTTTCTCAATACGCTCTTAGATCATCTGCTTTTAAATGAATGGATAGTTTCCAATATCTATGATGTGTGTGGTACATTCTCAGATTAGGAAGTCTGGGATGAAGTCAGCCACAAGTATGCAATGACCTAGAGGTATTATTTCTGTGTCTCTTTAGCTTGAGTTTTCTGGAGGATAATAATACATAAGCAATTCATAATGACAACTCATTACACTTTAGAAAAGATTACACTGAAGGGTAAATCATGTCTTCCACAAACACTACCCCTGTTTGATGCAGTATCTCCTGTATGCATGGAATGACCCCCACTTAGATGGTCTCATAGTCTGAGGACAGACTTGACTTGGAGGTTCATGTTTTTTTTTTTTTAATAACCCTGTGTATAGTTGGAAGTTTCCTTAGTCTTCCTTAGACTTCCTAGACTTCCTAGACTACCTTAGACTTTCCTTAGACTTCCTAATCTCTGCATGAGGCAAGGTTTTTCTTCTCTCCCATCTCTCTTCTTGGTACTCTGAATCATCCCTCCAAGAACAAGGAATGCTTATGCTAGTTTTGCTTGTTCAGAGCCCACACCTTTCTCAGCTCACCTACATTGTGTTGACCCAGCAAATCTTATTGAAAAAATTTTTTCCCTTTGGACTCAGATTGACCTGGGTTTGAAGCTTAAGTGCGTTGGGCCAGATATTTGGTTTCTCTCTAAGTTTTGTAATTGGTAAATCTGGAATAGTAATACATACTTCATAACATTTGTGGGAGACGTAAATATAATGTATGTAAAAAACATATATAACAAGTTTTTGTTAAACAATATTTATTTTTTTAAATTGGTTATATTGGGCTCTCCTACCAAATAGTTATCAAACATAAGGATGGCAAACAAATGGATATTTTCTGGAAACGTGATTTATTTAGGGGCCAGCAGAGCTGCAATGTAAAATGGAAAGAGTGTAAGGCTAGAGAGGCAAGAAGTTCTTGGTTCTGGCCTTGCTGCTTCTCATATTAACTAGCAGCATGACCTTGTATACAATTACGCATGCGTGCGAAACTGTAAGCTATCAGGGAGACTGCATTTATCATTAACGAAAGAACAATATCAGATTCTTTGAACATTTTAAATCTCATGTAAACCTCAAATAGATTGAGTTTAATTCAATTAATCAAATATTTATTGTGTGACCATTATGGACTGTGTTTGGCAACAGGATGGATAATAAAGGATACTCCTGTACAGACATTTATTAAGGACTGCTATGGGCTGAACTGTGTTCCTCCTAAATTCATATGTTGAAGTCCTAACCCTCAGTACCTCAGAATGTGACTTTATTTGGAGACAAATTCTTTACAGAGGTAATCAAGTTAAAAACGAGGTCATTGTGGGGGGGGGGCTAATCCAGTATGACTGGTGTCCTTATAAAAAGAGGAAATTTGGACACAGACACACACACAGAGAAGATGATGTGAAAATACAGGGCTACTGGCAAGTGAGGGCCTAGAACAGATCCTCCCCTCATATCCTTCAGAGGAACCAGTCTTGCCAACACCTTGATCTTGGACTTCTGGCCTCCAGAGCTGAGACAATAAATTTCTGTTGCTTAAACCACACAGTTTGTGGCACTTAGTTATGGCAGTCCTAGAAAGCTATACAAGGACCTATTATGTGCCAGGAAAATAGTACTGAACAAAACACTGTTCTTTTTCTCAGGGGAAGGAGTAAGGTAAAGAAGCAGATAATTCAGCCTTGTATGATAAGACTGCTCCATTACAGGTGTATATAGGGTGCCATGGGAGGCCAGTGAAGGATAGTTGAGTAATACCACAACATTTGTATTTGTAAAAGCTTCCCCAGAAGAAACCCCTAAGCTGGGCTTTTGAAGTCAGAGTTACCCAGGCTAAGGATGAGTGCAAGAAGGGAATGTTCTGCGCAGAGAGTAGTGTGTATAAGATGCAGTGTGTGCAAAGACATGGATTTGTGATTAAGTATGGCACGGTTGTAGAACTGCAATAATTCAACATGGTTAGAGCTTAAGAGGGGTGAAGGATGAAGCTGGAGAGGTGGGCAGGGTCCAGACGCAGGAGAAGGCTTCACAGAGGAGGTGGGGGGGGGCAAGACCTTGAGGAATGGGTCTTTCTTGAATAGGCAGTTTGGAGGAGACAAGTTATGTTAGGTAGGAGGGGAATTATGAAAAAAGGAAAGGTATATATTTGGCAGTGAGTGTTCAGTGTGATTAGAGCAGAGGCCCTCTTGAGAAGTAGTAGGGACGAGGTAGAAAATTAAGAAGTAGGATGAAGNATAGGCAGGTAGGAGGGGAATTATGAAAAAAGGAAAGGTATATATTTGGCAGTGAGTGTTCAGTGTGATTAGAGCAGAGGCCCTCTTGAGAAGTAGTAGGGACGAGGTAGAAAATTAAGAAGTAGGATGAAGAAGTTCCTCAAAGGACCAGAAGTATGACAGACTGGGAGTGCTGCAAGGGCAGGGCCGGTGTCCTCATCAAATTCTGCAATTTAACAGGGGCTCTCCAAACATTTGCTGAATGAGTGATGGGGGGAATGAGGAAATAATGTGGTCGTAGTGAATTGAGCAGGGACCTTTAGATCAAAGAGGTTTGGTTTTGAAATCCAGGTGATGAAGGGCAATTTTTTTTGAACCTTGTTGAGTTTCATTTATGAATATATAATAATAATTCTCT
Source organism: Ailuropoda melanoleuca (assembly GCF_002007445.2). Lineage (NCBI taxonomy): Eukaryota > Metazoa > Chordata > Mammalia > Carnivora > Ursidae > Ailuropoda > Ailuropoda melanoleuca. The sequence continues at coordinate 68,737,320 of NC_048232.1, forward strand.
TTATAAATATGGGAAAAGTAATACTTATTGACAGTGATATGGTAAGAATTACATGGAATAATTTATATGAAACTGAACTGAACTTTAAATCCATCCAATCAGTCTTTATCAGAGGATACTATGTGCCAGGCACTGCACTAAGCTTTAGGAATACAGAGATAAATAAGACCTGATATCTGCCTCTAAAGGAACTCACTTTCCAGGATTGGAGGCAGACACCTGAGCATATAATTGCAATGCAATATAATAGAGATTAGCACAGGCTAAGGGCGGGGTGTCAGGGGTGCACAGAGAGAGAGAGTGATTATGTCAGCCAGATGACAGGGTGGTATAAGGAAATACTTCCTGGAGGAAGTGATGCTTAAGCTGAATCATGAACAATGCTGCACGATTAGGTGAACAAGGAAGAGAAAGGAATTCCAAAGAAAGTGAACAATCGGCTCCCTTTGCAGCTGTGTTTTTCTACTTCCTATGCCTGTGCAGTGCTCTTGCTGAAAATATACTCCCATCTGATTGGTTCAAGCAAAAACACCCTCTCCAGCTCGTATAAGACTCCTGAAGGCTGGCTCTTGCTCTGAATGTCCTCAGCTATTGACCAGGTTCTCTTTAAACCAAACAGGCCTTCAGGAACCTTGCTGTAGCCACCTGCCAGATTCCTTCACTCCCTTTCTCTTTCCTTCTTTCTTTTCTTCCTTTCCTTCATCCTTGTTTGCTTTATTCTTTCTTCCTTTCATCAAACATTTACTGTGTTTACATGTGTAAGTGATGAGTTGCCCCTGGAGATACAGAAGGTCAAAACATATTTCCAATTCTCAAGGAGTTAAAAATAATCAAGTGTGTGAGCAGCAAACTATGGCTCTTTGACCAAATCTGCTTGCCTTTGTAAATAAAGTTTTATTGGAAGACAGCCACATCCACTATTTACATATTATCTATGGCTGCTTTTATACTACAACAGCACATTGAATAGTTGCAACAGAGACCACTTTCAAAGCCTAAAAATATTTACTATCTGGCCCTTGAGAGAACAAGTTTGCTGACCCCTGTTCTACTATTTGCATGTGGGAGAAGTGGTGGGGTGGGTAGACAAGTAAATAGGTGATATGACACAGCAAAATGAGTAGTTAAGAAAGGGAACTCCAGAAGAAGGTTCTTGACCCATACTTGGAGGGCCAGGGAAGAAGTGACAGCTAAAAGAAGTGACAACTAGGCTAAGAACTGAAGGATAAGGAGGAGTTGAGAGGGGAAGGAAGGTCATTCTTGGCAGAGAACAGCATGTGCAAAAGGCCAGGCAGTGAAAGATAAAGACATAGTTCTCTAGAACTGTAAAGAGAGAAAATGGTAACAGAAGAGGCTGAAAAATAAATTGGGGCTGGGCAGGTCATAAAGGATCCTGAATATGAAAGCCATAGTAAGGATTTTGGAAACATAATCTCCCATAGGTAATTGAGAATCACTGAATTATTTTAAGCAGAGCAGTGCTAAAGCAAACGTGTGCTTTAGAAAGAGCACTCTAGCTGCAGTAATACTTAACATTTGTTGGGCATTTGTTCTATGCCAAGTCTGAGCTAAATGCTTTGCATGCATAGATGTATATGGAAATGTTTGTGAGTAGTTGAGCCGCATTGGAAGCCAGGTAGAAAGAGGGAGAGTAGCACAGCTATGGATCCATGAGAACTAACGATGTCTCTAATGGATGGACAAGTAGAGCACCATGCACATTTAGAGGCAGGAGGAGAATCAGAGAACGGGAATGATTGGAAAGGACAGTGTAATGTCACAGAACCCCAATAAATATCAATAAGGGAGTGAATATCAATAAGGAGTGAGGGGTGAAAATAAGACACCGTAAAGAGGGCAAGAGTAATGAAGTGAGAAGAAAGGGGGCTGGGATTTGGCAAGAAGCAGGTCAGAGCTGATTTCAGAGAGAACAATTTTCGCAGAAGAGCTGGAAAGCAGACAGGATTATAGGGGTTAAGGAGGTGACTAGAAGTGAGAAGAGGGAGGTCATTGCCTGTGAACACTTGTTTGAGAGATCTGTCTTTTTAAAGAAGCAAAAAATTTGATCGTGGTTGGATTTCTTAAAATTAGTCCATAATTCAGCAGTTGAATAAGTTTTCTGTTTCATGAAGTAAATTCCTCTTCCCAAATATCTGGTCATTTAAAGCAATACTGGAGATGAAATTATGCAAATGTGCTGCATGACTAAATTAAAGGCCAATTCACGTGAGCGTGAGTTAGTAATGGGAGTTGTAGTACTGCGTTATTAGAAAATGGGGCAGCTTATTTTAATGCTTAAAAATGTAACTGGAGTAACTTCCAGATGGAAGAAAAGGCCTCCTTGCTATCCCCAGATTAGAACTGCAGCTAATGTTTTTTTCTGAAAGCCATTCTTCTAAGATGGTCATCCCTGAACATGCCCTCATTTCTGACTTTCCACTGCACAAGCAATCAGTGTCCTTCCAAAGGCTAATGAGATCTACAAGAACAATTAACAGCTCTGCCAGCACCAATACTGTACCCTGCAACTTTAAAGAGCTCAAAATATTAAATGGCAAGTCCAAAGAACATTTCTCCTAGATCCCTCACAAGATTGATTTTACAGATGAGTAAACCGAATCATAGAGAAGCGAGACAGTGGAAATGAGAAGTCTTACTTGAGTTCTCTCTCACACCACTGTGAGGCTGTTGCCTATTACATTTGTAATTAAGCTGTTGTCCAGATAAAGAATGAGTCCCTCTCGGCATTGACTTTTGGGTGATGACAGATTTTAAATGCCTGTAGCTGAAAAAAAAAAATATATATATATATAGTTGTTGTTGTTGTTGTAGTTGTTGTAACAGAAGTGCATGTGTAACGACTAGACTGAGTTTGTAAAATGATAGCTGCATGTTCACTGTAAAGCCGCCCACTTCAGAGCCCAGACTGCTTCAGGAATAGGATGGTGTGGGGAGTGTGGCAGGTATTTTTTTCTCTTGGACCTTTAAATCTCAGTAACTTTATAAAATTTTCTTAAGCAATGTTTGAAACAAGAAATCATCTTGGGGGTTTTTAGGCTTACCCTTTAGGGACAATATATTTTTCGGCTTCACAAGTTTAACTTCTTTCTTGGATCATGACATGCTGCTAAGATGCTTAAAAGGTCATTTTATCAGGTCAACTGCAAATGGTGCTCTTATTACAGAAAAGTTATATACAAGAGGAAAGGAGAAGTAAGTACATTAGCATGTAAAATGTACCACAAAAATGGAAAAGAAAATTTCAACTAAATACTTATATGATCAATCTTCCTTAAATCTTTTGTCCAAATGGATGACTTCCAAGAGCTCTGTGGCTGCACTCTTCAGTGTCACTCTGACCTTCAGCAAGTCCTTTATGAATGCTACCCACCCAAGTGTACAAAAATGCCAAATCACATAGGGCTCCTGGAATCATTTTAGTTTTTACTCTGTAAAGGCTGCATTTTGGACATCTTAATAATGGTCAAAGCATCCTAAGCCAACCTAGATGGCAACTGCTAGAAACACAGGAAATGCTAAAAAAAAAAAAAAAGAGTTGGCATAATTTCATTCTTCCCCCTTTTTGATTAGAATTTACAAATATAACTGTCAGCTAGTTATCCTGGTGAGGCTATGAGTCAGTCCTCCTCTGGAAATATAAACTTTTTAATTCAGTTTTTGGACCATAAATCTACCATAACACTGTCAGTGTTTTGTTGTTATCAGTATCTTTATCTTTCTTTACTCCCTGCTATGATAGATTTTATCGCTTCCATTGCCTACTGTAATTTGTTGCTGAATAAAACAATTGTTAGTAAGTAATATGCTGAGGGATGGTGATTATATAAAAGGATGAGGGGGAAGAGACCTGTGATAGAACATATGTGCGTACCTGTGTGTGTGAGCACATGAAGGAATGAGTGTCTAATGTCATGCAAATAATCTGATAGGTCTGAGAGCAACACTGTAACCTGCCAGAGGTCAAGGATCGTGGATTGTTCACTGTTACATTCTCAGGAATTAACACTGTTCCTAGCATGTATGAAATGTTTGGAGAGTTTGTTGCATAAATGAATGAAGGGTAGTAATGCTCCATGTTCCACTGGCAAAACAAGGCTTCCAATCTAAAAACGAGGCTGGAGATCCAACTACAAAAGTCTACTGTGCATCCAGTTGTCACGGGGTGATGTTTATGTGCACAGAATTACGCTCGGAGTTGTGAGAATGACCAGAGAATTGAATACACAGAATGTGGACTTGAAGAGTTTCTAGTCTAGTGGGAGAGACAAGATATATATGAGTGAAAACTTAACTTCTAATTCTAGAGAGTGAATAATGGCATGCCAGATGTAATTTCTCATACCAAATACAACTACTACATGAGTGCAGAGAAAAGAGAGGCTCCAGAGGACTAGAGTCATTAAGGAAAGCTACATAAACAAGGCAGGAATTGAGTTAGATGGTTGAGGATTAAAAAAAAAAAAAAAAAAGAGGGGAAGGAAAGGAAATCGCTGTCCAGGGTGGGAGAGGAGAGTACAAATGACCAGTCATCAGGAGAAGAATAGAGAGTTTGTGACTTAAAATTTAGGAAGCAGTCATCAGACTTGGAAAAAAGAGACGATGATAGAAACATATCTAATAAGGAAATAAAGAAGCACGTATGTTTTGTATACTAAACACTTCATATCTAAACTCCTTGGTTTAAAAAAAAAAAGTAATGTTGAAACATAGACATATTTTAGGACCCGGCAGCATTCCCAGAGGCTAGAGAGTAGCACATGTCTCACTAGGAGGGAGCTGACCACATACGACTTCAGAGGGGATGAACAGGTAAGCAGGGCTTGGATAAGTCTTCAGACGAAGGATTCTGTGTTGAAGGAGCTTTTGATTACAACATAGATCAAATGCTCCCAAAGTCTTAGGTGACCTGATGTAGTTTTGTAGTTATTCTTTAAATTTTATCAGTTTCCATTTATTTTATATATTTAAGGATACAGGAAAGTCAGAACCGTGTGCACAAACATCAGCAAACCAGGACCAGGTACGTAAAGAAAAAGTTTGGAATTCTGATGTTCAGATACTGAAAAAAAAATTTACACAGCAGTAAAATCAAGGATAAATATTAAGAGCCCAAAGGGGAAGCCATAATTGATAGATATGCAAAAATAAATGGAGTTCCTACTTTTCTAACTATGTCTAGGAACTGATGTAAGAAATCTTTATTAAGGTTAATCACAGCCCTGTGAATAAATCATCCATATATTGTATTTATGTGTGAGAGTATGTAGAACAGAGTTAGTAATTTTTTTTAAAGCTTTCAATAAATACTTTGAAAGTACTTATAGGGATCCTTTAAAACATTCATTAATGGAATATATTAAATGAAAAATTAACTCTTGAGACTGTTTCCTAAATAAAGTATATCTATGCATGGATGTACAATGAAGTTTCAAGCAACATTAATTATCAGCTTTTGATGTCTCTACTGTCTTGTTCTAAAAAGCTAATAAGACCTGCACTACATCACAGTTAATGGGAGTGTGGTGCTTGTTGCTCAGGCAACAGGATGAATAAATGCAGGTCAGAATGTGCTTCAAGAAAAATAAAAGCTAGAATATGATACTGAGTGGAGACTAAGCAGGTCTAAAAGATTTTTCACCCCATTAATGAAATCTGTTTTTTAAAGTGGGCTGATCATATTAGTGTACTTCAACTAAATTCATAATTAAATAAATAAGACTATGGAAATCAATAAATAATTTTTATAAAGGTAGAAACTAATTTTTGTGATACCAGTAGCAAATAAATAGTGTATAGCAGCATACAAAGCAATAATTGATGAGACTATTTTATGGTTTGCTCAATTTTCATATTAACTCCACTAAATGATCAAAAANAACCTGCACTACATCACAGTTAATGGGAGTGTGGTGCTTGTTGCTTAGGCAACAGGATGAATAAATGCAGGTCAGAATGTGCTTCAAGAAAAATAAAAGCTAGAATATGATACTGAGTGGAGACTAAGCAGGTCTAAAAGATTTTTCACCCCATTAATGAAATCTGTTTTTTAAAGTGGGCTGATCATATTAGTGTACTTCAACTAAATTCATAATTAAATAAATAAGACTATGGAAATCAATAAATAATTTTTATAAAGGTAGAAACTAATTTTTGTGATACCAGTAGCAAATAAATAGTGTATAGCAGCATACAAAGCAATAATTGATGAGACTATTTTATGGTTTGCTCAATTTTCATATTAACTCCACTAAATGATCAAAAATTTTTTTTCTTTTTTAATTAATTCTGTCTCACAAAGAAAGTATTTGATTGACTCATCTGAATTAACTATGTTTTCTCATTTCCTGGAAAATTATATATAAAACTTAGAATTGCAAAAATAAAGACCATAATCTATGGAGAAGCTCAGACCTTGGTTTTTTCACATATACCCAGGATTTTTGCCTCCCAGATACATTTTGGAGTACTTATACATAATTCATTCCTGAATGTTGTTTTACGACCTCGAAATGCTTATTTGAAAACTGTTTGGTTAACCTTTCAGTTTTGGGCTTTCAAAAAGGGGTCATATTTGCTCAATTGTGTCCAATATTCAGAGGAAAATTATGCTGAATTAAAATATTTGGAAGTAGCCAAATAATCTAGAGAATCCAAAGACCTACCTAGATTCTCACGGGACCAGAATAAATTTGGACAAAGGTTTGAGGAGTGGGGATGAGNTATATTTGCTCAATTGTGTCCAATATTCAGAGGAAAATTATGCTGAATTAAAATATCTGGAAGTAGCCAAATAATCCAAAGACCTACCTAGATTCTCACGGGACCAGAATAAATTTGGACAAAGGTTTGAGGAGTGGGGATGAGAAAGTCTTATCTCAGGCAGAGACAGAGAGAAAGAATAAAGACATCAAAATGTGCACTAAATATAAATAACCACGAAAAGACTTTCATTCTGTTTGATAGTTCCCTGAATTCTTAGTGTTCTCTGCTTAGTGTCCTAAGTCTGTCCTAAATCTGCTCTGTGTCCTAAGACTGTCATAGCAACTGAAGAAATTTCACTTTTTTCCTATTTCAATACCCACAATATCTTATCTGTGACAGTTCTCTTCAACACAAGAAAAATAACAATAGCTGCATATCCCATTGTAAAAAGCAGGTCCCTAGAGAGTTCTATGTATACAGTTACTTAGGACTCATATATCTTCCTACATTTATACAGCTTTTTACAAAAGCTCATGGAGCATACACTTTTTAGGAAAAGAGGCAGAAGTTTAACAATTTGGCTAATTTTTAAATCTGTAATAGTCAAGTCAAGCTTGGAGAAAAATAATCTCAAGTGGAAATAAAAAAACCTAACTAACCCTCATATTTTGTTATCAATTCTGGCATTAATAAGCTTCAGGTGTCTGCCCCAGCATTTTATTTAGAAATAGCTATTAATTATTTCTGCAAGCCATGTGTGTGCTACATGACTAGATTATGCAGCTCTGTCTAAATTTAGGGATCAGTAATACGTGTGATGAGAACTTAAAAGCAAGGAAAGGTAATAAGGACTGTGACGTAGCTTAACAAGGGAAACTGATGAGCACTGGGGGAGGTATATGAATGATTAGAAAGCTGTATTATGGGTCTGCACATCTCCCCACCCTCCTTCCTCACCTATATTCATCACAGTGAGAAGTTTGCACACCGGCTTTAGACTGCATGCAGACCAGTATTCAGAAGTACATGAATATACTTAGCCCACCAGCCTCTCTTTCTAAATACTGACAGGTAGTTGATGGAAGTGTTTGTTTTTTTATCTAAAGTAATAAATAACACTTCAGTGCTCTTCAATCAGCATGTGTAAGTAAGTGAATGCTCTCCATAATTGACCATCTGAAGCAGTTTGCTAACAAACTAAAGGTCGTCCACATAATTTAAACTGCTTATCGAACAATTATCAGGAAAAAAAAATAATCTTCACCCCGTAAACATAACAAATAGTCTAATTAATCGCTAAATGCTGATGCTCAAATGAAAGAACATGTTTTAGGAATCTAGAATTAACTGAAGAGTGCTATAATCTAACTGGGTATTCTGAGATGACAAATTTATAAAAATCACACAAAGAATGACAGGGAGAATATAAATGTTAATCTTCTTTCACTGCCTATAAATAGTACTCTCACCGGTTCATTCACATAATACATATGTATATGGATGCCTATAGATCTCATTTTTCAGCAAGTGTCTATATGTACACAGTAAGTTCCGTCCTAAGGGCATCCGATTTTCTGATGCAGTTACATATATAAATCGACCGGTTTTAGTGCAAATCAGGCTGCCTCTGAGCCGTGTAAGACACATAAGAAGCAAAGACAGACAAAAGGCAGCTCCGTGGACACAGAGAGCATCTTACCATAAACTGTACATTGTCAAATCCATTAGCCATCAGGTGGTTCTCGTACTGAGGTAGCCCAATGCTTTCCAACCATTGTCCCACTGTTTGGACGGGGCATCTGGGTCCTGTAAGAGGATGAAGAGGGAAGCGTTTAAGCAGGGAGTAGCCGTCCACTGGGTAATAGCGGTAGTCCTGGGCTGAGAGGTGGCATTGCCACATCATGCTCCTGGGAAAGTTGCTATCAAAGGAGCCCGCCAGCTTGACAGATTAATGTTCTCAGCGAGAGAGCAAAGTCAGAAGTAAAACATAGTTTGCCAGGCAGGCTGTGGAGTATGACTTGATCCTAGCTCCACATTTCTTACATATTAATCTTTACTACCGACCAGTACGTCATACAGCCCCCAAAACCAAGCAGCAGAAGAAGGCATATCAAGCTGTCAGCTTAGGCTGCTCTGCGTTCTATGTGATTGTTGGAGTACTCCACAATGAGCAAGGCACGGCCAGCAGCCAGAATTCTTTTTATCAAGTACTCCTACACTCATCAGTATGCAGCTCCATGCTCCTTGCTCCCCCTCGCTCGCTCCCCTTCATTACCCAGCCCAGGCTACACCTCGCATTTTCAATAATAGCCATCAGATAAGGCAGATTTTTTTTTGTCTGCAAGCTGTAAGCCTGCTGCTGCTGCTTCCTCCTACACACCCATCCAAGCGTCAATCCTGAATGATGAGAGCAGTCAAAACAAATGCAGAAAATAGCAAGATTCAAAAGCAAACCCAAGTGCTTAAATCTGAATTGAATCTTCATCCTGGTTATACGTTACAGGGCTATTTGTTGTGGAATTTTACGTTTCAAAAGACACCAGGAAATGCAAAGCTTTAACTATAGCTTATAGCGGAGCTCACTACAGGTTTCCTTTTTCCTCTCCTTTTCTTCTCTTTCCTTTCTTCTTTTCTAACTGCAGCACAGATAAATGTTTCTGATCTAAAGCTTTGCAGGGTTTGGAGAATAATTATTCTCTCTCTTTAACATGCTGTATCAAAATGAACCTCTCTGTAATATTTTTTTTCCCTTCTGAATTACTGCAAAATACAGAAACTGCATCGCGATCTTGAAATCAAGATAATCCATTTCTCATTTGCAGGGCTTCTCCCAAACAAAAATATTATTAGGCACAAGAAATCCTTTTCCCCTCTGATATTTATAACCCAGTCTACCAGGGTTAGCATTCTAAATTAGCTATAAAGGTAACATCACTGGGTAGAGATTTTTAATAAAGAAGAAGAGCCCTAACCAAAAATAATTCAAGAATAACAGATGCAAATGTGTGAGTTTTACTGAATGGCAGACAGATTGGGTAATTTATTTAATAATTGAGAGAAACCAGAGATTAATAATAGAACCCATAGAAAAAAATAATAGAACCCATAGGACTAAATCATAGGAAAGAATAGACTCTTACTTAAGATTGGGAGAGAACTTGAAGAAGGGTTAGTCTAATCTCTCTCTTAAGGCAGAAATCCCTTGTCACAGGGTGCTCAGAAGATTATTATCCTATTTATGCTTGAATACTGCCTAGAACGGAGCTCTTACTACTTATCAGAAAGACTCCACTTATGAGATCTTTTACTCCCTACCTGACTCTTACTCACTCGTTCCAGCTCTAACTGGAACAGTAGGAACAGTGCCTTTTCTACATAAAGTGTTTTAAAAATCAAAGATAGCTCTCATCGCCCCAGAACAGTGCCAGGCACATAGTAAGTGCTCAATAAATATTTATTAAATAAGTGAAACCTTATTTTTCTTCTTTCTCCAAACCTTATCTTTCCCTTTTTAAGAACTTTGTCAGCCTCCCTGGCACACAGACATTGAACTTCAAAACATCTTGGACTCCCTCTTTCAAGGACTGACATGCATTCTCAAGTTCTAGTCATTCCTCACCAGGGTGTTTTGCATCCATTCCCTGGATTCTATTTCCTTTTTCATGTTTGTGGAACGGCCATCTACTTTGATTCTGCTATCTTATAAGATGTCTAGGCCCACATGACCTGATGCAACAATAGTGTCTATATTGGTTTTCCTATCTCTGATATTTTAAAATCTATTTTATACATGGGTGTTGGACTAATCTCTCCAGNCAAGGACTGACATGCATTCTCAAGTTCTAGTCATTCCTCACCAGGGTGTTTTGCATCCATTCCCTGGATTCTATTTCCTTTTTCATGTTTGTGGAACGGCCATCTACTTTGATTCTGCTATCTTATAAGATGTCTAGGCCCACATGACCTGATGCAACAATAGTGTCTATATTGGTTTTCCTATCTCTGATATTTTAAAATCTATTTTATACACGGGTGTTGGACTAATCTCTCCAGGATAGTTTTGATTATTATGCCTTGTTTCAAAACCCTTCCATGATTTTCAGTTGGCTTCAAAATAAACTCCCAGCTCCTTTAATGACATTTTGGGGTCTCCATGATCTGCTACAAATCGTCTACATTTATTTCTTCTTCCCCAGTACTCCAGTCGGGGGGGTTCTGGCTGGTCTCTAAAGGCAGCCTGTAACATACTTGGGATGGTTTTGTTACGTCCCCACATTTCTGCCCCTTCATTGGCTTTGGATCAGATGACATTTCCTTTAATCTTTCATAATCCCTCCTAGCAGGGATAAATGCTTTTTTAAAATCTGTTTTAAATAGCATTTTTAGAACCTCTCTTAGAATAAATATTTTGTCTAATATTGTAGTTATTTGTGTACAAGACTTATTTCTCCAATATAGAACTATGTGTTGCTAATACTGCCTGTAGTAAGGATTCAGTATGCACCTGCTAAACCAAATAATGTAATTTCCATTTCATAATCCAAACTACATGGAATTCTATTTTCAGGTTTAACATTTCATTAAAAAATTTCTATCCCAAGTCCCTTAATTCTTCATTTAAAAGACGATAGGTAGGTTTTAAAATAGAATTTTCAAGTCTGGATTTTTAACATCCTCATCCTCTTTTTCACCTGGTTATACTTTATTTCTGATTGGTTCTAGATCTTTTAAGAAGCTCAAAAAGTTTGCAGTAGTTTAAGGGGCTCTGGTTTCTCAACATTACTTGTATGAAAAGTTAAAAACAAGGTACTATTTGTCTTTGGCCAGCTCTAAAACTGGTATGAGGTGGAATTAATTACAGCCTTTCCTAAGGTCACATCCACACTGATCCTTCTGATCATTTTGAACTATGAGCAGGTGTATAGGCTACAAAAAGACTATGCAAATATAGTAATAATGTTTTGGCTTGGTAAGGCATATGCTAAAGTCCTAAAATCCTATCTCATCTCTGAAGATGCATATTAGGGACCAAGTACCTAGAAGAGTGTCACACACACACACAGCCTAGGTATTAAATCATCTTTGTTAAATGAATGAATCAATGGCATTGGAAATAGCTTTAATAGGATTTTCATTTCTTAATAAACAGAGAGAGAGAGAGAGAAGAGTTATTTCAACCTCCAGACTGCTTTATAAAAACATAGCTTGCATACAGGCCAATATCCTGATGAATATAGATGCACACATCCTCAACAAAATATCAGCAAACTGAATTCAACAATATATTAAAAGCATCATTCACCATAATCAAGTGGGATTTATTCTGGGACACAAGGATGGTTCAATATCCATAAGTCAATCAACGTGATATACCGCAGTAACAAAATTAAGGATAAAAACCATATGATCATCTCAATAGATGCAGAAAAAGCATTTGGCAAAATACAACATCTATTCATGATAAAAAAAAAAACCTCTCAACAAAGTGGGATTAGAGGGAACATATAGCTCAACATAATAAAGTCCATATATAACAAACCCACAGCCAACATCATACTCAGTTGTGAAAAACCAAGAGCTTTTCCCATAAGATCAGGAACAAAACAAGAATATCCACTCTCACCACTTTTATTGAACACAGTACTGGAAGTCCTAGCAGCAATCAGACAAGAAAAAGAAACAAAATGTATCCGAATTGGTAAGGAAGAAGTAAAACTGTCACCATTTGCATACAATATGATAGTATACATAGAGAAACCTTAAAGACTCCACCAAAAAAAATTATTAGAAGTAATAAATGAATTCAGTAAAGTTGCAGGATACAAAATTAATACCCAGAAATTGGTAGTATTTCTATACACTAACAACAAAGAATTTCTCTGCTGAAAGAGAAATTAAGAAAGCAATTCCATTTACAATTGCACCAAAAAAAAAAACAACCTAGGAATAAAGTTAATCAAGGAAGTGAAAAATCTACTCTGAACACTATAAAACACTGATGAAAGAAATTGAAGATGTCACAAACAAATGGAAAGATATTCCACGCTCATGGATTGGAAGAATTATTATTGTTAAAATGTCCATACTACCCAAAACAATCTACAGATTTAGTGCAACAAAATACCAATAACAGTGTTCACAGAACTACAACAAATAATACAAAAATTTGTATGGAGCCACAAAAGACCTGAATAGCCAAAGCAATCTTGAGAAAGAAGAACAAAGCTGGAGGTATCACAATCCTGGATTTCAAGATATACTACAAAGTTGCAATAATCAAAACAGCATGGGACTGGCACAAAAATAGACACATGGATCAACAGAACAGAATAGAAAGCTCAGAAATAAACCCACGATTGTATGGTCAATTAATCTACAACAAAGAAGGCAAGAATATACAATGGGGAAAAGATAGTCTCTTCAACAAATAGCTGCTGGGAAAACTGGACGCTACATGCAGAAGAATGAAACTGAATCATTTTATTATACCATACACAAAAATAAACTTTAAATGGATTAAAGACCTAAATTTGAGACATGAAACCATAAAATTCCTAGAAGAAAACATAGTCAGTAATCTCTTTGTCATTTGTCAGCGTTTTTCTAGATATGTCTCCTTAGGGAAGTCAAACAAAAACAAAAATAAACTATTTGGACTATGCCAAAATAAAACGATTTTTCACAGGAAAGTAAACATACACAAAACAAAAAGGCAACCTAGTGAATGAGAGAAGATATTTGCAAATGATATATTCATAAGGGTTAATACACAAAATATATAAAGAACTTNTAAACTATTTGGACTATGCCAAAATAAAACGATTTTTCACAGGAAAGTAAACATAACACACAAAAAAAGGCAATCTAGTGAATGAGAGAAGATATTTGCAAATGATATATTCATAAGGGTTAATACACAAAATATATAAAGAACTTAAACAATTCAACACTAAAAAAAAACCTGTTTAAAAACTATGCAGAGAGGGGCGCCTGGGTGGCGCAGTCGTTAAGCGTCTGCCTTCGGCTCAGGGCGTGATCCCGGCGTTATGGNCCTGTTTAAAAACTATGCAGAGAGGGGCGCCTGGGTGGTGCAGTCGTTAAGCTTATCTGCCTTTGGCTCAGGGCGTGATCCCGGCGTTATGGGATCGAGCCCCACATCAGGCTCCTCCACTATGAGCCTGCTTCTTCCTCTCCCACTCCCCCTGCTTGTGTTCCCTCTCTCGCTGGCTGTCTCTATCTCTGTCAAATAAAAAAATAAAATCTTAAAAAAAAAATATGCAGAGGACCTGAATAGATATTTTTCTAAGGAAGACATACAGATGGCCATAGACACATAAAAATATGCTTAACATCACTAATCATCAGGAAAATGCAAGTTAAAACCACAATGGGATATCACCTCACACATTTCAAAATGGCTAGTATCGAAAAGACAAGAAATAACAAGGGTTGGCAAGGATATAGAGGAAAAGGAACCCTCATACACTGTTGGTGGGAATGTAAATTCGTACAGCCACTAAAAAAATAGATGTCTCAGAAAATTAAAAATAGAATTACCATATGATCCAGTAATTCGAAAGAAAACAAAAACACTAATTAAAAAAGATATATGTACTGCTATGTTTGCTGTAGCATTATTTACAATAGCCAAGATATGAAAGCAATCCCAGCGTCCACTGGTAGATGAATGGATAAAGAAGATGTGCAATGGAATATTACCCAGCCATAAGGAGGAATGAGATCTTGCCATTTGTGACAACATGAATGGACCTGGGGGTATTATGCCAAGTTAAGTAAGTCAGAGAAAGACAAATACAATATGATTTCAATTACATGTGGAACCTAAAAAACAAAACAAGCAAATAAAAAGCAGGAACAGACCCATAAATACAGAGAACAAACTGATGTCAGAGGGGAGGGGCAAAATGGATGAAGGGGCCTGGGAGATACAGGCTTTTGGTACAGCTTAGGGAATAGAGTCAATGGTATTATAATAGTGTCATATGGTGCCAGATGGTAGGTACACTTGTGAGCATAGCATAATGTATACAGTTGTCAAATAACTATGTTGTGCACCTGAAATTAATGTAACAATGTGTGTCACTATACTTCAATTTTTAAAAAACAAATCCAGGTTGGAGACAATACTAGTTACCAATCACTACAAATCTTTGTATAAATTAAATTTTATTCTTTATTCAGTCATTCAGTTTCTATTCAGTAATTCTCATGTGTCAGTGAAAAGCTATAACGCAAGAGGGAAATGAGTAGGGAGAGAGCTGGGTAGGGTGAGGGGGGAAGAAGAATGAGATCTTGAGTCATACTGTTTGAGGTTTTGTTAAAGTATTTTCTCATGAGCCAAACCTCTAAAAGGACCCTGATTGAAGTCTGAAGATCACTTTTATAGTGGTTATTTCTCAAGTATTACTTGAAATATTTCTTGGAGTCTTAAAATTTTTCAAGCATAACAATACATTATTGGGCAGACACCTGTATTCAACTAGAACTTCTCAGAGTCCCCAGAGTGAGATAAATGGAAGGAAAACATAAATTAATAGTTATTTAGAGATACTATGTCCTAGGCAGTGTGATAGGTATTACGAGCCCCATTTCAGATAAGGAAACTGAAACTCAGAGTACGTAATGAAACCAGGAATTTTCTTTGGCACAGTCTTTTAAAAAAAATAATCTGGAGGTGCCACTTTCAGAATGGCAATGTGAAAAGTTCCGTGGACCTTAGCCTCCACATAACAGACATAACTGCTGAATATTGTAAAATAAAACAACCTTTTAAGTCTCTGCAAATTGTTCTAAGAATATACAGAGGATGAAAAACATATTTATTCAAGAAAATCTACTGAAACTTGGCAAGAATAGAGTCCGTGGCACTTGAGCCATAACATGTTCCTTTTCTCCTCTCATTCCCAGCTCAACTTGAAACTCCACTTTGAGTGGCTGTGCCCAAAAGATGAGACTCCCTCTCAGCTCCCATCCAAAGGATATGATATCTTATCAAAAGGGTAGGCCAGCAGCATTTCTTTCTTTCCTTTCCTTTTTTTTTTTTTTAAGTAGTCTTCAATGCGGGGCTTGAACTCACAACCCTGAGATCAAGACCTGAGCTGAGATCAAAGGTCAGACACTTAACCAACTGAGCCACCCAGGCAACCCTGCCAGCAACATTTCTAATTCTACTGGACTCCAAGGCTCAGAGATTAAATTCCTGCTGAGTGTGGCTGAGAGGTCATGGGCTCCTTTCCTCTACATAGCCCCCATTTTATATGTTCCATCCCAGTCGTGAAAGGGTAGGAATATTGGGGTCCTGATTGCCCTCAACCCAGCTTGCTTATAAGAGCTGAGGTCCTGTGTCCAGAAAGGCAAGAGCTGAGAGGATGAGAAGACCAGAGACTACCACCTTTGCCCATTGCCCAGAACAGTGGCCCAATGATTCTGCCAAAGGGAACTATTCATAATATGTCAGTCCATAAATAGGTCAGTCCTTAAGTGCAGAGAGCTCTAAATCTCTCTCCAAGAAATTGACTTTATTTGAAACAGTATGAGGAAGTTCAAGCCTAAGGGCATTGTTGAAAACAATGGAGATTTTTGTGGTAAGCAATTAAAAGGACACTAGGACTATAGGCTAAACAGTAGGGCAGCTAGTTTTAGAGAACCAGGAAGAAACAGTTAAGAAATGGCCTCCTGGGGTCAGAACAAACTTCAAAGACTGGCCTCAAGAAATACTCCTAACCAAATTTAATTGGACCAGACTCTGGAGCAACTCCTATCATAGAGAACTGTCAAAAATAAAGGAATAATAAGGTGGCAATTAGTGGAGCATAATATCCAGGTGTGAGACCAAATGAAGCAGAGAGCTTTACAGAATGATTAGGGAACAAGAAACAGAAAGCTCTCCTATAACTGTCATACCAGGACAACTGCTCATGGGCAAGGTTGTACACTTGAGTGGATAAATACCATGAGATATATTCATAAAATGAGATATTATTTAGCAATAAGGAAAAATGAAGTGCTCATAGATGCTAAATCATAGCTAAACCTTGAAAATATTATACTAAATGAAAGTGGCCAAAATATACCATAAATTATATGTCAAAAAATACCATAAATTATATGATTCCATTTACATGCAATATCTAGAACAGGCAAATTTATAGACACAGAAGGTAGATTAATGGTGCCTAGAGCTAGAGAAGGAGTACTGGGTGAAAAAGAGGAGACACTGTTAATAGATGTGACATTTCTTTTTAGAGTGATAAAAATGTTTTAAAATTAACTGGGGATAGTTGTACAACTCTGTGAATATACTAAAAAAAACCCACTGGATTATACACTTTAAATGGGTGGATTGAGTAATATGTATATTATGTCAACAGATTTTCAATTATTGAATAATGAAATAAACAAAAATAATTCTTAAAAAGTTACAAGAACACAAAATACACAAATTGCATATACATATAATTTATTATTGTTTTATATATTGGTATTTTAGTGCTCTAGCTTTTCCTCTTTTTCCATTTACTTTGGTTATGCCTTCCCCTAGGTCGCCCATACCATCTGTATCATCCATCCTTCCCTCAAGGTAATTCATGTTAACAAACTAGAGTGTGTCTTGACATATATTTATCCATTGCCAAATCTACCACAGACACACATGTACAAATACACACACATATTTGTAGGCCTTGTTTCATAAAAAGAGAATCATATTACCCTTACTTTTTGGGAACTTATTTTCTCATTCAACAAAGCCTTATGGAAATTCCACCAAGTAAGTGATAAACTCTAATTTACTCTTGTAAATAGCTACATAATAGTCCACAGTGTAGATATACCATTCTTTATTCAGTTCTCTATCTCTAGATATCCCTCCATTTTCTTTTTTAAAATGTTTTATTTTGAGATAATCATATATTCACATGCAGTTATAAAAACTATTAAGAAAGAGAGATTCTGTATAGGCTTTACTCAATTTTTCCCAATCTTAACATCTTGTATGACTATAGTACAATATCACAACCAGGCAGTTGGCATTTATAAAATTCACTGATCTTATTCAGATTTCACCAGTTTTACATGCACTCATTTGCGTGTGCCTATGTGTTTAGTTCTACACAATTTTATAACACATGTAGATTGTGTGAACACCACCACAGTCAAAATAAAGACAGTACCATCATAAGGATCTGCAATCCTTTCATGCCCATAGCCTTCTCCCTACCTTTCCTGCTCTTTAATTTCTGGCAACCACTAATCTGTTCTCCCTCTCTATCAATTTGTCATTTCAAGAATGTTATATACATGGAATCATACAGTATGTATGGGATTGGCTTTTTTTCATTCAGCATAATTTTCTTGAAATCCATACAAGTTACTCTGTGTATCAATAGCTCTTTGCTTTTTATTTCAGAGTAACATTCCATGATATGGATATACCACAGTTTGCTTAATGATTCACCCACTAAAGGGCTTTTGAGCTGTTTCTACCCTTCCGTCTGCTACAAATAAAGCTGCTATAAACATTGTGTACAGGTTTTTGTGTAAACATAAGTTTCCATTGCTCTGGGATAAATATTCAAGAGTGCAATTACTGGCTCATCTGGTAAGTACATGTCTAGTTTTATGATAAATTATCATTATTTTCCAAAGTGATTATATTATTTTATATTCCCACTAGCAACACACAAGAGATCCAGTTTCTTCACGTTTCACCAAAACTTGGTGTTATCACTATTTTTAAAATTTTAGCCATTCTGATAGGTGCATAGTGATACTACATTGTGGTTTTAATTTGCATTTCCCTCATGTCTAATAAGGTTAACCATAGTTTTATGTGCTTATTTGCCATCTGTATATCCTTTTTGGTAAAATGTCTGCTCACGTCTGTTGTCTATTTTTGAATTGGATTGGTTGGTTTTGTACTGCTAAGTTTTGAAAATTCTTCATATATTCTAGATAAAGCCACTTGTTGTATTTTTGATTTGCAAATATTTTCTCCTAGTCTGTAGTCTGTCTTTTCCTCCAGAGTTTCCTGCAGAGCTAAAGTTTTTAATTTTGATGGAGTCCAATTTGTCAATTTTTACTTTTATGAATCATGTTTTTGGTGTCTCCCCATTATTTTTAACTTTTAAAATGATCATCTTAAAAAATGTGCCTGTTATAAATAGCCTATAACTGTAATTATGTTTTAACCTGGAATTTAAAAAACTATTGTCCAGTGGTTCACATTTTTAAAAAAGATTTATTTATTTATTTGAGAGAGAGAGAGAGAGTGAGAGCAAGTGAATGGAGGAGGGGCAGAGGGAGAAAGAGAACTCTGAAGCAGACTTCCTGCTGAGCTCAGAGCCCCAGACAGGCTCAATTTCAGGACCCTGAGATCATGACCTGAGCCAAAATCAAGAGCCAGATATTTAACCAACTGAGCCACCCAGGCACCCCAGTGGTTTGCATTTTAATGGACAAGTACAATTTAGGATAATGACAGCCATGCTTGATTTTAATCATTCCATCTTATTTTCTATATTTATGTACACTGTTATTTCCTCATTTTGCTTTTTAAAATTTTTGTCGGTCTGGTGACATTCCTATTCATTCTGTTTTTCTCTTTTTAACTTCTAGATTCTGTGATTCTTCTCTATTGGTAGTTACTGTATCTTTCCCTTCTCTATCAGACATACTTTTCTAGGATTACTTGAAAATAAGATACTAACTCTTTCCCTTTCCATAACTCTTTTTCCTTCCTACTCCAGTAAGATAAGTTTTCATAATATCTTCTTTTCTCAATTCTTCCTTTCCTACAATCACATGTTGTAATTTCTAGAATTCCTTATTATCAATATGTCCTATTCCCAACTAATTCTTACATTTTGTTGTTAATCGTTTGGAAAATTTTGTTCTAGACTATTACTAGAATTTTCCTTATAGCATATTTGTTCTACATAATGAGTTCTTATTGAATATTTATGTTGAACACTTCCAATGTGTCTACCCATATCAATTTGGATTTAATTATTGTGAAGATTCACTGGTCACCACTGTTCCATATACTCATAATCTTTTCCATCCTGAGATTTTTCTCTTCATTTGTTTATGGTTTTGTTAAAAAACTTTCTCATATACTCAGAAAATATTTTGAACTGAATAAAAAAAGTGCATCGTATTAAAATTTGTGAGATGTAGTTAAAGTGGTACTTAAAAATTTAAAGCATTAAATGTTTATATTAGAAAAAAGAAAATTTCAAATCAATAATCTCAGCATCCACCTTAAGAAATATGAAAAAGAGAAAAAATAAAACCAAAAGCAAGCAGAAAGAAGGAAATAAAGATTAGAGAAGAAGTAAATGAAATAGAAAACAGGAAAATCAATAAAGAAAAATCAATGAAAATAAAAACTTTTATCTGTGATAATGAATAATTGATAAGACAACTAGTCAGGCTAATCAGGAAAAAAAGAGGAGAATACACAATTTACCAATATCAAGAATGAGAGAAGTCACAGTCCTACAGAGTCTACAGATACTAAAAAGGATCATAAATATTATTAATAACTTTGTGCCAATAAATGCAACAGCTAAAATGAAACAAACAAATTTATTGAAAGACACAAACTATCAAAGCTCGTTCCTGAAGAACTTCATAACTGAATCTCTTACCTACTAAAGTAATTATATTTAAAGTTAAAACCTTTCATGAAGAAAACTCTAAGCCTCATCAATGGCTTCAGTGGTGAATTCTGCCAAACATATGAGGAAGACATAATAACAATTCTACACATACTCTTCCAGAAAAATTTTTTTATTATGTTCAGTTAGCCACTGTATAGTACATCATTAGTTTTTGATGTGGTGTTCAGAAAAGTGAAGAGAATGCTTGCCAACCCATTATATGAGGTCATAATTACTCTGATACCAAAAGTCAGACAACAACATTTTGAGAAAAGAAAACTGTAGACCAATGTTTGTCATGGATATAGATGTAGACATTCTTAATAAAATCTTGGGAAATAATATTCAATAATACATAAAAGATAGTACAACATGACCAAGTTGGATTTATACCAATAATACAAATCCTTTTTTAATATTAAAAAAAATCAATTAATGTACCTCACTATATTAATTAGTAAAGAAAAATCATCTCAGTAGATGCATTAAAAAACCATTTGACAAAAGCCAACAACTATTGCTCATAAAAACTCAACAAATGAGAAAGGAACGTCTCAAACCTGAGAAAAGGCATCTATAAAGAACCTACAGCTAGCATTGTACTTAATTGTGAAAGACGGATGCTTTCCTGCTAAGATCAGGAAATAAGGCAAGGAAGTGCACTATCACCTCTTCCATCTAATATTGTACTGGAGGTTCTAACCAGCACAATAAATCTGGAAAAAGGAATAAAATCCATCCAGATTAGGAAGGAAGACTTTTCTGTTCACATATATGATTTTCTATGTATAAAATCTTATGAGAGCCACACAAAAGCTACCGGAATAAGTGAGTTTATCAAGGTTGTGGAAAACAATGTACAAAAGCAAACTGTATTTGTATGTACCATCAATAAACATATAGAACTTGAAATTTTAAAAAAATCATACTAAGGAATAAATCTGTCAAAAGATGTTCTAGACCTGTATACTTAAAATTACAAAGCACTGCTGGAAGACGTCATATAAGACCTAAATAAATAGAAAGATACACTGTATTCATGGATTGGAGGACTCAACATTGTTAACATGTCAATTCTTTCCAAATTTATCTATAGATTTAATGTAATCCCAATCAAAATCCCAGGAGGCTTGTGTATATGTGGGCGCATGTGTGTGTGTATGTGTAAATTATCAAGCTTCTCATAAAATTTATATGAAAACACGAAAGACCAAGAATAACTAAAATAACTTTGAAGAAGAACAAAGTTGGAGAAGGCATACTACTTGACTTTACCTATCATAAGGCTATGGTCATCAGGACTGTGAGGTATTAGTGTTAAGATAGATAAACAGATCAGTGGAACAGAAGAGATGGTTTAGAAACAGACTGACACACAGAGAATCAATTGACTTTTGATAAAAGTAAAAGGCAATTCTGGGGAGAAAGGAGAGACTTTTTAATGAATGATGCTGGAATAACTAGGAATTTACATACACAAAAAATGAATTTCAATCCATATTCATACCATATATATAAATTAGCTCAAAATGTATCATAGGCCTAAATGTAAAATCCTGAAACTTCTAGAAGAAAAAATACAAAATAATTAGGAAAAGTCTTGCACTTGGTTTAGGCACCAAAAGCACAATTCCAAAAGAGAAAATGATCATTAAAATTAATCAAAAATTTAAAATTCTGCTCTTTGAAAGGCATCATTAAGAGAATGAAAAGACAAAATTGTGGACTGGAAGAAAACATTTGCAAATCATAGACTGTATTGCAAATATATAAAGAACTCTCAAAATTCATAATAAAAATATCATTTTTTAAAATGGGCAAAAGATTTAAACAGACACTTCACCAGAGAAGATACACAGATGTTTGAATAAGCACACAGAAAACTGTTCAACCTCACCAGACATCAGGAAAATGGAAATGAAAACCATAATGCAATACCACTTATTTGCATGTCTAAAATTAAGAAGGCTGACCACACCAAATGTTGACAATGATGTGGATCAACGGGACACTCAGACACTGTTGGTGGGAATGTAAAATGGTATGACCGCTTTGGGAAATAGTTTGATAATTTCTCAAAAAGTCAAATATACATCTATATGGCCTAGCCATTCCACTACTGGGTATCTACCCAAGAGAAATGAAGGCATATGCTCTGGAGACTTGTACATGAATGCTCATACCAGCTTTATTTGTAATAGCCAACAACTCAAACAGCCTAAATACTCATCATCAAGTGAATAAAGAAAGAAATTGTTGTATATTCATACAATAGAATATTACTCAGCAATAGAATGGAACAAACAGTTGATGAATGCAACACATGGACAAATATCAAAATAATTTGGCAAAGTAAAAGAAACCAGGCTCCCCCCAAAAGACTACATTCTGTGAGATTCCATTTACATACAATTCTGGGAAATGCATATTTATATCTAGTGATAGAAAATAGATCAGTGGCTATCTGGGAATGGGAGAAGGGTGAATGGGAGGGATTAAAAAATGATAGGAAATTTTTGGAGATGACAGATGTTTATTTTCTTGATTGTGGTGATGGTTTCAATGTACATCCACTTGTTATACATCAAATCGTACACTTTAAATTTGTGCAGTTTGTTGTAGGTAGGATATACCTGAATAAATTTAGCTTAAAAAAAGTTAAACTAATAAAGTGGGGAAAGGAAATAAAGAATAATGGGGAGGGAAGTTACTATAGATAGATTTGTCTGAGAATGCCTCTCTGAAAAGGTGAAATTTGGACACAGACTGGAATGTAGTGAGGAAGTAAAACAGTCTGACATCTAGTAAAAGGGAATTTGAGGCAGTAAGTTTAAAGGCTGGTATCTTCTATACTGAAATGGCATAGTGATACTGGGAGGGTGGAGTCCTAGTTTAATTTTGACATGTTCTTAACTGTTCTCACTGTATATTGCGTAGCCATGAAGGGCCTAGGAGATTGAGATGAATGTGTACTTACTCCAGGATATAGTATTAAATTAATACATGATATCAGTTTGGGTTTCTGAAGTTAATTTTCTCTTTCAAAGTAGAAGGCAATTGATATTCTGATTAATTTCAGACATCTCTTCATCAGGGTCTAGTTAATTGGGTAGGAGGATACGTCTTTCTATACTTTATGCATTCCTTCAGCACTGACAGATTTCTTCCACAAATATGATAAAGTGCCTCTCGTTCCAAGCATTTTGCTAGGCAGTGGGGATACGGCTTTGAACATCCCTGAATTACACAATTTATAGGCTAGCGGAGAAACTGATTTACCATTTAGAAAATGTCATTTGATATGAGAAGAATTAAAACTTAGAAACATGACTTCTTATTGTGACTGTAGGGAGTGGGGAAATGAATTAGAGAAAACCCCTTAAGTGACTACAGTTTCTACGAGCAAAAGAAAAACCTAACACACTGTCTGTTTCAATAGGTGCTACTCAGTGGAACCGATGAAACAGGTAAGGTGGGCAAAAGGATCAGGCAGAGGCAGCAGTTACCAAATTTGTTAGGTAGGAAAATGGCATTTAGGAAGGGATAGAGAAGAGCCTCCTGACAAAAATTAAAAGGAAAAGAAAGAAAGAAGAAAGAAAGAAAGAAAGAAAGAAAGAAAGAAAGAAAGAAAGAAAAGAAAAGAAAGAAGGAAAGAAAGAAGGAAAGAAAGAAAGAAAAGAAAGAAGGAAAGAAAGAAAGAAAGAAAGAAAGAAAAGAAAAAGAAGGAAAGAAAGAAAGAAAGAAAAGAAAGAAAAGAAAGAAGGAAAGAAAGAAAGAAAGAAAAGAAAAGAAAGAAAGAAAGAAAGAAAAGAAAAGAAAAGAAAGAAGGAAAGAAAGAAAGAAAGAAAGAAGCCTCCCAAAATGTAAGAAATACCTGTTTATCCTAGCACCAAGGTAACTGACATACGGCACATACTTCTCAAAGATTGTGTCTTTCCAGCAGTCTAAACCATATATAAAGGAAGGGAGCTAATATTTATTGAGTACCTGCAGTGTCAGGCCTTTGAAATATCTCACTATATAAAATAAAGCAAACAGGTCAGGTTCTAAATGTTCTACACGTATTGGCTCATATTATTCTCATGACAACCCCAGGACGTACTATGGTTATCATCTCCTCTTACAGGGAAGGAAAATAAGATACTGAAAGGTCATACGTTTTCAAAGTTGCCCAATTAGACTAGGACCTTGTAGTCTGCCTCCAGAGCCGAAGCTCTTCGCTGCTACTCTAGCCTGCTTCTCTCTTCCAGATGCACTCTAGCCTGCTTCTCTCTTCTCCCCCTTTCAGGAGGGAGAATGTTCACCCATACCCATCCCAGCAAGTTTTTTTAGAAGGGTTTTCCAGTTTTTCCTGTTTATTCTCCTTTTCACCCTTCACTTTGCATTCATTATTTTTAGCTTCTCAAGTGTAAAGCAATGAGGATAAGGTAGGGGGGAATAATGAAAGGTGAAAGAAGGGCAAATCCTATCACTTGGATATTTTTATTTCACTCTAACAAAGGGCCTTTCTGTGATTCTAAGGGACGGCAGCTTCAGTGTTGTTTCCACCTTGGGGGCTCAGCCTGTCTGTTCTGCAAAGCACGGATGCTTGTGCTGTGTGTCCAGGAAGACGCTGCCTCAATAAGCGGGGGTGCAGTGGGGTGGTGTAGACTCGGTCCTGGAGCCAGTCAGCTCCTGGGTTTGCGTCTTGTCTCCTCTCTATTGTGTAAATATTTGTTGTTTCTATTTTTGAGATGGATGGTGGAACAGTAAAGAGAGTGTTGTTCTGCTTGGACAAGTTTCTGGGGCTTCGTTCTTCATCGGGAAAGTGAAACTGACATTTCACCCCACCTATTTTATGGTTTTGTTTGAAGCAGAAATGAAGTAACATATATGAAAAATCAGCGTGAGGGGCGCCTGGGTGGCACAGCGGTTAAGCGTCTGCCTTCGGCTCAGGGCGTGATCCCAGCGTCATGGGATCGAGCCCCACATCAGGCTCGTCTGCTATGAGCCTGCTTCTTCCTCTCCCACTCCCCCTGCTTGTGTTCCCCCTCTCGCTGGCTGGCTCTATCTCTGTCAAATAAATAAATAAAATCTTAAAAAAAAAAAAAAGAAAAAAAAAAGAAAAGTCAGCGTGAACTGTAAAGAGCTAATGAAATGGTAGGGATATCCATTCTGTCAGGAGAATATATACTTGTATTGTTCATTCAGTCTCTGAATCAAAGGAAGTGGTCCTGAGCCATCAGCGCTTTTCCTCACATAGTTCTCTCTGTTCTGAGGGTGCACAGTTTGGCCAACAGAGGAAAGCCCATTGCACTGTACTGTGATCAGATTCCCCAAACCCAGGATGTCATTAGGGCCTTTATCTTATCTAACATGCACCAACAGCCAGGTCTTCACATGCATCAAAAGGTGGAAAGAGAAGAAAGGTAGAGCAAGGAATGGCAAGAAAGGGTAATTCTGATTTCCAGCTTTGTAATCAACAAAAGGCACTATTAGTTATTTATTCCAACACATGTCAAATAAAGATTGGTCATTTTTGAAGACACTGGTAAAAAAGCCCATTGAAATTCTGAAGAAAACTATGCTCACATTTGGGAGAGAAATTGCACGTTCAGTTAATAACTGTAGTGTTAGGGTCTATATGAGGCTGTTTTCTTGTGTTTTAGGTCTTGTAATACAGGTGTAGAAGCTAGGAGTAAACAGTGCTCATTCCTGTAGGATAGTATAAGAAGGATCCTGACAAATAATTCTGCTTTTAACTAAGAAGTATCAGTATCTCATTTTTCCAACCCTAAAAGTCCTCTGAGCTGAGAATCATAATCTATTTCTTTATGGAGAAAAACTGACAATGAAAATTAGCAGGAACAGAGACAATGCAATAAGAACAATGCTTCTTCCACTGATAAAACACAACCATTCTGAAATACAAAGATAGAAATGCAAAGCAAAGGTAGCAGAAAACAGAAGAAGGAAAGGGATTAGTCATTTTAGGAATTATGGAATGTTGTGGGTCAACAGAGTTCTGGATCATAAAGCCAAGATTTAAATAGGAAAATACTCCAAGATCACGCTCTGGTGTTTAAATGCTAAGGGAAGTCAGGAGCTCAGATTACATTTTCCCCAAGGCCTTAAATTTTATTTTGAACTAAAAACTTCATGAAGCACTTAAGAAATACCAGCCTTTACAAAACAGATCTGACAACTTATGCGCTGGGGTATGATCTAAAATAGGAAGTGAAATTTAAGCTTAAAATGCTAAAATCTTCTGGCAGACAACAAAAAATACATATATATAGGCCATACCTGATTGGAAAAAAATAGTAATTCCGTTGATTTCATTCTCTTTTTTCCTTCTTTTAAGGCTTCTGGCAAATGTTTGAATCTTCTTTGAGAAGAAGCTAATTACAGCATTAAGTCTTTGAGGCCTCCTGTGTGCCAGTCATTGTATTAGGCCCAGGGAGGAAAGGGAAACTGTACTGCTCTCCAAGATCTTAGAAGCTAGTGGCGAGAAAATTACCATGCAGATGATGAATGCTATAATGGATGTATACAAGATATATAAAATGTAGAA
The DNA here is from genome assembly GCF_002007445.2 of Ailuropoda melanoleuca. NCBI lineage: Eukaryota > Metazoa > Chordata > Mammalia > Carnivora > Ursidae > Ailuropoda > Ailuropoda melanoleuca. The sequence continues at coordinate 68,764,278 of NC_048232.1, forward strand.
GGAAAGGAAGGATGCTTAATTTGGGTTGGGTAGAGAGCTTATGGAGGATTTCATTTGATCTGTGATTTGAAGATTTAGCCAGAGTTTGAGAGGCAAATAAAAGGAAGATGGATCTGATGGTTAATTTTATGTGTCAATTTGACTGGGCTAAGGGATGCTCAGGGAGCTAGTGAAACAATTATTTCTGGGTATATCTGTCAGTGTTTCTGGAGGAGATTAGCATTTGAATCTGTAGACTGAATAAAGAAGATTACCCTCACCAACATGTGTGGGCATCATCCAATTTGTTGAGGATCTATTAGAACAAAAAGTCAGAAGAAGGGTGGATTTACTTGAACTGAGACATCCATCTCCTCCCGCACTCTGACATTGGCACTCCGGGTTCTTGGGCCTTTGGACTTAGACCAGGTTTCCTCGTTCTCCAATTTGCAGATGGCAGATTGTAGAACTCAGTTTCCATAATCATGTGACCCAATTCCTATAATAAATCTCCTCTTTTTTATTTATGTCTGTCCGTCTATCTATCCATCCATCTATCTATCCATCCATCCATCCATTCATTCATCCTGTTGATTCTGTTTCTCTGGAGATTCCTAATGCAATGATATTCCAGGCAGAGGAAATAGCATGAGAGAAAAGTATGCTTGAATAAGATATGATTAAAGTGATTCATTATTCTGGAATTCAAAAGTTATACATACATGCCTAATGAGGGGAATGACACAGGAAATAGGGCAAGATAGATAGGCAGGAGACAGGTAATCAAGGAACTTGTTTGCCATGAAAAAGAGTAACTATTTTCTTTCTCAAGAACAGAGAGATGTGATCAAATTTTTATTGCACAAACATCATCTGGGAGGATGTGTGAGAGAGAATAATGCAGGGAGGAAACTGGAATAGGGAGACACAGGAAACCTGTAAGGCTCTCCCTCTTGTAGAGAAAATAGACAAAATGACACAAGTAAATATTTTAAAGGACAGTCTCTAAAGTAGAGGGGAATCCAAACATCCTCAGTCTCTTAGAAACTTTCAAAGTAAGCCCTGGTTCAATGGCTGAGTGAATTTCTTGTGAAAGGAACTTAGTCTGCTATCCCTCATCTGCAGAAGTTAGATATGGGGTTGATTCTTCCCATAGAGAAGACCTTGTCTAATTGATAGTCATGGTAAATAAACTCTTTGATTGCCAGAAAGACATACCCAAATTCCAAGCGTTCTGTGCATGCATTATAAAGTGGTGAAAAGGAAATTAATACATGACTTCAAAAAAAAAAAAAAGCGATTACCCTGAAGATGAAAAGAATTGATAATTACGGAAAGTGCTTAGAATGGTAATTGACATAAAGCATGAACTGAACAAATATTAGCGAAAATAATAATAAAAACATTTGTGATAACAATACATATTGGCTGTACATTTTTAGCTATAATAAGTATTTATCTATAATAAACATGATACATATGATATTATTAACAATAATTGACTATCCAGTCATAAATTTCAAAAAACCAACTTGCCAAGTCAGTCACGTGCTGTCTAAAATCTATGAAATCCATGATTTTGAAAGAATTCCCAAACTCTGGGTCAGAATTAACACTCATCACTCTTTAACAAATGCATCATGATTAAGTATGAAAACAGATGAGACACTGAATTCATCTATTCATCTTAACCTAACAATTTTAACTATTCTGAAATCTCATGGGTAGGGTAAATACCTTTTGTGAAGGAGATCTGTTTACTTTCTTGATAAAGTCAACTGTTAAATCTATGATTTCTATAAAACAGAAACTCCCTCCCCCAAATACTTTTAACCTCTAGGTTAATACCTATTTCCATTTTCTACTAAAATCCTGAAAATTCCGGGCTAAAGACTTGTTTTTTCCCCAGCAACCATAAAATGTTTAGGTAAAGTGAGATGGGTTTTGAGAGAATTTGAACCCGAAGACTATGTCTAATCCTTCACATTTAAGATAATCTCAGCAACCTCACATACAGAAATTTTAATCTATTTCATATAGAGCCATTGGCTGAAAACTATAATATAAATCCAAAATAAAAAAGGAATAGAACTGGCCTAGAAATGTTGAATTAACAGCCTAAAACACCTTTATCCCATAATGCAAACATATAATTAGGTAATTTAAAATAAACATTGAGATCCATAATGATTCAAAGTCATGGAGGTAGAAAAAGAGCTTTCTCTTCTGTATTCTATACAACTCAGAGCCAAACCAGGGAATCTGTCACAGACAGCTATATTCACCATGTAGCATCCCTTGCCTTCTAATAATGACCCCAATTTTCCCAGGGGCCCTTACCACCTCACTCACTCCCAGTTTCTTGCACACTATCTTCAGGGATGGCCGCATGTTATGGTAAGTGTCTTGTAAACTGGCCCCATTGTTCGTTTTTTCCTAGTATTAATGGCTTTATGCAATCATCCCTTTGCATAACTTGCTTCTAACCAACAGAATACCTCAACATTGTGGTGATGTCACTTCTATGGTTAGATTACAAAAATTCTGACTTCCACCTTAGTAGAAAACCCTCTCCCTTGATGGCTTTGATGAAGCAAGTTGCTATGTTGAGGCCCATGGCAATGAATTGAGGAAAACTGCTGGCCAACAACCAGCTAGGTGCTGAGGCCCTCCGCCCAACAACCTAAATGGAACTACATCTTGCCAATAATCATGTCAGTGAGCTTGAAAGTGGATCCTTCTTCAGTTGAATCCCCAGCTCTGGCCAACATATTAGTTTGAAGCTTTGTGAGAAAGTGTGAAGAAGAACCCAGTTAAGTCATGCCCAGATTCCTGACCACAGAAACATCAGATTTAAAAAAAAAAATTGTGTTGTTTTAAGCTGCTAAATTTTGTGGTAGTTTGTATAACAAACAGCAATAGATAACTAATACATCTGGCCACTTCTGTTCCCCCAGTCAGAGTATTTCACTTAGGGTTGAGCACATGACCCAGTTCAGGACAATAAAATTAAACTCAAAACAAGACAATTGAGTTAATCCACCTTCCCCCCCCTCCCCCGCAAACAGTTGTTAAGATGTAGGGTTGGTTGTGTTAGCAGTCTTATTCATACCACTTTGGAACCTAAGAAAGGAGCCTAATTAGAGGAGAACAGAGTTGCGAAAAGGGAAAGAGGCTGGGTTCCAATAAACTCTTCTCAGACCTCAGATCAAGCTGTACCTAAAACTTGAATTTCCCTTGGATTTTTGGGTATATCCCCTATACGTTTTGCAAGTACAAAAGAAGTTTTATATTTTGAAAACATACTTTTGCTTAGCCAAGCTGAGCTCTAAGGTCCAAGATACATCATAAAATAATAGTTTCATTTCTTGTTTTTGGTCTTGTGAACAATATTTTACTCTCTGTATAAAACAACGATTAATTGTTGATAGATCTAAGGAAATTGGTGGCCAAGGAAGGAAGTCTTTTTCTCAATACCTCTGGACTCTAAAACAAATTTTGAAAAACAAAATACGAAGTCATCTCAGTAGCATTTATGTAGCCAGCTAATATTAGAAAAATCACTGTTTTGTGGTACTGCTTTGCTATAGTCCCATTTATTTTGTTTTAAAAAATTATATAGAAATACAATTTCCAACATGTTGCTTTCTACAGTGTCCACAGAACACTTTGTTCTATGTTGGATTCTTCTAGCATTCAAATAAAATCTTTAAGTTCCCATGAATATTTAGCAAAGTCTGCCCAGATTCTACTGCAGTGGTATTAATATGTGAAAATATTCCTGTCTTTCCTGTTTTTAGGTTCAGAGCCTGAAATCTTACATGAATGTATCTATGTTTTTAATCTCAATATGTATTTTTATTTCATGGGTTTTTGTTGCTTTCATGGATAGACTATAGTATTTTACCTTGAGCTTCTATTTTCTTCTCTTTTGGTTTTGACAAAGGTGGCCTTCTGCTATGGACTATATCAAACATGGTTTAATTGAGAATAACTATGTACTCATAGTTCACCTAATGGGTCACAGATAAGTAACCTAGGACCATTCATGTAATAAAACAACAATGACAACAGCATTTTTGTAGTTTTCAATGTGCTTTGAGTGAAACAATAGGGAAAAAAAGTTTATGAAATCCTCTCAAGGCCAAAGCTAGCTCAATTGTAGATCCAAAACCAGATATCTCTTCAATTCATTCCCAATCCTCTGAACTATCAATTACTAACTTCATACGAGGATAATAAAAATAATGCTTTAGCATGACAAAAAAATACCAAAAACAAAGATAATGTAGGAAAGAGGTTCGCAATAATAAAATGAAACTTAGATTGTACTGATCACTCTATGAACCACAGTGATCCTCTAAATCAAATGCATGTTATGGATTAACTAAATGTGATCACAAGAAATGAGTTAGTAAGAATATATGCCTAATCTCAGTAGAATTATCTATTTTAACTTGGTATATATTCTAGAATAAAATTGTGCATTCTTGCTGCCCTTGATTTTTATAGCATTTTGTAACTGGAGGGTGGTTTAGGGCCATGAAACAGCTTACCTAGCATTGACCTTTAGCAATTTTTCTAAGTTTAAGAAGTAAAGAGAAATCTCCTATGTGACCATAAGGCAAATCTGTCTGTAGGTCCAATTCCTCACCTACAAAATTAGAAGAATCTAAATAATGAGTATTTATCCTATAGGATTGAGAGATTAAATAATACTGAGAATCTTGCTTGGCATATGGTAAATCCATGTGCTAGTATATTACTACTATGACTATTGTTATTTATTATTAGCATTTTCATCATTATATGGCTTTCAAGGCTCTCTATTATTTGGGCTTGATTTACTCCAACTTCATTTATATTCCCTTCTATCCATGTTAAGAGAATTCCTTCCTGTGTCCCTCTTTTTGCTAATGCTATCCTCTCTACCTTTTGTATCCTGTGGCTACCCGCATCCTCATTTCCAATTTCCTCATGGTTTTATTCTATTGGTCCTTCAAGGTTCTTCCACGTCTTCTGTAAGGCCTTCTGGGACACGCTAGTAGGAATAATTTCTTCTTCCTATAAACTCCCACAGTACTTTACTTGTGCCTCTTACATAGTACTCTTCACTTTTGATACTGTGTAGTATTTATGTATGTATTTTACATCTTTCATCAGCTCTAAACACCTGAATGATGGAAGTCATGTCTTAATCATCTCTTTGTCCCAGTAGTGCCTGATAGAGTGCCTTGCACAAAGTGGGTATATATTTTTGTTTTATTCAAACACATATTTTTCAATGAATAAATGATTACGGGAATCAGATATATAACTTCAGTTTCATTAGAAAAACTTTCTAAACAAAAGGTCTAAACAGTACTTTTCCCAAATAGCTGAATGTATACAGACTCATTGCTGGAGGTTTATTTCTTAGACAACCAAAGCTGGTCACTGGATGCCTTTAATTTTCCCAAGACCAGAGCTAATACCTGAAATTGGTGGTGATGGGCGGTGGGGGGGGGGGCGTTCTTTGAGGGAAAGAGAATGTTTTCCTCATCTTTCTATCACTTAGGTATGGTGAGTGTTTCTTGATTTGAATGGAATTGAAAGCAACGAGGAATAAGAGTTTCTGAGTTGAAGGAAACCTTGACTTTTTTTATTCCCAATGTCCTGCTCTTGGAACAAAACTTAAACACTTTTCAGACTTGTGTATTGTCTTTCCACAGCTCCAACTACCTACTGAACTTGAAATCTATGTTTTCTTTCTTCAGGCTTATTGTTATAGGGGATTTCAGCTTTCATTTGGACAATGATCAAACAGAACTGGCTTTTACAGCCTTCATGTGAAAGACTGTAAACAGCAGGTTAATGAACAGAAGTATTTTCCTTTGGTTTTAACTTAAATGTATAAAGAAATCAAGGTGGCCTTCACAAGAGAAAACATTCATTTCTAGGATGATATTGACTAATTTGAAATTTGCAGATCCAAACAAATTTAACTTTTCTAGTGAGGGAAGGAAAGACTTTTTCTCAAAAGAAAGTTTTACTTATTAATTACATGAAATATTTGGAAAGAACAGGAAGTGGCTGCACCCAGAACTGAAGGATTTAGAGACTGTGATGACATGATGAACTTCACTCAGTACTGCTATTATGGATGATCCAGATGTTGGGCACATAGAAGAAACTGTATTGTAGGTAATACTTGACCATTGGATAGGGGCTAACACAAGGTTTGTCAGGGTTTTTATAGTTCTATGAGATAATAAAAGGAGTGATATAAAAAAGAATCCAGTGGTCAAGTAACTTGGGAAAAACAGGGATAAAAGAAGCTAGACAGGTTACTTTAATACAGTTAAGATAATAATAAGACATTCTATGAGACCTTGAAATACTGATTTACATTATTAATCTCCAAGAAGGGGCATCTAGCACTGATGTGTCCAGACCTTATATGGCCAAAAGTTACCATATATATATATTTAATCAGAGCACCTTGAAGGACTAATGATCCATGAAGCACATTTTGGGAAATTTATCCCTGATATTACCCAAGAGAAGTTAACGGCCAAAGTCAGTCGAAAATTAAATATATCAAAATGCAGTGCTTGTAAACATACAGTCTATTTGTAATATCACATCTAAAAGGCATAGTCTTGAAGTAAAAGGGGCCTTATCATTTCAAATGGGGGTTTTCTAAGGAATAGAGAATAGTTTTCAATCTTTTGAGTATTAATTCACCTGTTGTTTAGAGTCTGATCATTCATTAAACAAGTACTCCATTTTTACCTTTGTAGTAAACACTGTGTTCAACACCATGATAAATAAGACACAAGTAAGTATATCTTCTGATTTAGATTATAATTTCATGGGGGTTCTAAACGTATATTAATTGGCAAAACAATTAAGAAATATGTTAAGAATCTACATCAATGCCTTATCAAACCATTGAAGATTAAAGAAATGGGAGATAATATGGGAGAGAGGGGAAGGTTTCACGGAGGATGTGAGACTTGAGTTTGGCGTAGGGGATTAGATAGGATTTATAGTTTCGCTCTATTTGAGCTCAAGCATAGAATATGTCCAGAACAAACAATTTAGAGCCCCAAATTCAGAGTAGAAAAGTTACCTGGACCTGGAGTCAGAGTTCTAGATTCCAATCCCAGTTCTAAAAGTCACTTGCTATGTGACCTTATGCTTTCTGGTCTATAGATTATGGAGAGTAATGCCTATTTTGTCTATTTTAAAGTATCATCAGGAGGAACACCTGTAGACAACAGAGTAATGGTGTTGAGATTTGGGGTTCCAAGATTTCATCTTTAATTCCATCAAGACTTAGTGCAAAACATTGTAAACAGCGTATCCTCAATAAACATTTGTCTTATGAGAGAATGACAGGAAGAATAAAGTTAGACAAACCTGAATCTCTTCTCCCACTTACAAGCTGTGTGATCTTAGTCAAATTACTTAGCCATCCCAAGACTAGGTTCCTTTTCTTGGACATAAAGTTTAAAAATTATGCTTATGTCACAGGATTGTTCTGTGGTTGAATGGAAATAATTCATATAACTACTATGCTTAGTAGCTGGTACATGCTTTCCAATACACATATTTTATAAATTGGACAGCTGAAGAGTGCTCAGCAGATATAAAGTACAGTGACTGTATTTATACAAAAACCATCAAATAGAAGAGAAGGAATAATAGTATGTCCAACATGTAGCTGTGACCTGACATGTTTGGTCCAATAATCACTAAGACTGTGTGTTTAGAAAGAATGAGGTCATTGACTTTGATTCTTCATAAGGGCCCTAGGTTATTATGCCATTTTAAAATATGTACAATAATGTAATGGCATTGTATGATGACAGATGGCAGCTACACTTGTGGTGAGCACAGCATAACATATAGAGAAGTTAAATCACCACGTTGTACACCTAAAACTAATATGACATTGTGTGTCAACTACAGTCAAATGATAAATTTTTTTACTTTTACTTTTAAATTTTTTAAACTTTTAAATTTTTTTTTAGATTTTATTTATTTGACAGAGAGAGAGAGAAAGAGGGAGAGCGCGTGCACAAGAAGGGGGAGCGGCAGGCAGAGGGATTGCCAAATCAAAATTTACCGTTTGTAAAGCTATTCTCAATCCTCAGTCTACTTCTGACCTCATTCTCTTCTCACAACCCCAGAGCTATATCCTTGCCTTGAGAGGATCGTGGGTGGGAGAGCTACCCAGAGGATGTAAACCAGGACAAACTATCTCTGAATTTTCTATTTTTTTTTTTTAAGATTTTATTTATATATTTGACAGAGAGAGAGAGAGAGAGCAGAAGCAAGGGGAGTAGCAGGCAGAGGGAGAGGAAGAAGCAGGGAGCTCAGCAGGGAGCTCACCCCCAGGACTCCCAGATCATGAAATAAACCAAAGGCAAATGCTTAACTGACTGAGCCACTCAGGCGCCACCCTCCCCCAATTTTTTTTAATGTACAATAAAAATAGCTCGAAAACAATATATAAAAGTCTCTCTAATGTATGTTAAGCCTCGAAGAAATTAATATAATGAACTAAAACTGACCTTTTATCACAAAGATGATATAGTTCAGTGGTGATAATATTGATAATGTTAATTATTTTATACATTTTTAAATTGGCTCATGTTCTATTGGGAGCAAAGGGAATGTTATGTAATAAGATCATAGCAACAGTAGATAGTTGAGATGGTACTCAGTAATCCTGAGGAACATCCATCAACTTTGACAGGAATTTTATGGTTAAAAATGCTAAAATGACTTGAAATTTTCCTTTTATGATTTTCCTACTAACTTTGAAATATTTTGAGGGGGGCTCAATAAATCAATAAGATATATAGATTATCTAGTGAGAGTCTATTTATTTCTCCAGGCCATTAAGCTGTTGGCAGCACATCGATTCAATTATTTATGACTCATTCTAATTAACAAATTTGTATTATCTGGAAGATAAGTTCAGTCCTATCCAATACATTATTAAAGTTACAAAATCTGTTCCTAAAAACCAGAGTTGGGTGCATAATTATTTCTTTCTTTAGCATTTTACAAATATAAATGGGCTCATTTCCAATAACAAAAGATTAACCACTGCACCAGGCATGCTAGAAAGGAGTGCTTGCAATATCACATTTTAAATAATTGGAAAATGTATTTAAATATATTTTACCCAAACTAAAGTGTGACATAAACCATCTGTGTATAAAATTGCATCTGCTTAAATTCTATGGCTACAGATTATAGTGACTATGACATAAAAGATTACCAAATTATTTTAATAGTTCTATTCTTAAAAATCATTAAAAAGTTTTCTGTCTTATTTTTATTATTCAATATAATAAATAGGATTAGGGTGCAATATTTTGAAAGGTTTTTATGTGTTACTTTACATAATAATTGCATATACCACTTCACTCTTCTAGTATTGAAAGCTAGAAATTTCGGAATTAACCCTTACTCTTTCCTATCTTTTATCTTTCAGACACCATGTCATCAAATTCGGATGTATTTTCCTAGTTCTTCAGATTTTACTTTTCCTTTGGTTTTCATTGCTTATCTTACACCTGGAATAAATTATAAATATCTTCAATGTGTTTAATCCTTGTGCATAATAATTATAGATACTTAGCACATAGTAGATGAATTACTCCGATTTTCTTCCAGTTTTCTCTATTCAGCCACTGACTCTCTGGGGAACCAGTGTAAGAAGACAGATTTTCCCTTTATTATTTATTTCAGGCTCTGTATGTGATATAATAAATTTTTTAAAGATAAGATTAGTCAGAATACATCTATTCATGGGAATATTTTCTTATTTATAACCTCTTAAAGACCTAAGCTACATTTGAAATTGATGTCTGTATTGGATAAGCATATAAATACATATATTTTCCTAACATAAAGCAGGTCTTCAACAAATATTTGTTTAATGAATGAATGAATGAGTGAGTGAATTTTATACTCAACAGAAATGAGCTTAGACATTTCCTGATGACCTCAAAGTGCTCAGCAGTGTGTTAGATGCTAGGATTTCAGTAGTGAAGACAGATTGCACCCTTTCCTTCACACATTTTATTGTATGGCACTGCCTTTATCTTAAACAGGGAATTAATTATTTTTAAAATGGAGTTTTATATTGAGAGATGTCTTTTATCAACAAATAAACTTCAAGGAACAAAGTAAAAAGAAATGTAATGAACTTATGCATTTAAAGAGTCCTAAGAGACCTATCAACCACTTGTAATATATTTACATTCTCAGCAACCTGATTCCAAGAAACTAAAGATTAAAAAATGAATTAAGACAACTGGGACATTTAAATATCAAGTGGATCTTGAATTATATTAAGGAATTATTGCTTGATTTTTCTTTAGGTGTGATGAAGGGTATTTTGGTTATATTTTAAGTCCTCTTTCAGAGTTATATACAATGTATTAGCAGATAAGATGGTATAATGTGTGAAATTTTCTTCAAAATGATTCTGAGTGTGTATAGGGAGTGAATGGTTGGTATAGAGGAAAACAAGATTGGTCATGTACTGATAGGCCTTTAAGCTAGGTGGTGGGTACATGAGTGTTCATAATAGTATTCTCTTTACTTTTATATACTGAAATTTCCCACAAAGAAAAGTTTTTAAAAAGTCGTGTTGGTAAAACTATAGGAGAAACTTTGAAAATGTGTGTATTTTTGAACTTTTAGGGGAAAAAAAGGCGTGAAATGAAATGCTGTCATACTTTGTTCCCTAAATGCTTTAATTGCTGCATTTTATTTAAATCTTTACTATATTATTGAATTCTTAGTTATCTAAGGAAACATTAAAGGGTGGAATCATGACCTGTACTTTGCCACAAATTTTATATTTTGCTAATTTTATTAATTGTATGCTTCTAGTAGACACAGCATTTAGTCAGAGAAGGTACAGAAGTCTAATACCATAATAAAAAATATTAGTTTCTTTGTTTATACAAATCTTTTCTGAGCATCTACCTTTTTGGTGATTTTAAACATGAACTTCTAATAACAGAATGTCAGAGTGTCAAGTGTTGATATGGTAAAAAAAATGCTGGTTTTGACTGGATCAAGCAAAACACTTCCAAAAGTGCAGCCGCACAATCTGTTATATTTGCAATGAGAAAAAATTGGCAAGGACTATAAAAGTTACTTAAGAAAGAACTTAACAGGGAGATGAAGCACAAATGGAAATGCCATAGAAAGTGGAATGTAGGGCAAATTCCTGAGGAGATCACAGAGAAATAGCAAAAGCTTGTAGGAGTTGGGTCAAAAAAGCTCAGTAGGAAACAGGATGCCACATCTAAGAGACATAAAAGGAAACAGAAAAAAAGAATTCTTTTACTATTTCAGGAACAAAAGAGAGCTAAATGACACACTTTGCTCCTTCAGTAGAGGGAGAGGGAAAGCCAATTGCTCATGATAGTAAAAATGCACATGCAATTGGTAATTTCAAAAAATCCTCCTTAAAATAAAGATGAACTTGAAATAGAATTACTAGTGCATTGATTGGGGGGTACAAATTTAAGGCACAAAAAGGGGCAATGGTTTTTTAAAGTTATTCTACCATAATTTACTATTATAATCTTATAATTTACGTTCAAAGATATCTGTAAAATTGACCATCCACATTTGAGGGCATAATGTGCAGCCAACAGAAGTCACGTTTTCAAGGATATTTAATGACAAGAGGAATTGTTAACAATGTAATTATAAGTGATAAATGCAGAATCATATTGTCTGGAAGGGAATGATCAAATCTATAGTAGTTATTGTTAATGAGGTTATTGGTCATTTTTATTTTCTTTATTTATACATTTGTTGGATATTCTACAATGAAAATTATTTACTTTAATAATCAAATATAACAATAAAAATATTGTTTAAAGCATTAAACAATGCTCCTCAATCTCCTGCAGCTCAATTCCTACTAGCCCATTTAAGCAACTCTTTTTAAGGATGCCAATAATTGCCACTCAATTGCCAAATCAAATGGCTGCTTTCTGCTTTTGTTCTCTGAAACATTTGACATTGTTGGCCACCCCATACTAGAATTCTGTGCTCCAGTGGCTTGTCTGTTCTAATTGAACCACATATCAGCTGTCACCTGGAAGACTGCAATGACTGTCTTTACTACAAGCCATTCTGTTCATTGCAAACCTGACCACAGCACTCCATTGCTTTCATCCTTACAGAGTTCTCACAGCATGTAAGGTAAGTTACTCAGGACTCTTAGTTGCAAGTGACTCATTGAAATGGACAGTTTCGGGTCCAGGAATTTAAATCATTCCTAAGATCTCTATTTCTTGCTTCTTTTATCTCTTAGGTAGTTGCATCTCTTACAAGCAGATGAGCTTCCTCTCAGTGATTGAAATGAGAGGGCAAGGCCACAGATAATTGCAGGCTTTTATATCATCCCAGTTAGCAACCTGGAAGCCAAAAGAGACACTTGCTCTTCCAGGATCTGAAATCCAAGGCAAAGTCTGGTTTAATATGTCTACACATTGGACTAACTACAAAGGCCAACAAGGCAAGCCTGAGCCCCACATCCAATCCTGTGGATAGAGGGGGAAATGATTGGCAGCCTGATCAAAACCACAGTATGTGGAATGCCCACGGGGAAGTTCTACAAAGGAAAACAGGGATACTATTAATAAAAGAAAGGACTGAGGAATGTTGCATAAATGGAAACACAAATAACCCTTATACAAAGTAATACAAAGTAATATTTAGTTCCCTTAGCCTAACACTCTTGGATTTTCTTGCACTGGCTGCTGCCTACTTTTCTAGCCTAATCTTTTGCCATTTACTCCCAAGAACTCTATAGCCTATTTGGCTCTTTTCTGAATAGGCTGCCCTAGGTAGAATAGTGGCCCCCAAAGATGTCCACACCCTAGTAATTCGTGGAATTTGTGACTATGTTACTTTACATGACAAAAGGTATGCTGCAGATGTGATTAAGGTTTAGGACCTTGAAATGGGGAGATTATCCCGGATTATCCAAATTGGCCCAATCTAATCATATGAGTCCTGAAAAGTGGAGAATTTTTCCCAGATCAGAGAAACAGAGAGATGGCATTGTGGGAAAGACTTGACCCACCATTGCTGGCTTTGAAGATGGGGGGAAGAGAGGGCCACAAACCAAAGAATGTGGGAATGTGGGAAGATACTGGAAAATACAGGGAAATGGACTCTTCCCTAGAACTTCCAGAAAGTAATACAGTCCTGCTGACATTTTGATTTAGCTCAGTGAGACTTGTGTCAGACTTTGGACCTATTCCAGAATTGAAAAAGAATAGATTTATATTGTTTAAGCCACCATGTCTATGGTAATTGCAACAGCAGTAATAGAAAACTAATACACAGGCCATGCTATTTCATGCTTTTGTAGAAGAGGAAAAAGTTTTCTTTGACCCTCTCAGGGTCCGTCTCAGGGTCTGAAAACTGGCAAAGGAGAAAATTAATATAATAAAAGGATGAAAGTTTATTTAACATATATTTTATATGACGCAGGAGACTTCATAAGTGAAGACCCAACGAAACAGACCTGTGTATAGTTGTGGAGGAATATGGTACGTTAAGAAGTATGAAGTAGGGCGCCTGGGTGGCTCTGTCAGTTAAGTGTCTGCCTTTGGCTCAGGTCATGATCCCAGGGTCCTGGATGGAGCCTTGCATCCGGTTCCCTGCTCAGCGGGGAGTCTGCCTCTGCCTCTCCCCCAGCTCATGCTCTCTCTTTCTCTCAAATAAAGAAATAAAATCTTTTTTAAAAAGTATGAAGTAATTGTAGTGACCTGGGAGAAATTTAACAAGGCCTGTTTTAAAGGTTTTTTTTTTTTTTTTTTTTTTTTTGGTTAGTATTCTTAAAATATCCCTTTGTCTTCAGAGATTAGGATGCTCCTTATACCCAGAGGGCATATGATCTGTTTCAAAGAAGAAAGGTAAGGGCAGAGAAGGTCACCGTTGTTTTCTCAAACTCCTTCAGTTTAAAGCACTCAATATGCAAGGCACCATATTTTGGAATAGCATGTCCTGAACCCCATCACTTTCTTATTTTGCATATTCTGGCCTTTTCATGTAAAATGTCTTCCCTACTGACCTATCCCACTCAATCCCAGTCTGTTTGGTGAACTACCATTGCTCAGAATATAACTCAGGTGTTACCCCTCTCTGAAGCCTTCCTTATTATCAGCCTCTGGAAAGATGTGAGTACCTCTTCACTACGGCCACAGAGTCCTCTGTGCATACATCTACTATAGTATTTAACATACTGTATTGAAATTGTCTTAGAGTAGGTACATCTCTTCCATGGGACTGTAAATTTCTTTTAGGCCAGGGACTTTAACCTATTCCTCAATGTATACCACAGGTTAAACAATGTTGGGCTCATAGTACATTTTAATAACTGTTGGTGAATGCATGAAAAGTCATCACATTGATTATTTAACTTTGAAATTTACATAGGAATGCAAAAGAGTTGGAAATTTGGAAAATCTCCAACATATTGCAAAATGAGAAAATGAATATGGCATTCTAGATTTAACTTCCATCAACATAAACATGTTGGAAATCAATCAATACTAGGACAATTTTCAAATACATTGAAGATAGCAGGTACATTTTTATTACAAGAAAATTTTGTCTTAATTACTTAATATAATCTCCTCCTATGTCAGTGGCTGACCTAATAAATTTGGGAGTAAGAAATTGATCATAATTAATCTTTTTTGAGGTAGCAAAGCTTTGGATAGGATCCTATATACATCAATGAACTTGGAAAATGTGGTCTTTTCTTTAATGGCATTAATTAATAATACCTAATGTTCTCACCTAAATGTGACCGATGCATTTATGTAGAGCTAGACTGCAAGATGGTCCCCAAATGATTCTTGCCTCCTTCAACTCACTTCCTTGGGTACTCCCCTCTAACACTAAATAGGGCTAACCTATGTGACAAAAGGACTTTGTCAAAGTGACAATGTATGACTTCTGAGGCTAGATCATAAATGACACTCCTGTTTCCACCTCACTCTTGAATTTCTCATTCTTAGGAAAGAGCTATATGTCATGAGGATGCTCAGGCAGACCCATGGAGGAGCCAATTAGAGAAGAACTGAGACCTCCCAGCAGCAACTGGCACCAAATTGCCAGCTGTTTGGAAATGGATCCCACAACCCCAGTCAAACTCTCAGATGACTGCATCCCTGGCCAGTTTCTGGACTGCAACCTCATGAGAGATCCTGAACAATGATTACTCAGCTAAGCTGCCCTTAATTCCTGACTCAGAAGCTGCAAGAGATAATAAAAGTCTATTGTTTTAAGTCATTAAGTTTTGGGATAGTTTGTTATGCAGCAATAGAGAATTACCATACCACTTGCAATACAGAATATAAAGACAAAAACTTCCATTAAGCACTTCCTTATATTGTTAGCTACAGATTTTTAAAAAAGTGTTCTTATCCTTTTACTGTCAGCCTTAGCCTTCCAAACCATTAAACTGAATAGTCTCAGAGCAGAAGAAAGATAACAGGGCACATTTGCTTCTTTTGGATTTTATACCAAAAAAAAAAAAAGGTGCCAGCCTTGACACTCCATTGCAGTTCTCAGTGACCAGCAATCAGTGGCAAGAACTGACCATGTCCTCCCTTGTCTCCAGATTCTTTTCTGCCATTGAAGCATGTGAAGTTGGATGGTGTGGTGGTTAATTTTATGTGTCAGCTTGACATGTCCACAAGGTGCCCAGGCATTACTCAGACCAAATATTATTCTGAGTGTATCTGTGAGGATGTTTCTGGGTGAGATCAATATTTGAATGGGTAGACTGAATAAAGCACATTTCCCTTCCTAACGTGGGTGGGCCTCATCCAATCAACCGAAGACTTGAATAAAACAAAAACAAAAAGGCTAAGAGGGAACTCCTGCCTGACTGTTGAGCTGGGACACTTCAGCTTCAGAGTGACCTTCAGATTCAGAGTGAAACATTGGCTCTTTTTGGGTCTCGAACCTGCTGGCTTTTGGACTCATACTGAAACTATACATCAGCTCTCCTGGGTCTCTTGCTTGTCAACTACAGCTCTCTGACTTGTTAGCCTCCATAATTGCATGAGTCAATTCCTTCCTTATAACAAAACTATTTTATCTATCTTTCAATCATATATATTTTAGATGGTGGGTAGGGGGGCAGAGGGAGAGGAAGAGAGAGAATCATAAGCAGTCTCCACACCCAGGCAGAGCCTGACCCAGGGCTTGATCTCACAACCCTGAGATCATGACCTGAGCTAAAATCAAGAGTCAGATGCTTAATTGACTGAGCCACCCAGGTGCCCCAGTGGAGTGTGTGTGTGTGTGTGTGTATATATATATACACACACACACATATACACACACGCACATACATATATACCCTTTGAAGAACATGGGGGTTAGGTTAGGGTTGTTGATCCCCCAGGCAGTCAAAAATCCACATATAACTTTTGATTCCTCAAAAACTTAACTGCTAATAGCCTACTGTTGAGTGGAAGCCTTACCAGTAACATCAAGAGTTTATGAACACATATTTTGTATGTTATATGTATTACATACTGTATTCTTACAATAAAATAAGCTAGAGAAAAGAAAGTGTTATTAAGAAAGTCATAAAAAAGAGATGACACATTTACAGCAATGTACTCTATTTATGGAAAAAACTTTACCTATAAGTGGACCCATGCGGTTCAAACCCATGTTTTTCAAAGGCCAACTGTATATATATATGATATGTAGAATATATATTTATATATGCTACATATTATAAAATAGGATAACAAATAATAAAATAATATATGATACATATCTGTGTGTGTGTGTGTATGTATGTATCCCACTGATTCTGTTTCTCTGGAAACAGAGATGGTGAAATTTGTATGGATGGTGAAATTTGTAATGTAACTGCAGAAAATGAGAAAGACATGGCACACAGTCAGTCTGTCTCTTGATAAGGTTCAGGAGAGAAACAGAACTTTTGGGCTTTTCTATTTTCCTGAAAAAAATAAAATAAGAAGGCATAAAAGCTACCTGCCATCTTTCAGGTCTCATCTTCCTGTGGCTCATCCTATTTTTCCTATTTTAAGGAGGCTGTGGACAGACACATACTCAGTGTGTCTCTATGATTGCTGCTTTAAGTGTGACTATCACAGAGCAAGTGCCTTGATGTCATCTCATCTAAAGCATCAGAGAGGATGTGTTAGGAAGGGAGGGGGAGGAGGTAGGAGAAAGAGAGTGATGAAGAATGTCAAAGGAAGAACAGCACAGGCCTAACTGTGGAAACAGAAAGCTGTGACACAGTCACAGACCAGAAGTGTCCCTTGGCTGTTGGATTAACACAGATGCGCTCTGGTTAATGCCCTAAAGAAGATGAATTAAATGAAACACTGATTCTACAGAGAGTTGTTTCTGCAGGAGGCCGAGATTGGGGCACAAACAGTAGAAAAAGACTTGCATTCTAGTTTAATTTACTCAGTTCTGAGCAGATAACACATTACAGTTGAAATGCTTCCTGTTAATACGGTAAATTTTGAATTAGGTAAGTGTTTATGATTCTGACAAACTTTTTCACATCAATCTAAATACCTACCTCCAGGTTTACTGCTCTCCTTGTTCCCAAGTCAATTAGAGAATTTTTGTAGCCTTGCTGTAAGATTGTTTCAGTAGAATGGCTAGATGGTTGTCTTTAGTATCCTGAAATAGTAGAGCTATGTAGCAGATTTTAGTCCTTCTAAGCAGGAATGGCAAACTGGTTTCAATTATTATTTTTTTGTCATCATGTCATTAGTACTTTAATTTTATAAGTGTCTATCGAAGTAATTTTTTCCCTTTGTTCTATGCATAGGTGGGGAAGTTACTGACCTCTGCAGGGATGGTAGCAGGAGCTAATGGGGGTACAGCCAAGATCTAGTGTTATTTCCTCAGCTTGTTTAAATTCAGGTAAGTCACTGGAGAGTAAAAGAGGTACAATTTTACAAGACAGTGAAGATTCTAGGCAGTTCTTAGGGTCAGGCAATAAATAAAAGCTCCATAAGCACAGAAATCTTTGTTCTTTTTTTTTCTTGATCAAGCCAAGGCACCTATGCATTCAATAAGCATTTGTTCAATGTTTGAAGGTGCCAGGAAATGCTCAGAAGAAAATAGGTGAATATCTGTAGAAGTCAGGACTCTCAACAGCTCAGGGAATTGCTACTTGATTCCTGTTCTGGGCTGGGTTTTGAACTTAGTGGCAATAGAACACTTAATTGGTATTACCTCTAGATTAGGGTTTTAATCTTAGATTTACAGATTCTAAAGAGGTATTTGGAAAGGCCTCAGGTGGTCAGTAAAGCTCCCAAAATGATACGCAAAATTTTGTAGGCAATCACACTTTTTTCTGAGATGCTTTAGCTTTCATCAGATTCTCAGAAGAATCTATAACCCATAAAATGTTAAGAGCTATGGCTTAACAAAGAAAGTTAGAAGGAGACAGCCTCTCCCAAAGTGCAATTTGAAAAGACATCTGAATGGAAGTTGAGTCATGGGACTACCTGGAGGAAGTGTTGTTGTAGGCAGTAGGCACAGCCTATTAAAGGCCTGATGTGGCAGTGAGCTTGGTGTGTTTGAAGACAATAAGAAGGCCTTTGCTGTGGGGCAGAGTAAAGAAAAGGAGAATAGTAAGAAATGGATAGGGGAGGTAGCTGGGAGCCAGATCATGCAGAGTCTTATAGGTCATTGTAAGAATTTTATCATACTCTGACTATGATAAGATGTTATTGATTAACAAATGTAGTCAGAGAGCCAGAGTAAGTATTCACAATCCATGAGAGTGACAGGCTGTCTTTGAAACATGTTATTTCTTGGGTAGAAAAGAAAAACTAGGAACTCTGAAGATACAGTCAAGTATCCCATGAGCACTGAATAAATACTCTTAACTCACCAGTAGGTAGATATGTTTGAAAATGATTAATAAGGAACATACTGTGTTATTATTCAAGCTATCATGATGAGTATTGATTTAGTACTTTAAAGAAAGCTTCTTATTTCTGGAGAAGTTGAATAAATTTATTATATTTCCAGAGACCTAGTCCTTAGAAATAAAGTTATTTTAGTGTTATGCCATTACTTAGGTATTTTCACTTAGGTGATCTTTCAGGTGCGCAGAAAATTTGCATAATAAATTTTGCATGTATATATTCCCTTCTCTTTTGCTGCAAAAGAAGCCAAGTAGTAAATATTTTTCCTCAGTAAAGAGTTCAACAAAGAAAAACAAATATTTACCACAGTCAAATCACATGAGGTTGGTGATAAAAGTTGGTGTACAGTTTATGCTAAAATTTTTTATCTGAAGGAAGTAATTTGGCTAGCTATTTCCAATTACTCAGTAAACAGGTACTTATTAACAACCATAAAATAAAATAAACACTGCCAATTGGAATAGGAAGGTTGTAAAAGTTTGAACCTTATTCATCCATTCATTTATCACTCATTCATTTGTTCGAATCAATTAATACCTATCACGCAAGTACCATGTACCAGGTACTGTGCTAGGAGTCAAACGTAGAAGAAGAAGTTTTAATTTCAACTACAAATAATTAATAGCGTAGTAAGAACTCAACAGAGTAATTGTGGCTTCTTCTAATTCTAAATAAAAATAGGGTCAGCATATTTCTTCACAGTTATGACAACTGAACAATAGACTGTTAATCCCTAGCCTCTCTTTGGATTTACTCTTATCCTTCTCTGCTTTGACTTTGCTTGACAGCAATATGACTATGAATGTAACTGGATACAGCAAATAACAATCCAACTGGACAAGTGCCTAATGCTCACGGTCAGTTTAGACGACCACCGTCAGTCTCCTTCTGCTCATCCTCTGGGAGTGCGGCAGAACTCATTTCAGTGATTTGCCATCCATAATCCTTTTGTGGTTCTTCGTGATGTGTGCACCCACTGGCTATTTAATGGAAAGCCCTATCTCTCTATTAATAGAGAAAGTACATGTGACTAAAATGATGATTAACTCTCAGCTCAGTACTCGAACATCAGGCAATTAGTTCACTCTTGCTTTGGAATTTGGAAGCATTCCATCCTATACTGAATCCTCAACTGGTAAAAATTCTTACTTGTTAACAAAATGGTAGAATAAAATGGTAATTGGGAAGGTAATAATTTCTCTAGCTCACAGACACCTCTTATACTACTAAATGTGTATAGTATTTGTATGACTTTTAAGATACATTTTGTTTTCAGTCATCTATTACTGTATAACAAATAACCCCAAATCTTGTAGGATAACAATAAACATTTTATTTCATCAGTATATTACAATATGGGCTGGGCTCAACCAAGCAGTTCTTGTACTGATGTTATTGGAGGTCACTGATGTGGATGTATTCAGCTGCTAGTGCCACGGGATCACTGGGAAAGTTGTGCTTTCTGTGTTTTCATGTGGCCTTAGGCTTCTCTCTCTCTCTATGTGTCCTGTGTCCTCTCTACATTGCCTCTCTGCAAGTTAGATGGCTTTCTTCACACAGCACTTCAGAGCCCTCAAGAGTCCTAGGACATAAGGCTTAGCCCCAGAACTAAAACCCTTCACTTGTACCACATTATTGGTGAAAGACGGCCAACCCAGATTCAAGGTGAGAGAACCACACTGGGATGTGAATACTCAAAGGCATAATACACTGGGGGCCTCTAATATAACAACCTTGAATTGAGGAACTTGTAAACCTGTACTATACACTCAGGTTGAAAGAGGACGTTAGGATATAGTAGGCCTGAGCTCCTTAGCAAAGCAAAGTGTTACTAATTCTTGATGATCAGGGTCCTACCTGTTTTGCACTTTGTGTTTCCACCAATACTTAATTTCTGGAAAACATCTTTAATCATCCTGGTCCCTTTGTCTGGGAGAGCTTTCTCTTACTCTTTGACATCTGACCAAATCTCTCCTTCCTCAAACTCGAGCGCTGGCTTTCCCTCCTTCAGGAGCCCTGCCTTATGCTCTCAGGTTCTATTAGGTCCTTTCCTCTGGACTTCTAGAACATAGCCTATATTTATTTCTTCCACAGAACTTACCATATTGTTGAATGTTAATCAGACCATATTAAAATGTTGAGGAATTTGTTTCACGAGTGTTTCCCCAGATAGACTGTGAACAGCCTGAAGGCAGGTGTTGAGTCTTATTAATGTGATTTCCGTCATTCTGTAAGTACCCAGTAACACTATGTTAAAACAGAATTGGAACTATAGGAGCATATCTCGTGCAATCCAATGTCACCAAATCATCTTGAATAATGCAATGCAATATTAGTTGCTTAATAAAATTGTATGGTTGATTGAAAAAATAAATTTATTTCTCTTAGTTACTGCATAACAGATATAAACCAGGGACCTGGTAAACTTTCAGTAAGCTTTATAAGCATTTCAATTCCTAGGTAAGAAAGAAGAAGCAATATGCCTTGGGCATAACTTTTCAAGTAATATTAATGTTTAACAGCATAAACTTTTCAGATGGGGGCATATGGCTAAAAATAAATCCATACCCTTCTAAAGATGCTGGCTAAAATTTTTAGGACATGTGTTCATGCTACCAAACACAAAACTATTCTCTTGCTTCTATAAAACAGAATAAAACCTGTAGGAAACCAAATTACTTTGCTAAGTGTGACAAATCCAAACTGTTACAGAGCAAGAGATAACATAAATCAATGGGTCTCGGAGGCAAACACTGGGAGTTATTTTGAGGTGAGTGAAATGAAGTATTTATCCGAAAACTACATTGCATTCCCATAGATCAAGCTTTTAGTTTTATGTTATATGGTAAATCATTTATGCACAATGATTTCAGCCACCTGAAAGCCTTAAATAAGTGTAATAGCAACAGGGAGCCACTCAAGTGCATGCCTGCATTTACTGGCCTCCCTTTCTTTTAAGTACTTTGTGGTAATCTGTATGGCTGTATTTGACAATTTCCCCTTCTAAAACCTAAAAGCAGAGACACTGCAGGGGTTTGGATTACCAGGTGACTCACAGTGCTTGAATTTGATATGCCGTTGCCAAGGCAACGAAATGTCATAAACATATTCTACATCTACCATCTTTTTCCCTGTTTTTAGAATCAGTTGTTCTAAGAGGAAGGGATATAAGGGCAAGAACTCTTGTTTAGAAGGCAGAAGAACTGGGTTCTAAGTGTGGCTCTGCAACTTCTCAGCTGTGTGACTCTGGACAAATTACCTGACCTCTATGAGTTTATGATTCCTCACTTATAAAATACCACTGGAGAGGAAAAAAAAAAAGTCTCATGTCTGCTGTTCCTTCCTCTAAGAATATTTGATTTTCCACAGTCCACGGCCCTAGGACATTTTATAACTGAGGACTGCTTTAGAACTTTACTATTATTATTTTTTAAATATATGCCCATATTACAAAGGAACCACTATTTTATTTATTTAATTTAAAAAATTTTTAAGACTTTATTTGACACACAGAGAGAGAGTGAACCCAAGCAGGGGGAGCAGCAGGCAAAGGAAGAGGGAGAAGCAGACTCCCCACTGAGCAGGGACCCCAATGTGGGGTTCAATCCCAGGACCCTGGGATCATGACCTGAAGCGAAGGCAGATGCTTAACCGACTGAGCCACCCAGGCACCCCTAGAACTTTATTCTTTTAAATCATGCTTTCAACTTGGGTTATTGGTAATTTCTGGCTGATAATTGTGACTAGATGAAGTCTGGCTCTTCATCACCCCCCCTGAAGAAACAATGTACAAAAAACTGAATTAGGAGTCAGGAAATCACAGACTAATTGTTTAAATTATCTGGCTTTTAGTTTCCTCAAATAAAAGGATTGAGTAGATGATCTAAAGCCTTTCCAGCAGTAATAGTCTCCCCTATGACTCTTAGGGCCCACTTTCCCCCATTTTAAGAGATGTGTAACTGAATCTTAAGAGACTGTGCTTAGACGTAGTGAAGAGAAGGGCCATATGCGCCCCAATGTTCATAGCAGCATTGTCCACAATTGCCAAATTGTGGAAGGAGCCAAGATGCCCTTCAACAGATGACTGGATTAAGAAGATGTGGTCCATATATACAATGGAATATTACTCAGCCATCAAAAAGAACGATTTCACAACATTTGCAGCAACATGGATGGGACTGGAGGAGATAATGCTAAGCGAAATAAGTCAAGCAGAGAAAGACAATTATCATATGGTTTTACTCATTTATGGAACATAAGAAGTAGGAAGATCGGTAGGAGAAGAAAGGGAAGAAGGAAGGGGGGGTTAAAAAGAAGGGGGAATGAACCATGAGAGACTATGGACTCTGGGAAACAAAATGAGGGCTTTAGAGGGGAGGAGGATGGGGGATTGGGATAGGCTGGTGATGGGTATTAAGGAGGGCACGTATTGCATGGTGCACTGAGTGTTATATGCAAGTAATGAATCATGGAACTTTACATCAAAAACTTGGGATGTACTGTATGGTGACTAACATAACATAATAAAAAAATTTTATAAAAAAAAGAGACTGATCTCTTTATTATGAGGTATAAGTGACACACAATATTATATGAGTTTTAGGTGTACAACATAGTGATTTGACATTTGTATATGTTGTGAAATGGTTATCACACGTCTGATTACCACTTGTCACCATACAAAGTTAATCAGTATTATTGACTATATTTCCCATGCTGTACATTACATTCCCATGACTTATTCTGTAACCGGAAACTTGTACTTCTTGTTCCCCTTCACCTATTTTGCCCCTCTCCCCACCCTAACTCCCTCCTATCCAACAACCACCAATCTGTTCTCTGTATCTGTGGTCTGAGTTTTGTTTTGTTTTTTAGATTCCACATATATATAAAGTCATACAGTATTTGTCTTTCTCTGATTTATTTTGCTTAGCATAATACCCTCAAGTTTCATCCATGTCACAAATGGTAAGATTTCATTATTTTTTATGGCCAAATAATATTCCATTGTATATATACCATATTTTCTTTATCCATTCATCTATCAAAAGACACTTGGGTTGATTCCATATCTTGGCTATTGTAAATAATGCCGCAATGAACATAAGTGTGCATGCATCTTTTTGAATTAGTGTTTTTTTCCTTCAGATAGATACCTAGTAGTGGAAATGCTGGATCATATGATAGTTCTATTTTTAATTTTTTGAGGAACGCCCATACTGTTTTCCATAGAGGATGCACCAATTTACATTCTCATTAACAGTGTATGAGGATTCCCTTTTCTGCACATCCTAGCCAATACTTGTTATTTCTTATCTTTTTGATACTAGCTGTTCTGACAGGTGTAAGGTGATATCTCATTGTGGTTTTGATTTACATTTCCCTGATGATTAGTGATGTTGAGCATCTTTTCATGTGTATGTTGGCCATCTGTAGGTCTTCTTTGGAATAATGTCTATTCAGGTCTTCTACCAATCTTTTAAACAGATAGTTTGTTTCTTTGTTATTGAGTTATAAGAGTGCTTTATATATTTTGGATATTAACCTCTTATCGGATATGTGATTTCCAAATATCTTCTCCCATTCAGTAGGTTGCCTTTTCATTTTGTTGGTGGTTTCCTTCGCTGTGCAAAATCTTTTTAGTCTGCTATAGTCCCGTTTGTATTTGCTTTTGCTTCTCCTGTCTTTGGAGTCAGTCCAAAAAAATATCACTAAGACCAATGTCAAGTTACTGTCTATGTTTTCTTCTAGGAGTTTTATGATTTCAGATCTTATACTCAAGGCTTTAATCCATTTTGAGTTAATTGGGACTCCCCACCCAGTGCAGAGCCGAACAGCTAGATCTCACCACCCTGAGATCATGACCTGAGCTGAAATCAAGTGTCAGACACTTAACTGACTGAGCCACCCAAGAGCCCCCATTTTGAGTTCATTTTTGTACAAGGTGTAAGATATTCTTTTGCACATAGCTATCCAGTTTTCCCAGCACCATTTGTTAAAGAGACTGTTCTTTCCCCATTGTACTGTATTGGCTCCTTTGTCCTAATTAATTGACTGTATATGCCTGAGTTTAATTCCGGACTCTATTCTGTTCCATTAATCTGTGTGTCTGTTTTTATGACAATACCATACTGTTTTGACTAGCATACTTTGTAGTGTAGTTTGAAATCAGGGACTGTGGTACCTCCAGCTTTGTTCTTAAAGTAGTTTTGGCTCTTCAGGGTCGTTTGTGGTTCCATGTGGTTCCAAATAAAGGCCTATTCTCCTCACTTTAAGAGAGAAGTAACTGACAGACTGCCATGGCAGACGGTGTGTGTGTGTGTGTGTGTGTGTGTGTGTGTGAATTGACTGAGCCTCTATAGCTGTTTAGTGGTAGAAACTTCCAGTAGGCAGAGGAAAACCCCCAGATGTTAGATCCTGTTAGTCTCAGGAGATCCATCAGTATCTGCGTCCCCCAGGACCATCTGGGTCCCTCAGGACTTCCAAGGACTACTTAGGTGGTGATAATGTCTGTGATTTTAGTTTTTAGAATAAATTGCTCTTATTTGTGGAGCTTTATCCAACAATAACAAAATAACACTCCAACTATTAATGTTAATTTACTACAAGTCAAGTTCTTCATAAGTAAGCACATTACATGCATTATTTTTTTGAATCCTCACATGAAGTCTATGAAATAGATGATTGCTATTACTGTTTTATAGATGAAGGGCAGAGAAACTAAATGATTTTCCAGGTTCACACTGCTAGTAGCAATGTTAGCAGAAAGCTGTATCCAGGTCATTCTGACTGTAAAGACGATTATACTGCTTCCTTTGACTAGTCACAGTTTAAAATTTTATCTCCTCCATATTCTTCCTCTTTTTGTACTGAGCACCATCAATAAGTGAAATCTTGCTCCTCTGAACTCCTAAAGCTCCATTATGTGTAACCCATGAAAATTTGTCAAACACTATCTTGTATCATTGTTATTCCAGTACAACTCTTTTTCCTAAATTAAGCCCTAATCTTCCTGAGAACAGAAAAGTCCTCTGAGATTCCTTCTGCCCTTCACGATTCTTTGCATACAGTAAATTCTTAGAAATGTTTGTGGTTGAAATGACTTTCCTTCTGGGTTGAGTTCATCTCCAAGGACAGATATTATCTTATTTTAACCAGGAAGGATCCCGCGGTTCTGCGTGCTGGCTGATCATTCTCATCTCTGGATCCTGTAGCTGTATGAAATCCAAGAACAAAGGAGAACAGACGACATCCAGTGGAGGGCAAGCCATGCTAATTTTTGTTGACTGGCCCATTGAAGTGGTAATGAGGCTGAATTACTGCCTTGGGTCAGAGCAGACCTGGAGCTCTTCTGCTTGTTATTCATCTTTTCCTGAGGGATTATCAACCCAGGCAGACAGTTTTTTTTCTGCCAGGCAAACCCCAAACCTCTTGGTGAAGTGACAAGAAACATTCACCCTAATGTGCATCTTCCCAAGAAGACCTAAGGCAAAGTGCTGGTTTTCTCTGTAGTTCCCAGGCAATCGAATCTGCCATAAAGTACAATTCAGAGCCTCATGCTACAGGGAAAAACAAGCAAGCAGAAAAGAAAAAAGTCCATTCTGCGTACTGATTTTGTCTAATGTGGCATTTGCACACATGGGCGGCCACAGTTCTTCCACGCTGCTGCCAGATTAATTCTTCCCAAACACTGCTCTGATGATGAAACCTGCACTAGCTCTGCCTCCTGAAAAAGACAAGCCTGGGAATGAAAGGGTTGCCACAGTTAGGCTCCAACCTATATTTTCATCTTTTGCTATTTCAAATTCCAACCAACAATCTCCTATGTTTATTCTACACTTTTCCATGCCTTTATATGTGCACATATATCTTCATCTGTAAGTTAAAAGCCTAGTTAAGCTTCAAATTCCAGCAGCTCACTTGCCCCCCATACAAACCTACTCTGACCGTGCATGTTGGCAGAAGTATTTCCTCTTTCTGTTAACACTGGTTTGCCCATGGCATTTGTATTTTTTCTTGTCTGGCTCATGTTTGCTCAATCTGCAAAACCTAGTCCAGTGCCTAGCACATAATTAGCATTCAGTAAATGTTTGTTGAACTGATACGGATTTCTACTTATGTGGCCTTTGCATTGATGGTTGCTTTGGAAACCAAATATAAAATTTACACAAACTTATCATTTCAAGGGCTAAAGATAATTTCCAGTTTTCAAGGAATGAGAGACTCCCCTTGATGTTTTCAGGGCCTAGTGCTGCACTTGGGTACCTCTAGACTTCCTGTTTCAGGCAGATGACACCGAAAAGTGCTGGATTTCCTGAGTGCCTGCTCAGTGCTACATTACTTCCCATTCTCACCTCTAGTCGTCCTGGTGACATGGTGATGATGGCTATCTCATTTTTTGAGCAGGCAAATGAACAGTGCTCAAAGATCAGCATCCCTATGCACAACTGTGTTGAGAGTGAGTGCCAGAGTCAGAATTCCCACCCAGGTCTGTCTGGCTCCAAATCTCGCGTTTTCCCCCATCACCCTATGTTCTGTCTTTGAACTACACAGCAGGTTCTATGGAAGTTTCTGCTATTTTTTCTGTCACTTTTCTGAGGTTCGTTTCCCACTCCTGCAGCTTCACAAAAGGCCAATTACTCCTGCCAGTGACCTGTTTCCTCTAATAGGATTTCCGATGGCTATGGCGCCATTTCAGCGTCTGCTTCTCTCTGCCCAGGGCTGAGCTCCCAGGAGGCACTGGCAGTCTGGCAGCAGGTCGTTTCAGCTGCTTGTTTCGCCACCCTCTCAGCCCAAACTGCTTATCTCAAACCTTTCTGCAATACATCACTTACCTGCCCTGAATTCCCCTTTTGCCTCCTCTCCGCCTATCTCAGAGGCCTGCAAGTCTCAACTGTGGAAACTCTCAAAGCATCAGGGAAGAGTAGAAACCTTGTTGCCAGGTTTAGTAATTGGGCTGTGGGGAAAATTCCACTGAGACTCACCTAACAAAGATTACCTTTGAACTACCTAGGAAGAAATGGTTTTCGGGGGCTTGAGGAGATGCATCATAGGCAGATTGGGAGAGGGACTCTAAACCTAAAGTAAGCAAGCAGAGCTGTTTGTAAGTACCACAGCACCTCCCTGAATACAGTTAAAGAACCAAATGGAAGTACTGTTTCATAAATTCTAAGACGCACTTTTATTTTTTTTTAACATTTGAACACCCAGTAATTGGAATGTGGCTTAAAATTGATATTGTATAGCCATTGTTGGCCCGACAGTAGGCAGCATAGTTAGTTGTCCTTGTCTTTACCTGTGTGCTCATCAAATGCACCAGCGTCAGAATTTTCCCAAATGGGCAAGAAGGGTAGACTAGCATTATATAATTGGAAAACCAACTTAAATGCCCAAGTTTTTAGTTCTTTTATAGTTTATTTTAGGAAATGCTTCATCACCAAAGTTCTTGGTGGCACAGAGGACAATACTGTATGGAAAAACCTGGACCCCAATGACTGAGTCAAAACTGAATTTATTCAGAAGAGTCAGATCTGGACACTGAAGATGTTTTAGAAAAATCTGAAGCAATTTAACTTGCTTATATTTTCCTTTGTATGTATGCCCAAGAATGATATATGATTTTAAAAATGCCTAAATATATTAGAGCTCTTTTAATAAATATAAAATAAAAATTATAAGTGATAAAATAGTGTGTGTCATAGTCAAATTGGTGTTTTTTCCAATGCAGCTTATAAAAATGTTTAAATGTGCATGGGAAAAGCTTTACTTTTGCATTATACAGGGCTGAGTTTAAATTCTGGTTTTACCACTTACTAGCACTGGGACTCTGGGCATATTATTAGGTCTTCCGGACAGAGTAAAATTCATAAATGTGGCGAATCATTTGGTATTCTGCAAGCTTTATTAAGTCATTTCTTTCATTTTGCAAGACTTTGTAAACATTTAGTGTTAGCTTTTTTTTTTTTTTACGAGAAAGTAAAAAATACACATTTCTTTAAAAAAATCTATAGCTTTCTTTACTGGTTGATTTTGTAGTTTCAAGAAAGTAATGTGTATTTTACAACTTAATTTTGTTGTCGCTTAATAGAATAGGAATAAAATGACAGACCAAGAGGTATGGTAGAGCCCAAAATCTTGGTGGAGACTTGTAGGTTTCCTCTAAATACTAATGGAAACATAGTGTTTAGCAAGGCTCTGACTTATCTCCTTTAACACAGCATGGTTTGACACAACATCATGGATCCTGGGATGCCATAACTGGACTTCTGTTTTGATGTCCATGGTATAGATAAAAGTTTAGTAATTCTAAATAATAGCAATAGAATTTGTGGGCTTGTGGCTGCCCCACCAAAGACTACATCCAGCTTCCTTTGCAGTTTGGTGTGGCTGTGTAACTAAGTTCTGGCCAACAGTATGTGAGGAGAAATGAGGTGTGCAACCTTGGGCTGTGTCCTTAAAATGACAATGTAGTCCTCTTTTCCTGCCATTATTGGGAGAGTGGGAGGGACGGTGAAAGCTGAGGACATTATCTTGAGTCAAAGATGGAAGCTATGTATTAAAGGTGGCAGAACAACAAGACAGAAAGAACATGGTCCTTTTGGATGATTTTTGCCATATCACCTTAGACCACTGATCCAAACTTCAGTGTGAGAGAATTACATTTTTATCTTGTTTAAGCCACTGTTATGTTGAGTCTCTCAGTTATAGCAACCAAAAAAGTTATGCTAACCTCTTTACTTTCAAGGTGCTCTCCCTCTCATTGTTCTCTCTCCCTGAGACTCTTTACCCCTGTGTGCCAATCTTATAAAGGGGTTCCTTGGATCTACATTCCTGTGCTCCTATTCTGAGGACCTACTAAATCTTGAAATCTAGTTGCCTTGCAGCTGCTGGTCCTCTTCCCTGCTAGTCCTGCTTTTTATGGAAATTGTTTATCAAAATCTGGTTTATGTTCACTCTGACTACCTGAATTTTCTATTATGCTTCCTATCTCTTCTTAAGATTTTTAACATCCTTAAGTTGAACTTGATACTGACTATAACCATAAATTGTCTTTTCCTTTCTTTGCCTATGTGATCCTTTTTATTCATCACCTACCACCACAAGGTCTACAGACAATGTTTCTATAGCTGCAGGAAATAGACCTGGTCAGTGATTTCAATCTTATCCTGGTTTGCTCTGAGCTCTTCAGCTGATGATTGAAGAAGCTCACTGAAACATACTAATATTCATAAACTGTTGAGTGACTATTGAATAAGTAGCACTTTTTAGACATTATTTCCAATCTTTACAACTCTAAAGAGTTATCCCCATTATACAGATGAGACAACGGAGACTCAGAGTGGATAAGTATCTTGCACAAGATGCCTCGCCTAATAAGTAATGGATCTTCGATTAAAATCTAATTTATATTTTTCCCTCTATATACATTATTGCCCAGCCTGGTGACAAGACAAGGGCCCAAAGGTGAGGGCGTGGTGGAAAAAAAAAAAAAAAAAAAAAAAAAA
>NC_048232.1:68794855-68803642 GCF_002007445.2 Ailuropoda melanoleuca
TCTATGCCCCCTTAACAAATTTTTAAGTGCATGATACAGTATTGTTAACTATAGAGCACAATGTTGCACAACAGATCTCTAGAACTTCTGCATGTTGCAAACTAAAATTTTATGCCTGTTGAATTAGCAGCTGCCCATTTCCCCTCCCCTAATCCCCTGGCAAGCGCCACTCTTACCTTCTGTTTCTATGAGTTTGACTGTTTTAGGTACCTCATATGCTATAGACTGAATGTTTGTGTTCTCCAAAATTGTTGAAATCAAATCCCTAGTTTGATGGTATTTGGAGGTGGAAACTTTGGGAAGTGAGCCTTCATGAATGGGATCAGTGCCCTTATAAGAGACCCCAGAGAGCTCCCTTGCCCCCTTTCATCATGTGAGGACACAGTGAAAAGATGGCTGCATGAACTAGGAAGTGGGCTCTCACCACAAATTCATTCATGAATTTGTTGGCTCCTTGATTTTGAACTTCCCAGCCTCCACAACTGTGAGAAATAAATTGTTGTTTATAAGCCACCCAGTCTGTGGTATTCTGTTAGAGCAGCCTGATGGACTAAGATATGTAAGTGAAATCCTGCAGTATTTGTCCTGTGTCTGGCATATTTCACTTAGCATCATGTCTTCTAGGCAAAGAGGTACATGAAAAGATGCTCAAGATCACTCATCATCAGGAAAATGCAAACCAAAATTACAATGAAGTATCATCTCACGCTTGTTAGGATGGCTATTATTTAAAAAAAAAAAAAAAGATAACAAGTGTTGGCAAGGATGTCAGAAAGGGGAACCTTGTGCATTGTTCGTGGGAATATAAAGTGGTGGAGCCGATCAGGAAAACAGTATGGAATTTCTTCAAAAAATTAAAGCTAGGACCACCATGTGATCCAGCAATCCCACTTCTGGTTATTTATCCAAAAGAATTGAAATCAGGATCTCAAAGAGGTGTCTGCACTCCCATATTTATTGCAGCATTATTCACAACAACCACGCTATGGAAACAACCTAAATGTCCATCAGTGTATCAATGGATAAAGAAAATGTGGTATATGCCTAGAATGGAATATTATTCAGTCTTTAAAAAAAAAAAGAAGATGATCTTTCTTTTATTTTTATAATAAAGGCTCAATGTCACTATAATGAGCCTTTCATATGTAAGCAACAGTAAGTGTAAGGTATTTGCTATTATATGATGCACTTTTATTTAAAAAGCCTTAGTATTTCACTTATGTTTTATTATTATGAACACTTGGTATGATATGAATAGATAAGAGATAATTTTCTTAGAAAATTTCTGGTTGATACAGAATTGTATCAGAAATTGATAAAGAAATCAATCTGTATATATCTCACATCTATAATTATGTCACATATACAATTCTGATTGTTGTAGGTATAATCCACATGTCCTACACATGTACGCACATAGAAGCATGTACCTATTTTTCAAAACAATGGCTATACAGAGAAAATCAGTTAGTATATAGTCCCTAAGGATCAACATTGGGGAAACACCCTTTATGGTCTGATTAATAGCAACAAAGGAAAAGAAAACTGGCTGAGAAGTACAAAGCGAACCAGGAAGACCTAAGAAATTGTTTGTACTGTCAAATAAAAACAAATCCACACTTAGGCAAGGAGAAACTTAAAAAGATTATTACAGGGGTGCCTGGGTGGCACAGCGGTTAAGCGTCTGCCTTCAGCTCAGGGCGTGATCCCAGCGTTCTGGGATAGAGCCCCACATCAGGCTCCTCTGCTGGGAGCCTGCTTCTTCCTCTCCCACTCCCCCTGCTTGTGTTCCCTCTCTTGCTGGCTGTCTTTATCTCTGTCAAATAAATAAATAAAATCTTTAAAAAAAAAAAAGATTATTACAACACGGAGAATCCTCAGGATTTCAGGCATCTCAAAACCAAACAGAAAAAGGCTTTTTTTTTTTTTTTTTTTTAATAGGGAAGGGTAAAGCAAGGCTATAGGAACTTTGAGGAGCAAGCAGGTGGAGCTGAGCAGAGGGTATGAACAGAGTGGTATAATAGGATATGTTTCTCTCTGCTGTCAGCTGATTCTGAATGAACTCTTAAAGATGTCCTGCATTTTAGTACTTGCTTAGATTTGGGGGCAAGCCAGAGTTCAGGACCCTGTGGGGAAGGGAGGTACTCAACTACCCTTTGGTCAGGCCCAGTCAGTGGGTAAGAAATAAGCCATTGTGAGGACTTGGTCAGTAGCTGCAACCCAGTGAAAAGTATACACTATTGAAATGCAAACTACTTTTTTTTGCCGTAAAAATTGTTATAAGAAGCTTACTGAACTCAGAAGCAAGCAAAGTATAGTATCGGAAATACTGCATTTATTTCCATTTGCATCACTAATGTACGCATGATTTCAGCTAGTCATTTAAGTCTCCTACAAATCAGCATGAGATAAAATTTTTTAAAAGAGCTGAGATGCTTAGGAGAAAATCACTTTTGCACAAAAAAACAAAGAATTTAAATATCTTACACACCTATATCAATTAAATTATGCATTTACTATGTTAATGTATTTAAGAAGCAGTATAAAATGAGGATCTGGCAACATGCTTAGAAGAACCTAGTTGAAATGCACATACTTGAGATTTATTGGTCATTTGTCCTTAAGAAATTAAGAAGTGGAAAGCTTTAAAGAAGGATAGTGTGCCAAAGCACAACCCATAAAACGGAAGATGAAAGTATGAGTCATGGAATTATTGAGTTGGAAAAGATCTAGTCCTACCTTTTAATTTTCAAATTAGGAAACTGAGGCTCAGTGTGAGGTGTTGTTTTCCAAGTCACAGAGCAAGTGAGGGCAGAGGTTGGAGCAGCAATCCGATCAGAGCAATTTTCCGCTCTGAGGGTGAACTTTATGAGTACAATTTTGTTTCACAGGTTATTTACTTCACTGATTATAAAAGTAAGGTAAAGCTATGATTTATTGTTGAACGAGAAGAATAGGTTGCAGTGAAATATATATAGCATGATTTCTTGTTTTTAAAACACAAACAAGGGGGGAGGTTAAGATGGCGGAGGAGTAGGGGACACCTTTTTCAGCCGGTCCCCTGAGTTGAGCTGGANCTTATAAAAGTAAGGTAAAGCTATGATATATTGTTGAACGAGAAGAATAGGTTGCAGTGAAATATATATAGCATGATTTCTTGTTTTTAAAACACAAAAAATAGCTATCTATCTATCTATCTATCTATCTATCTATCTATCTATCTATCATCTATCTACCTACCTATCACTTATCTGTTTGTGATAGCNCACAAACAATAGCTATTCTATCTATCTATCTATCTATCTATCTATCATCTATCTACCTACCTATCACTTATCTGTTTGTGATAGCATGAACTTGGAGCAAAGAATAGAAGCATATATACCATGCTAACATTGGATATTCACAAGAGGGATAAAGCAAGAGGTAAGAAAAAAATGTAGGAAAATAGAATTTTGTGAAATATGTGAAAATGAATATGTAGAAATTGAGTGTGCACATAGACAAGGACTAGGGTGTCGCTAGAATATGCACACAGACTGACAATGGACATTAAAAAAATCATTTTGATCAGGGATTTGTTTAATAAGATTTTAAAAATTTGTGTAGTTAAATAGTTTTTGCAGTAACGTAAGAAAATAAATTAAACGAAAGCCACTGAAACACTTATTTTAACTCAAAACTGACAAAAGACTCAATCATGTATTCATTAATAGTATTTACTTGGCAAACCCTTTATTATTACATTGATGGCTATAACATTTTATGTTTCACATATAAATGTTTGTATATATGTAATTATATGTCTATTATATAAATTATAATTTATCATTGTATTTGTTAAATTGACATATAGTTTTTAAATTGAAAGGTATAGACATTAAACATAAAAGTGATGTATGTGCACTGTAAAAACTTCAGAAAATTTAGGAGAGAAGAAAATAATAATCACTGATAAGTTTACCCAGAGATATTCACACTTAACATTTTTGCATCTATCCTCCAGATCTTTTTCATGCATGTATATTAAAAAATGGGATTATAATTTACTTTGTTATCTACTCTTTTCACTTGTAATAAAATATGGCTATATCTCCATGGTAATAAATATAGTACTAATATCATTTTTCATTAGATATTTAATATTTGACCATAGAGAATTACAGTAACTCATTTTATGAATTTTATATAAATGGTGATTTGGTTTGATTTTATTTTTTGAAGGATCATAAACAATGCTGAGACGAACATCTCTATTTTGCTCTTGTCCTATTGCTTCCTTAGGATACATTCCTATCAGTGATAGGGTTGGGTACCATTGTTCTTAAACTTATAAAACATTTCATTTCCTAATTCTCTAGAAGTTTATATCTGAGTATCAAAAATATAAGTAGATGAGAAGCCTTTGGTTATCAGGACAGTGTATCATAGAAACAACCAGTATAAACTATAAAATTTTTTCATGGGTAAGTGACCCATGTTTATCAGCTAATTCTTCATTATGTTTTAGGAAGACAAATTTGTATTTAAAAGCAATCATTATGATGATCCATAACTTATGAAGGTCTATTAGCTATATTTCAAATTAGTCTTAATTACTTTTACCTCTGTAGGGGCCCAGGGCAGCCTGCCCAAAATGTACCACAATAGCATACTGATTATTTTGAACTAAAGCTACTTGGGAAACAGCTGGTACAAGAACACTCAGACCATCCCCTGTCCCCCTGAAAACAAGAAAGAAATCTCCCACATGGAAGGTACCCCACCCTGTTCTGAGAAGTAAAAAAACATCCTTATCACCAGAGATAGAAACTTCAAAGCCAAGAAAAACTGTAGAAACAAACCTTGTTACTCTTTTACTAATCAACCACGTCAACCAAAACTCTGCTTAGAATTCCTTACTAATTAAAGTTCCCAAACATCTGTTTTCTTTATCCTGTCAGTTCTTCACAAATTTATTGTCTCTGTCTAAAAAGTATAAAAACTGCCGGCCTTGGTCATTTCTTTAGGTCTCAATTTCAGTTTTGGGCCTCCACGCACATGTAGTAAAACGTTGATTTTTCCCCCCTCCTATTAATCCGTCTTACGGAAGTTTAATTCTTATTCCAGTTGGAAGACTTTGAAGGGCAGAGGAAGAATTTTTCTTTCCCTGTATCTCCTACTCTCTTCCCAGATTATGAAGTTGTTAATGGTAAACTTTGTAAAATGCACTGATATTTATATAGAAGTGGTTCAACTAGTATTTTTAAAGTATCTTACAAAGAAGATTCTTGGCAGCTGCTTTCCAGCTTTATGGTGAATGTGTAAGAAGTATACCCTATTAAAAATATCATCCATATCTTGAAGGTACATATATGTATTAGAAATAAATAATGGGCCACCATCCACCCTTTGTTTCTTTGGAAAAAAAATTTAAGAGAAAATAGAAGGGAAAAGAGAAGTCAGAGGGGAGATATCATCCAGTATAGTCGACTATGTGCTAGGAATGTAGCTAATTACTTTCTCATGTAGTAGTTCATCAGATTTTTCCCGATGATGCTGAGGGAAGGTAGACAGTATTTGTTATAGCTGTCTTCTATATGAAGAAATGAGGTTTAGGCTGATGAAATGATTTTCCCAGGTCAACAATACTAGTAATTGTTAGAAAGCTTATTCAAACCTGTGTCTAAAAATAAAGTTGTTAACAATTTGAGCTTTCTGGTGATAGAATATATTGTCTCTGAAAGTAGTGAGCTTATCATCATGGGACATATGGGAGCAGATGTTGGCTGATCATATATGAAAGATGATATGAAAAGTATTCCAGTACAACTGAGAGATTGTACTTGCTCACTGCTCTAGGCCTCTTCTAGAAAGCTTAAATATTTGTTGAATTGAAAACAATTGTGCCAGTTATAGTTATTGATACATCATAGACAAATATTAGGCCACAGAGTAATACTCAACTATTTCATATTTAAGAGAAACCTAAATTCACATGTGAATATTACTTATAATTTCAAAACCAGAAAATCTCAACCCTATTCTAATGATCAAAATCTACATTGTCTAGGTTATTTTAGCTTTTAATGACTATTTGGAATGAATGGTGGTAAATAAATTTTAGTGTCTATTGTGCTAAGAACACAATTGTTTGGTTGATTAAACACTATCTCTTGATAGAGATTAACTCATGCTAGCCTAACAATTACTGTAATTCACATTTTTATATAGCTGTTCTATTATTAAGGGATGTCTTAGATTTAATCTATCTGAAAAAAAAGTTACTCAGTGAAGTGTTATATAAAATATAATAAAAATAAGTCTTCTCTTAATTTGGACAAAACAGGGTGCTTGTATGCTAACGTATTCTACTACCCACCTTCCCCAGTTGGTTCTATTAAAAATAGTGCTGGAAAAAGAAATAAAAATAAAAAATAAATTATGCCCGTTGCAAAGCATCTCACAGAGAGGTTTTTAATGTGCAATTTAACAGTTCATGGAAAAAGGAATATTGCTGGAGGCAAGGAAAAGTCTTCCTCTGAAAATAAGTGAAACCTAGGTCATTATCAGCATTTATGCATTCACTTTGGGACATAGGAGATAGTCAGAGCTGTGACTTATTTAAATATATGACCATGCTATACTTTGGCAGGGCTTTGGAGTTGGAGCTAAAGCTTTCTATATACCAATAGTTAGGCTTTGCTAAGAGGAAGTGGTTGGTTCTGCACTTGAACGCTCTCAGTTGGCTCCCTTTAGTGCATCTGAGTATGATTTGAGCTGAGGAGAAAGAAGCAAAGGGCTGGCTTCTGTTGTTCTGTGTAGGTAGTGTATTTGATTGAAAGGATAATGGATTTCAGGAAGAAACAAACCTACTTTTGAAGCAGTTGACTTCAAGAAATTACTTACTTTTTCTGAGCCTTTCTTCATCCATAAAGTGGGTATAATAATACCTCACCCAGTTATTTTGAGAATTGAATGAAAAATGTTCACAGGAGAAAAGTGCACAGTATCTGACACACAGTAAGAAAGGAATACATTTCAGCTTTTTTCCTCTTTGTCATTTCCATAACAGGGCAACTCTAGAAAATTGTAAATAACTTTTTTTTTTTTTAAGTGTTCTGGAGTTTAAGGAATGACATTCCCATCAACAGCCTCAGCAGAAAAGCAGCTATCAGCTGAATCGTTGACAAAGTACCTCTAGATACTTATAGAGCTAGGTGGGCAAATACCAAGGGAGGCATCAGGGAGGAGCAGCTTCTGGGGCTGTGGAGATGTCTGTCCCGACCACCCAGAAAGAGACCCTCTTCGTGGAAAGGGCCAAGTGAACATTCTCTGTTCTCGCAGAGTAGGGTGAAGGTGGAGTGTGGATCAGGAGAAGAGAGAATACTTATTCTGCCTTTGTGAATTCCTAGGTTCCCAGAAACTCTCATGGAGGATCTCTACAGCTATGAGGGACTCTGAACTGTAACTTGTCCCTCAGACTTTTAGAGAAAAAGAAGAGCAAAAGCTTAGAAAGTGGAGTTGCAGATTAATGTTAGTGACTGTTTTCAGACTATGAGCTCTCCAGCAAATAACTTGAGTTATGCTTTATCTATCCAATATAGT
This sequence comes from Ailuropoda melanoleuca, assembly GCF_002007445.2. Classification (NCBI taxonomy): domain Eukaryota; kingdom Metazoa; phylum Chordata; class Mammalia; order Carnivora; family Ursidae; genus Ailuropoda; species Ailuropoda melanoleuca. Next base: position 68,802,443 of record NC_048232.1, read on the forward strand.
GTATTCTATGATAAAATCTTTTACAAATTCATTTTAATAGCTTTTGTTTACAATTAAAATTTAGATGGAATTGATATCTTGGCAAAGGTAGGTTTTTAAAAGATAAGACTCTAGAATATTGTTCTTTGAATATAATTTAATGTTAAGTATAAAAAAGAAATCCCAGCCTTAAAAAATACGTTTTAACTAGATGCTACTTTTTATATTCATGTACTTGAGATGATTCCAATACAGTCCATTCAGCTGTAGCCTGCCTAGTGTGGTAGGGGATTATTGAAGCTAGATTAGAAGTAGGAGGGTGCTTATGAGATTATCTGCCACCCCTGTATATAAAGTCTGGGCACTTAATTACTCTGAATATTTGCTGTATGTGTGTAATGATAAGCAAGTCCTATGGAGCCAATTATTGCCTCTACTTTAAGTTTTCCTCAATCTCGTGAAGAAGATCATCAAACTGATCTTAACAAGTGTGAGAATTTTGAGTAGTTACAATGAACATGGTAAATTTCCTAATTTGAAAGTGCTTCCTTGTGATACAAGGACAATGGTTAAGAAATGTAACTTCAAGAAAGATTCCTCATGAAAGCAAGTTAGAATATGAGTAGTTATATTTTAACTAAAATCTTTACTGATCAAAACGATAGGCAAAATTTTCCAAGTTTCTTCCTGCATGGCATACACTATAATTGGAAAGCTAAGTCATGCATACTTTGATAAGAAGGCAAAAGAATTACATTTATTGATTACCTGCTATATTCTAGGCTACAGTAGTACAAGTGCATAATTTAATTTTGCAGAGATCTTATGAGGTGGTTGTTAAAAATCTGACTTTATAGGGGAGGAAACCAAGATCAAATAGGTCACAGAGCCAGTGAACTGCAATCCTGGGATTTGAAACTGAGTCCATCTAACTTCAAAACCGATTCTCTGAAAAAATCCTACACATGGAAGTATATGACTACATAGAATGTACTATCACATCACATATCCAGCATCACCAAAGAATAGGATGTTCTATACAATGTGAGGTATTCATATAGTTGAATCCTACTACCAATGCCAATTTGTTTGACATTTGAATCTGATTTTAAGTGGGAAACCAGAAGTTATGTTTGTGAAAATTGTCTATTAATGTTATTCTGAGTGAGAACTTTATATAGATTCTGTAACTTTTATTTACTACTATTTCTTTTTTTTTTT
>NC_048232.1:68804170-68813232 GCF_002007445.2 Ailuropoda melanoleuca
CTATTTACTACTATTTCTACCTTAGTCCTGGATAGTTGATGTTGCTGGCTAAGTTTCAAACTACTATATAGTTGTTGAGGAAATTTAAAAAAAAAGGAGGAAATGGTTTTCTAGGAGTATAAATAGTTTGATGATTCATAGAGATTGCTCAAACTTTGAGCTGGTTCCTATTTTTAGGAGTGAAGATGAGAGAGTTTCAGATCCTTTACTGGTCCAATAAATATTTTGTTTACAAAATACCTGAAATTGCAAATGTGCAGGTGGTAGGGAGGGCAAACAAAAACATTGAAACAAAATGGGAAAGAGCGTGGAAAATGTAATGCTCATCCTTGATTCATCATGTATCTCCATTGCTTCTGGTTTTATTCTCCCAATTGTCTTCTGAGCAACAAACATCACAAACACTCATAAAGTGCAACAGTGCAGCCCTGTTAAAGCCAGGCATAGTGCTTGGTTCAGTGGCCTTCCAAAGCAAAATTCTAGATGCTGTCAACACATACCAGGTAATGTAGTATTTCCTCTTGCTCATTCAAAATTTACCTCCTGTTAATTTCATTGCACCTCTCTTCCCCATTGTCAAGCAAAAAGAGAAGAACATCCAGGTTTCGTAAAATAATTTAGGCCATTTAAATCAATACAGTCTAGATTTTTCTCTTTTCTTTGCCAGGGTACCTTGGAGTTTAATGATCTGTTTTAGTAATTACTCTTCTCTGGTACCAGTTGACTGTTGGGCTTGTTACTACCTGTATTACAATTGACAAGCCACTATTCCAGGAAGCACAGTGAATTTAACATGAAGACTAGGAGACTAACTGACCTGAAGTTCTTAAAGAAAGGGCTAATGTGTGTTTATCTCAGTATGTCCACAGTGTCAAACATCACATCTCCCTTGTGGTAGGGCAAGGTGGGGAGCTGAAATTTAAAACGTATCTATATAAGTCTGATTCTACCTATATGCCATTGCACATGTCTCTACAATGATCCTATATTAATATCCTCATTTCTGTTCATCGGGAAATTGAATGAGTTGCCTAAGGTCAAGAGCCTAGTAAATCGCAGAACTGAGATTTTAATTCGTGTCTGTCTGACTTCTTATTTCACCACGTGATTTCCCAACCACACGTGGTAAGCAGTACATATTTGTAGAATTTGCATGGGGTTATCACCTCTCTAGTATACCTAGCCTCAAGAGGGAAGAGCCTGCAGCCCAGTAAAGTTGTAATCCACAATGACCTAAAGGCCAATTGGAATGCCACATGGCATGGTCAATCACTTAGTGTATAATTAATGTATAATTAAGAGGCAAAAATTAAGGGACATACAAAACCAGACTTTGTTAATAGTAATGAATCTGTGAGGACTGAGTCTCTACTTTCATTTTCATTATCACTATAGAAAAATGGTAAATAAAGGCAGAGGGTAGGATGGCGGTATAAATGGTAGAAAGAGGAGATTTAGGGAGATAATCTGTGGATTTGTTTACTACTAAAGTGCCCTTTGAAGGCAGCTTTGCCTGACTGGCATTTTTAACATTTGCCCTTATTATAACATTACCCTTTCATTATAACCATATTTATATTTTTTTATAATTCTGTGGTATTATCTGTTTGAAGAATTTTAGAGCATTAATGTTCAATGTCACCTAAGTCTTCCAATAGAGAAGCATTATGTCCCTGCCTGAACATTCTCAGTATCAGGGAATTTCCTATTGACAAAAAAATAAATGCTTACCTTTGTATCAATTAAAAATATGCATTCCTACACTTTCTTGAAATTATTCTGTAAGCATGTCTAGAAGAACTATATAGCAACATACATTCCTAGGCTAGTTCTTTGAATTCTAGAAAAACCCTCAATGTTCATCAGCATTTCTGTATGAGAGACCTGGCTATACATGTTATCACAGAGCTAATGTCATATTTGTGTCATTTTGGTACTTTTTTCATAATTTTTCAGTTTTAAAAATCTAAAATAGATATGCATTTTGGGAAAAAATTATGTAACCTGTAAACAATTATCACTTAATTGAAATGGGGTCCAGTCAAATTAGAGTAATTTCATACCTGTCCCAGTATAGGAGAAATGAGTAAGATGTTCATTTAGGCCTGAATATCCCCTTCAGTGACTGCAACCCCAGATTTCCCAGTCACTTCTTATCCACTCAGGCCCAGTGCATCATAAGAGAACCATTTTCCAACTTTCCTGTGCTTAAGAGTCACATGGGGTGCTGTTTAAAATGCCCTGGTGACAGTCAAAGGGCCACAAAATCCCATAGCTGTTTAACCTATGATATATTTAGATGTCTCTCTCACAGACCTTAATATTATCATGTCTACAAAACCCTCAACTATCACAGCTAACTTAAACACAAATTCTTCAGAGTGCTTGGCAATTGTTTGCTTTAACTCCAAATTTTATACATCTGTGTGATAATCTACAGTTATGCCACTACGTCGTGGCTGGTTAGAAATGAAGTCAGATCTTTTGATTCTTTCCAGAATAGTAGTTTCTCTAGCATGAATGGGACTGTTATTTTTAGATTTAGCTATCTGGTATTTGACATCACCCATTAGTACGAAGCAAAAAGTCCTCAAAGAAAGCTGCAAATGGAATTCCACTCTGAGCTTTAATTATAGAGAAAAAAATAATACTTCATAGGGCAATATATTAAATAGTGATTGCAAAATCAACTATTTGTGAGACACTCTGATAGGCATTCTGGGGTACATGAAGATGAGTAACCCATAGTTCTTGCCACACTGGAGCTTACAACCTGGGGGTAAGGGGTTAATCACTCCGGCCAGGATGACTGGGACATTTCACTTTGTGGGGAATCCTAGTGTATCAGGTCATCACGTTCTACAGCACACTGAAGTGCTTCATACTTAGCTCTACACAGAGTTGAAACTCCACTAATGTTAACCGGCATGGGGAAAAAAGTCTCTCAGTGTGCTGAATCGATGTACTTAAAATTGATATTTAGAGGTCATGGTTGTTTGATATGAGTGGAAAGAAATAATTTGTAGCTGCTGTTATTATGATAAAAACATGAAATTATCTAAAGCCTCCTCTAATTTTCTAGCTAGTTCTTGAGCACATTTAATAATTACAACATAAAAGAAAGGTTTCCTTACTTGTGGTCTCACCGTTCATTTCTTTAAGTTCACTGTTAATTCCAACATCTATGGAATTCATTATTTTGTCAATCTGTGAGAAACAAAAGCCATATAAATAATTATTAATTCACTTTTAGCATTGCATTTTAAAATAATTTCCAAATGCCAGAAGCATATGTTCTTGATATTATTACTACTGCAATACCACAATTAAGAGACTGACTGGGAAAGCTTTAAAAGGAAGCAGACATCTTTTGAATTTCTTTTAAAAATATGAATTATGCTTCCCTTTCTTAAATGTTCAAAATCAAATCCCTTTTTCTTTATATTTCTTATAATGAACTTTGTTTGGGCCTACATGGCTCAGTAAGTTAGGAATTGTATATTCTTTAAACTCAGAGAGGGATGGGCTGAGGATAAATTCATGTGAACATGTCCATTCTCTCAGGCATTCTTCCTATTCTGAAAGCGTGCATCTCTCTGACTGGTGAAGGGGTGGGTTTCAGTCTGTGGGCGTGGCCACTGGAGCCAAGTTCTTACTAAATGGCTTGACTAACCACAAGCTGATTTGTGACAAGTAATCGTAAGAATCCAGGCATGGGGAAACACCTTAATTCTAAGAGATAGGCTAAATGTTAATTAATCCTGCTGCATTCCAAAAAGGATTTCAGATGTTACTCACAGAGTTAATAAATATAAGACGTGGAGAGATTTGAATAGACAATCAATCTAGTCGTACAGTATTTATGGGAAGATATGACTATCTAAGCTTTAGCCATTTATGGTTTAATCCCCTCCTCATCATCCTACCAACCTGAGTAAGACAGCAGGTTTCAGAGAGGACACTAAGTATTACTTAAATGTCCCATTTTGCTCACCCTGAAACAGATGCAGAGAGATTAAGTGATTTTCCCAAATAGCTCAATTCAGAATGTCAATATCAGACATTTCTAGTTCTCAGAATACTATAGTGACCTATTGTGCTTCAAAACCCAATCCACCTGGCACAGTTTTTTGAGGGAGAAAATGTGACATGTTAGAATGAAATGCTAAGGGGGAGTGTGGTCCATTCTTTGAAGAAATTCAAGAAAAGGCAAGGAACTTCATTATTTTATGATGTAGTCCTCCTTAGGGACAAAGATGATATTTCATAACCTTGCAAGGACACTTACTTTCTGACTAATTCTATAAAATGAAAGAATTTGTCTTTAAGTAGAGCTTAAATTGGTGATACATGACCTCAACATATTTTTCTTTAGTGTCTCTCTGATAATTGTAAAAGGGAAATATTAAGTAATTTGGGTTTATTGTATAGTACTTGGAGAAGAGCCAGGACTATTCTTTTCTTTCTTTTCTTTTTTTTTTTTTTTTGACAGTTTTACAATTTTTTTTTCTTGACTCTGATAAAATGTGCTTAGTTGCTTATCAATGATACAGCAGCTGAATGCTGGGGGATGCAGAGANACTCTTAAGCAGGCTCCATGCCCAGTGCCGAGCATGGCATGGGGCATAATCTCCCAACCCTGAGATCATGACCTGAGCCAAAATCAAGTGTTGGATGTTTAAACAACTGAGTCACCTAGGCACCCCGAGCCAGGACTATTCTGTTTACCATTCAGGTTAAGATATTAGGAGCTTTTCTGAAAATATAAGATACTTTAAAGATGGGAGACAAGCTAACAAAGAATTTAGCAACTAGCAGAATGATACAGAGCTGCAGAAATACGAAGATTTTTCTCAATTTGTCAGCTGCAGCGCTTGGTAGGACATAATGTGAACATTCTCTTGTACCTCATAGCTAGTTATTACTTCTGCTTCCTATCAATTTCTATGGAAACAATAGATTTCTCCACATGTGTGGAATTGTGTTTGTTTTTACACTAGCTGCGAAATTATCATGTATTACCCCTAGAATCTTGCCCTTCCACTTGGAACTGTATGTGTCTGTTAATTTTTTTTTTTTTTTTGCCTCTGAAAGACTTAAAAAACTGAAAACCCTTCCCCCAAACTTCCCTTGCTCCAAAGTCCTATATAAAGAACAAAAAGAACAAGTCTTACTTCTTCCCATTCAGAAGTGAAGGATGGTGTTCTTTCAGAATTCCCTTTAGAACTATGTTCGGCAGTTGAAGATTCACTCCAGTTAACCCTTGATGTTTTCTCATTTGAAGGGTATGCAATGAGATCAGAATCCGATTTAGAGACATTTTTTGATAAATGCATATCAATTAGGGCTTTTGGCAATGACCTTATTCTCCCCAAGGTACAGGCTCGCTCCACAAACCCTCCTGTGTTCACAATCCACTGGTCCCCATTCCGGGATCCACTCCTAGCTGTTCTTGTGCCAACAATGGTATGGTTTTCAAGTTGGTTGCTTTTTTTGTGAAAAATTGTTCGACTGACCACTTTGGGTTTAATTTTCTTTACCAAAGTTTCTGAGTTATTTGCTATTGGAGACTTTTTGAAAGGCAGAGGACTATTTGCCAAACTGACTTCCTCTTGTCCTTCTTCACGTTCATCTCTTTTCCCGTAGAGATGAAATGGATTTTCAGGGGACTCACAGGCTGGAGAGGATCCATGGAGAAGGCCTGCAAATTGCCCAGGATCATATTCTCTTGGAGGATCACTGTCTTCCTGTTGAGAAGGGTCATCTGCAAAAGAGAGGAAGGACATCAGGATGGTTATTTACAAGGACTCCAAACGCCCTGATACAATAGCAGTGTCTTTTCAAACTTGTGCAATACCCAGACGTTTTATTTGTTGGTACAATGGTATCCTCCTCACTTTATGAACTCATGACCCTACAGTACCCAGTATAAAATGTTTTTGTGTTTGTTTGTGTGTATGAACCAGATCTTCCTGACATACCCTAGGGAGCATTTCAAAGATATGAATTAAGTATTAATTGAGTAATTGTACATTGTTCTTCCTTGTCCCCAGAGCATATATTTTATATTGAATAACAAAACTGGGTTTTCTTAAGGTGAAACACCCAGGTCCAAACCCTCACAATAAATGAATCATTGTGCCGTAGGACATCAGGCAGGTAAATCAAGATCATACAAAATAACATCCCTTTGCCCTTCTCTCAGCAAATAAATGCAGAAAAAAATCTTTGAAAGAAGTATAATTAGAAGTAATGTATGGTTTAAATTAAGAAATAATTTAATAATATTGACAGCATTACTTTAAATATAAAAGTAGAATAATTCTATGTTATATAATTTAGACAAAAAGATTTGTTTAGGATTAACACAGGCAAACAATGTAATCCATAATATCACTAAAAAGAGAGACTCTTACAAGAAACTGATGTTACGCTATTAACACAAAGCTATCTTTTTCTTTCTTCTCTGAAATGGCATTAGTTATTTTTTAATTTCTTCAGATCTTTGAAAGTGTAATGCAGAAAAGAAAAAAGAATTTATTGCTTTGTAATTTTTTTCTAAGATAAGACATAATGTTCTCTGAGACTTAAAATATACCACACTTTTTATGACCTAATTTGTTTTTTAAAGATATACTGTGTAAAACCCTGGCCAAAGAACTTAGCAAAGGAAGTCAGTATACTTTTTCGATTGGTCATTTTAGTTCATATAGCTGAATATTTGCCACAATCAAAAGTTAAATTACCTGATAAGCTCATAACCCAATCTTGTGAAACAGTCAAAAATAGCCAATATGTTGGATAATACAAATCCCAAATTGACTTGCTGACTTGCACTTTCAATGCCTTGGTTATGTTATAAACTTCAAACACCAAAGTTTTCATAAATTAACAAGTAACATTTAACAGTTATGTGCTATTTAACAGGTACCGAATTAGGGGTTATATTTACAAGATTTCATTTGATCTGCATAACAGTCCTGTGAAATGATTAATAATAATTATGATTATCTGATAGAGGTATAGCCAGAATATTGCATTCACATATTTAAACAAATTGGCAACCATAATAAGTCTCAATAGATATTTGCCCAGAGTATGCTACAGACAAACCAATGTTCCTTATTACAGTTTGGTCCCAAGTCCCTACACTGTTCTCTCCCTAGGAGCTGATAGAGGCAGGTTTGTTCCTGATCTTGCATATCCCCATACCTAACCCTGGTTCCTATGTGGCTTTCCAAGCAGACGATGTCCCCCTGCTCTGACCTTGTCACAATGGTATTCTGAGATGGTAGAGAGAAGAGTGCTACGAAAAAAGGTCCAAAAGACAACAATCTAAAGGAGGAACACTCTGCGCCCACCCAGTACTATAATAATCTCTCTGTCTTCCCACAAAAACTGTATCCCTTTCCAGTGTAGCAACACTATGTCCTTGATAATAACTTCCAGCCTTCCCTCAAGACAGAGACCCTTCCTGGGGAGAACAGTGAGTAGAGAGTGAGTGATGGAAGCTCTGAACTCTCTCTAAAGCTAGAGTTTATAGCCTATTATATCCATTTATTTGAAGTAAAAATGAACACTTAAACAACTTAAGTTACTGAAGTTTCCCTAGCTAGTAAGTGGGTAAGCTGAGATTCAAACTAAGATCTATTAGATCCCCGTATTCGCTGGCCTGGAAAATATACTACTATTTAGATAAAAGAACTAGGGTTCAAAGGCAAGCAAGTAGACTCTTTGTGGGAAGGGACATGTTTTTCCTCTTTACGACTATTCCTGGAATTGGGGATAAGTGAACTAAAAAAGTTTTTTTTCACCTCCATGGAAGCAAGATAATACCAAAAGGAAATAAAACCTGGCATTCTGTTCCAGTGTATTTTCTCTTTTTTCTACCTATGCTATTTGGATCCATAGTGCTTTACAACATAACAGGTTGATATGGATGACAGTAATGGGTAAGTATTGTAAAAGGAAGGAGGAATTCAGAAATAAAGAAGTTTAGAATTTTATTTTGAAAGTTGTTAAAGAAGGCCAAAGGGTTTGATTATGAAAAGAAAATTGAAAATAATCAGCCTATTGTGGGAAAAAGAGTCTATAAATCTATCAAGAGGGTTTTGACCATAATCATGGTAAATGAGAGTTTTAGGGGCATGATATTATTTAAAGTTTTCTGTGAATATTATTATTAGGTTATCATCCCCTCTGTGGTTTCACCGAAATGACTATAATCACAACCTCAAAATGCTTTATATTGTCCAAGTCCTCTAGTGATAAGCAATCACTTCCCTAAGTAAAAGATAATTCAGGTATTAGCATATAAGCTTTGTCTTTTGAATAATAGTTCTTAGCATCATGATGGTAACATTTTTGTTAAGAGTTGCCAAAGTCAACTATTACTTGCTTCTTTCAATGGCCAAACTCTAAAGATTACTCAAATCAAAGAGAATGAGAAGTCAATATAAAAGCTCCCGAAATGCTTATTTGGTGGATTGATAGCAGGTATGGCCCCACTATGCAACAGCTCCCTGTAGCCACACCCTGCTCTGTATCCATTCCTCCCACTGACTCTGGGGATGGCCGTGTGCCTTGCTTTGGCCAATGGGACAATAGCAAACACAGCAAAAGCTGAGACCTGAAAAGCACTTTGTGCACTGGGGCTTGTTCTCTTGCTGCTCTTGCAAATTTGCTGCCAGGTGAACAAGCCCAGACTTGCCCGAGAGATGATAAAATACATTACCCAGCTGTTTGAAATTGTAGGTTTTATTGTTTTTCAAGTATGATGAGGCTGACAGATCAGGAGACAATTGCCATTGAAAAGATAAACTGTTATAGATTCCAAGAGGAGGGAGGATGCCATGCCCTGAGGGGGGGGCAGGGTTAGTTAGCAGGCAGTAGGAGTGAGGGAAAAGGTGGGCCAGAGCCTTTATTGTGATTTCTATGTGAAGGAATGGGTGAAACAGGGTCATCAGGTTTAGGATTGGCTAGTTTGAATCATTTCAGCAGCTTCTAAAGTATAGGGACTATCCCTAGTTGTCTGATACCTGGCCCTGGTGTGATTAGGCCAG
>NC_048232.1:68813332-68847878 GCF_002007445.2 Ailuropoda melanoleuca
GTTCCTTCAAAAAGTTAAAAATAGAACTACCCTATGATAGGTATTTAACCAAAGAATACAAAAGTACTAATTCAAAGGGATACATGTACCCCAATGTTTATAGTAGATTATCTACAATAGGCAAATTATGGAAACAGCCCAAGTGTCCATTGACTGATGAATGGATGAAGAAGATGTGGTATATTATGGAATGGAATATTATTCAGCCATAAACGGAATCTTATTGGAATGGAATGGAATATTGGAATATTATTCAGCCATAAAAAGAATGAAAATTTGCCATTTGCAATGACATGGATGGAGCTAGAGAGTATTATGCTAAGTGGAATAAGTCAGTCAGAGAAAGACAAATACCATATGATTTCATTCATGTGGAATATAAGAAACAAAACAAATGAGCAAGGGGGGAAAGAGAGAGGGGCAAACCAAGAAACAGACTCTTAACTATGGAGAACAACTTGATGGTTATCAGATGGGAGGGGGGTAGGGAGGTGGGTGCAACAGGTGATGGGGATTAAGGAGTGCACTTGTGATAAGCACTGGGTGTTGTTTGGAAGTGTTGAGTCACTATACTGTATACCTGAAGCTAATATTATATTGTATGCTAACTAACTGGAATTTAAATATAAACATATAATAATGGGGGGGGTCACCTGGGTGGCTTAGTCAGTTAAATGTTTGGCTCTTGATTTCAGCTCAGGTCACAATCTCAGGGGTGTGGGATTGAGCCTCCTGTCAGGCCCTGTGCTTAGTGGGGAGTCTGCTTGAGATTTTCTCTCTCCCTCCCCCTTTGTCCCTCCCCCTGCTCTCTCTCTTCCTCAAATAAATAAACAGATTTTAAAAAAAATATAGTAATGAAAGAATAAAATGCCCACATGACAGCAACAAATGAACAAAAAAACAACTATGGGTGATAACTTCAATAAAGCAGGTATCAAGGAATCCCCATGGCCCTGGAAAATGGGTGGGCAAAACCAAATCAGGTGATAGCAACAAGATCCAGAACTGGATCCGCAGCTGTGTGGCTGTAGTGGTGAAAAGAAAATGAAATTGGATGGATCCTGCAAGCCATGAAATTGCCATTAGATTCTGATTAACCAAAGGAGAGGGCCCCGCACTAAGCAGGATGCTGACCTATAGAATCTGAGAACAACTAGCAGAACTTGAAAAAATTCTGCAAAAAGACAACAGGAAGCAACTTAAATCCTTGAAAATCTTAGGAATATCCAATAAATACATGCTTTTAGTAGGGCTAGAGACTTAATCTGAGGAAAAACTTTCAGGAGCAGAATCCAAATTGAACAGGGTGAAAACACCAGAGACCTCAAGGACAAAAAAACATTTTATAAAATGGGGAAGTGGGAGTGGCATGGGAGGCAGCAGTTCAGAGGAGGGAGACCTTGGACATAATAGTAGCAAAATACAATGTTCAATTGTGAGACTACTACTTTGGAAAGTAAAGTGAATGGCGCTCTGGAGAACACTGAAGTAATGGTACAAAGTCTTTCTGAATCAAGCTCCCCTGTTTCTTAATACTTCATGGTAACAACAAGGGACAAAGTCCTTGAGCAGTGAAATAGGTAAAGTTGTTCTCATGTGGTATGGCTCATCCCTATTCTCATATAGCAGCCTCTTCTGAATGAATAATCTGAAGGATTTTAATAGAACCCCATTTAAACACATTGCAAGAAAAGGAAATGAAAAATGAATGTTGAAGAGCCAATGAAAACAAATAAAAAATATGGCCCCAAGGAATTTGAAAACTGCAACCAAAAATTAAAGAAGTATTTTTTAAAAATTAAGAAAGTCACCTACGATCTGAAGGAACAACCTATACCATAAGGAGACGAGCTCAGATATGAGATGGCTGGTCATTTCCTTTTCCCTTTCCCATTCACTCCATAAAACTCAGTCCTAAAGTCATTAGATGAGGGAAAGTGAGATGGCATCCATACCTTCAGTGGAGAATGGGGATTTGCAGTGACCTGGAGTTGAAAATCAGGGCTCAAGCAGGGTAATGGTAGTGTCCATGTTTAGGACAACCGAGAATGGCATGTTGGGGTCCATGCAGGGTTAGGAGGGTGTCCACATTTGGAGTAGCCCAGTATGGAGTGTCAGGTGGGGGTAGGGAGGGAATCTATGGAGGGGAGTGGCCTAGCAGAAGGAGTCAGCAAAGCAAGGAGGATATCCCTGCAGAGGGGTGGTCTAGCAAGGGGTGTCAAATCCCAAACAGGGCAAGGAAAGTGTCCTGCTCCAGAAGAGAAAAGTGTTCATGCATGGAGTGGCCTAGCCTGGGATGTCAAAGCCCAGGCAGGGAAAGGAGCATGTGTGGCAATGGCCTGCTGTAAGGTGCAGCCCCAGGAAGATGAGCAGGGTGTTTACACAGAGAGATGAACTGGCATGGAGAATCAAATTTCAGTCAAGGGGAGAAAGATGTTTGAGTGGGGAGGGAGTGAACCTGGGAAGTCGGTTACTTACGAGCGGTTGATCGAATAAGCAACTACATTAAGGGTAATGGGATCCAGATTTCTCACTAAACTGTTTAAGGGAGAATTTTTAAATATGAAGAAGAAAACTAGAGTGAACTTTGTCATGTTGGATTGGAATCGGAGATACCAATGTTTTCAAGATATATAGATAAAGACAGATGTAAATATGTATTTGTATATGTATATATTTACAAATATATATTACCTACTCTGTCAGCTAAGAAGGTGCGGAAAATTGAAATCCCAGTAGCAGTAAATAAAGCCTACATTTTGGCTTCTAAATATATTTTCCATTCAAATAAGCAATGATCCATTGAGAAATTACTGATATTAGGGCCAGTGCAGGGAAGGTGCAAGATGAACCTGGAACACCTTGTGCTGGAAAGCAAAGAAGTACTCAGAGTGATGAGGCATGTTAGGAGGATAGAGAAGCCAGCTTGAATGGGTTCCAACTGTTTAAAGTGAGGACAATTTTAGGAACAAAATAAATAATGACAGTTAATAGATTATAACCTATCGAATAAAATAAGAACACATGAACCCATAAATATATAAATGAATGATTTAAAAGCTTGATTAGGAATGGGAAATTTAAATAATTTCAAAAGACCTCCCCATAAAATACTTATTAATTACAAAGTGAAAAAGAGTAACTCTATGATGAAGAATTCTGGGAGGCACTATCTTAATCAAATGATCAAGGCGAACACCACCAGTAATAGAGCAAATAAAAACCTTGGCCAACCTGATAGGATGCAATGAGGAAAAACACAGATCACTTCTGGATTTTCCTGCCAAAGATGCATGACCTAAATCTATTCATGTAGAAATATCAGATAAACATAATTTGTGAGATAGTCTACAAAATAAATGCCCTGTAATCTTCAAAAGTGTCAAGGCAATGAATGTCAAGGAAAGTCAGAGAAACTGTTCATATGGAAAGAGACTAAAGAGACATTACAACTACATGCAACACGGGATCCTCAGCTAGATTCTTTCTATCACAGAAATTATTATTGGGGAAAGTAGAAAAATGTGAGTGAGGTCTGAGGAATAGATGGTAGCAACGTATTAATGTTAATTTTCTGATTTGGTTCCATTGTGGTTGTGCAAGAATGTACTTGCTGGTAGGAAACACGTTTCCTACCAGCAAGTATGATCTAGCATGGCATAGGAAATGCCATGCTAAAGTAGTATTTCTGTAAGTGTTGTTCAGGGATCCTTGGGGTCCTTGAGATCTTCTCAGGGGTCCCATGAGGTCAAAACAATTTTCAGACTAATACTAAGACATTTAGTTGCCCTTTTCACTCTCATTATCTCATGAGTGTGCAGTGGAGTTGTTCAGAGGCTGCATGATGTATCTGTCCACAGTGCGAATGGGTGATGACTCTTCAGGTCTCACTGTAGGAATTGGCACACTATCACTTCTCACATCCACTGACAGAATAAAGCCATGTGTCCAAACCTAAAGTAAACGGAGTGGGGATGTAAGTGCCACCTACTGTGGCAGAAGAGGGAGTGAAGAATTGAGAGCAGTAATCACATCTACCACAGAATATTTCTAATGTTTCCCTTTTAAAAATGATGCTTTCTCTAATTTTTGGATAGATCATTTATTAAGTTAAATATGTTCTTTTGTATTCCAACTTTGCTGAAAATTTTAATTATGATTGAATATTGAGTTTATATCAAATGGTTTTCTTCATCCATTGAATTGATTTGTAGTTTTTCTCCTTTAATCCACTAGTGTAAATAACATATTTTCTTATGTTAAACACACTGGATATTAATGGGATGAACTGGCCATAATGAATTTTCCTTTTGATGTCCCAGTAGATTTGGTTTGCTAGTACTTTGTTTAGGATTTTTGCATCTATGTTCATGAATGAAACAGGCCTTTAACCCTTCCCTTCTTATACTGTCTAGTTTTGATATGAATCTTACTAGTGTCATAAGAACTAGTTGGGGCAAATTCCCACTTCTTCAATTCTCTACAGCAGTTTGTATAAGATTGGAATGGTCTGTTTCTTAACAGCTATATTTAATTTACCTTTAAAATACCCTGGACTCAGCATATTCTTTGTGGAAAGATTTTTAATTATTCATTCAATTTCTTTAATAGCTGTAGGACTATTTGGGGTTTCTATATCTTTTTGAAGTTTTGGCAGGTTATAATTATCTAGAATTTATCCATCTCTCTCAGTTTTAAAATTTGTTGGCGCAAAGTTGTTCATAATCTTTTTCATATTATCTTTTGAATCTTTTTATGTAACTGTAGTTACATTCCTTCTCATTCCTAACATTGTTCGTTGGTACAGTCTCTTTTCTTTACTGTTCTTACTGGAAATTACATCTACTTTTAAGTGTATAAAATATTCTGCTTCTGATTTTGTATATTAGTTTCTTTTTCTATTTCATTTCTGTTCTTTACCATTTCCTATTTCCTACTTTTCTGGTTTTTTCTATCATTTCTTATAAAATTTCTTAAATTTGCATTTAGCTCATTAGTCTTCAGCATTTCTTCTTTTCTTTTTCTTTTTTTTTTTTAAAGAATCTTTTTTTTAAGATTTTATTTATTTATTCGACAGAGATAGAGACAGCCAGCGAGAGAGGGAACACAAGCAGGGAGTGGGAGAGGAAGAAGCAGGCTCATAGCGGAGGAGCCTGATGTGGGGCTCGATCCCATAAGGCCGGAATCACGCCCTGAGCTGAAGGCAGATGCTTAACCGCTGTGCCACCCAGGGNGCTCATAGCGGAGGAGCCTGATGTGGGGCTCGATCCCATAAGGCCGGAATCACGCCCTGAGCCGAAGGCAGACGCTTAACCGCTGTGCCACCCAGGANGAAGGCAGATGCTTAACCGCTGTGCCACCCAGGGGCCCCCGCATTTCTTCTTTTCTAATGTAAGGATTTAAAATTTCTAAGTTCTACTTATGCTGCTTTCACTATGATTGATATTTATATGTACATTTTTGTTTAAATATAAACATTTTTAAGTTAGAATTTGGTGTCTCAACTTATTTTTCAGGAGTTTTTTAGAAGTGTGTATTTAAATTCACATTTTTATGGGGATATATATGGCAGTCTTTAACTTAATTGAATTCATCAGAAAATGTAGTATATACTTTGAGTCATTGACATGTATTGAAACTTGCTTACAACCAAGTTAAGATCAATTTTTATCAATGTTTCATGAGAATAACATGTATTCTCTAATTGTTAGGTTCCAAGCTCTATGTATTTTACTAGATTAAGTTTATTAATTGAGCTGTTAAAATATTCCATTAATTGAGGTATGTTGAAATCTCCCAGTTTTAGTGGACTTATGGTTTTTCTTTCTACTTCTGTTAAATATATGTATAGCATATGATGTATATCATATGCATAATTTTAAGTGCATACATATTTAGAATTTTTATATTTTCCTGGTGAATTCAACATCGTAATATTCCATAGTGACTCTTTATACCCTGGAAGTGCCTTTAGTGTTAAAGTTTACTTGGCTTCAAACTGATATGGTTACCCAACTTTCATTGAGCTAATACTTCTCAGGTATAACTCCTTTCATCTTCATCTTGTGTGTGTGTGGAGGTGTGCCCTTAGCTCTACATGTGTCTAGTTTAAAGAGCATAAAGCTGGATTTTGTTTTCCTACCATCTAAATAATCTCTTCCTTTTAACTGATGAAATTAGTAAATTTATGTTGATTTTGGTGGTTACATATTTCAATTTTCTTCTGCTACTTTACATTTTGATATCCATTTATCTTTCATATTCTATTTTCATATCTATTCCCATTTTTTTTCCCTTTTTTTCCTCATTACTATCTTTTTCTATGTCTTGGAATTTATATAAATTATTTTTATTCTTTTGGTACACCTAAAATTTTACCATATGTTTTTAATTTAACAAAGTCTAAAGTCGAACAGCACCTTATCCACCCACTTCTTCAACAATTTTAAGATTTTAGATCACTTGAAATTTAATTACTTTTTCTCTAATAAATGCTGTTGTCAGTGTTTTAATTCTGTTTGCAAATTTTTCCAAATCAGATGTTATTATTTTATTCAGACTATTTTTATTTGAATTTGCATATATGTTAAGCATCTTGTTTATTCACTATTACTTCCTCAGAACTGCCTGAGATCATTTTCTTTCTTGAAGTAATCCTTGAGATTTATCTTTTGGAAAAACTGTCTTGGTGGTAAATGCTTTCAGTTCTTCAACTAAGTGACTTTATATTACACTTTCATTTATTAAAAATAAGGTTTTTAAAGTTCACAATTTTAGATTGATGATTATTTTCTCTCACACCTTGAAGATATTGTACTCTTTTTGGCTTCTATCATTTCCCTGATAAATTGGCTATCATTATACCTGTGTTTTTGTTCCAGGTGATCCATCATTTCTCCACCTGCTTTGAGAATCTCCTCTGTATTTTTCAATTTCATGATAATGTATCTTAGTGTAGATTTCTCTTTATTTATCCTGTTTGGAATACAGTGTATTTCCTGGACCTATGATTTCATGTTTCATCAGTTGTGGAAAAAAGTCAGCCATTATCCATCAAAATTTTCCTCTCCTATATACTCTTTATTATTTCATCCTGAATGTCTAAGTGCATGTTACCCTTCTTATACCATCCTTCATATCTTTTCATGTCTTCCATATTTTTTGCCTCTGGCCTTCTGTGCTGCACTTTGGGTAATTTCTTCAAATTTCTTTTCTAATTTACCAGTTCTTTCTTCGTCTCTGCCTAATCTGCTATTCTGAAATTCTGTTCATTTAGGATTTTTAAGAAAGATTTTATTTATTTATTTGTCAGTGAGAGAGAGAGAGAGTTTGAGCAGGGGGAAGGGCAGAGGGAGAAGCAGGCTCCAAGCTGAGCAAAGAGCCCAGGACCCTGGGATCATGACCTGAACCAAAGGCAGATGCTTAACCGACTGAGCCACCAGGTATCCCTCATTTAGAATTTTAAAAATAATCTCAAGTGTTATATTTTTCATATCTAAAAATGCCATTTATTTTTAAAATTTGCTTGCTGTTCACTGATAGTCCTTGTTTTTACTCATCTTCATGATTGGGCATTTAGTTTTTAAACATATTTTAACTTTTTAAATTTATTATTGTTTTATTTCCTATTTTCAGTAACAATACCTATAGTCACTGGGGAGTAGATATGTATGCTATTTTTGATGACACCTACTCATAGTGATTTGCTTTTTAAGGTGAATAGAAATTATTTATTGCTACCTCATTACTTGATCTTAATCTATGGAAGCCTGTCAATTCCCTCCAGAGAGACTTCATATTTGTTTTCAGCTTCCCTTAATAGTCTTGACTCAGCCTCCTAACTTTAACCACTGAACCAGGGCGCAGTGTCCAAATAGCAGTGCTATTATTGACATCTGCACTCAGAGAAACATTGACTTTCTTGTCTTCTAACACACATTTCAGAGAGCAAAGCTTGTTAGAGCAGGCAACATCTAAAAGAATGTGTACTATTCAGAATATATTTGTTCTGCTGCAGAAAGATGTCTCAGAGCACTTAATCTGCCATAATACTTTGTAGCAAAATATTTTTATTATAAAAGTGTATTCATAAAGACTTCAATTAAAAAATACAGTTTAGGGGCACTTGGATGGCTTAGTTGGTTAAGCGTCCAACTCTTGATTTCAGCTCAGGTCATGATTTCAGGGTTCTGAGATTGAGGCCCACATTGGGCTCCACACTCAGCATGGAGTCTTCTTAAGATTCTCTCCCTCTGCCCCTTTCCCCCACCACTCCCACCCCCACTTGTGTATGCTCTTTCCCTCAAAAAATAAAATTAAATTAAAATAAAATAAAATAAATCCACCTTATTGTGACTCTTTAAATGATTTTACCCTACGAAATAGGTAGCGTTATAATAAATTGCCTTGCCATGCATGTTAGTACTTTGTAATATATGACACAATATATAAATCAATAAATAATCCTGAGTATTACATAAATGAAGAACAAGCTTACTGTAATTATGAACTCAAATAAAGCAAATCCTTTTTAAAATAAGGTTCCCCTGAAATGCATATTTATAAAGAACACAAAAGAAATTCATGGAGTTTTGGTAATTTTTAAGCATTCCAATTACTCTATGATATTCAGTAAAAATTATAATCATGCAAAATAATCATAGATGCGTTTTTTGTTTGTTTTTTAAGATTTTATTTATTTATATGAAGGAGAGCACAGGAGGGGGGAGGAGGAGAGGGAGAAACAGGCACCCTGCTGAGCAGGGAGCTGGATGTGGGGCTCGATCCCAGGACCCTGGGATCATGACCTGAGCCAAAGGCAGATGCTTAACCAACTGAGTCACCCAGGCACCCATAGATTGTGTTTTGTATTTAAATCCTACATCACCTAAAGAGAATAGGAGCTAAACTTTGGTAATATATGAGGTCAACATGGCTCAACAAGGTTTTAAAGGGGTACTAAGTTTTATCAGAAATATTTAGATTTTTGTTCATTTATAAGGCAATTATATGAACCTTGTTGTAGTTTGTTTATCTGCCTTGTTTTCTTAGTCATAGAGTTCATATGCTTTAGCTAGTATGTTTATTTATATCCAAATATTAAGAATGTCTTTTCAGGGGCGCCTGGGTGGCACAGTCGTTAAGCGTCTGCCTTCGGCTCAGGGCGTGATCCCAGCGTTCTGGGATCGAGCCCCACATTGGGCTTCTCCGCTAGGAGCCTGCTTCTTCCTCTCCCACTCCCCCTGCTTGTGTTCCCTCTCTCGCTGGCTGGTCTCTCTCTGTCAAATAAATAAATAAAATCTTAAAAAAAAAAAAAAGAATGTCTTTTCAGGCTACATATATACTAAGACACAAATATGAATCAAACAAATAATAATGAGCCACAGAGACAACTATATAGAGAGTTCATATTCTCTTAATACCTCAAGGTCAAAAATCGATTGAAGTTTCCAAAGATATGTGAAATTAATTTAAATAAATACAAATTCCATGCTTATTTCAAAAATTACAAAGGCTAAGATTAAGATTCCATACTAGGTAAGGGGAATCAACATTTATTATGTCTCTTCTATGTTCATGGTCATTCTATCTTATTAGGTCACCTTTAAACTGATAAGGAATAGCTAGTAAATAGAAGAGACAGTATAGGATATAAATCTGGCTAGTCCAAAATCTGCCTCTTTCCATTCCATTACAAGGTTTTGTGCTTATGGTTTACCCCAGAATTTCCTATGGCATTAGCACTTGTCCTATGAGACAGTATAGGGAAAGCAAGAGGGACTTAACTCTTATAAAACCACTGGTCTCAGGCAAGAGTTAAAAGTTTCTATACTCAGAGACATATACCTCCTTCTGGGAAAGAGAACAAATGAGAGATAATAGCCATCAGGGAGTAATGGTTGTCTGGGCAAAATTGGAAGTAACAATTTAAAGCCTGCTTGCACAAGTATTTCTATTTTCCAGGAGCCCTAAAAGATGTTGACCATGAAAAAAGTCATCCTGTGACTGTCTGTGTCCACTAAAAAGTAATGACCATAAGATAATGACCATGGGACTGAAAGACACTTCCCCACTCTCTGCCCCTCACCCTTTGGAAAAGTGCCTTTATAGCCTTGCACGCTACCCCTTCAGGGAGTGACATTCCTTCCTTATCAGCTCCCTTGTATACAAACTATCACTAATAAAGTCCACCTGTTTTCTTTCTCTTGAATTCAGTGTTCATTTCTATAACATTGAGACTCAAGAACCTCGTTTTGGGGGTCTGATAACACTGACTTGGTATTATTGACATTGGAAAACCACCCAGTGGTTCCCTCTTCAGGTATTAGCAGTGAACTTTGGGTATTTATTCTGATTGCACAATTAGCCCAAAGATCATCGCTATGCTTAAATGATATAGGGCACTGGATCCAGCATGCAATAAAATTTCCGCCTCTAAACAACTTAAGATCAGCAGCTGCCTTTCTGAAAATGCATCCAGGTAAACTATATTCTTTTCCTGGCCTCTTAGCCCCACACTCTGCCAAACTCAGTATTTAATGCAGAAGCCAGAGGCTGCTGGAGTTCTGGCAGCGCCTCACCAGAACAGACCAGGCTGTTTGGCTCTGATTTCAAACATTTATAATCTTTTCTCTTTCTCCCTTTGCTCAATATAGGAGAGAGGCTATCAGCCAATTTCCCCACCGTTTATAGCAAATCCCAAGGCTCCCTCGTTTCCAGCTGCTAAGCTGCCTGGGCAGACTGTATTACTAAATTATTGTATCTTTTTGGTAGAGTGCCTGATCTGTCTTGGCATGCGCTTTGCATTGAAAGAAGCTCCTGTTGCAAGCAAAGGAAGCTAGCTACATTCACCCTTCCCACACGCCTTTCCTCTGTTACCCTCAACCACTAACTTCTTTGTTTCCTGTGTATAAACAAAGTTCATAGGGGCAGTTTCTCATCTATCTCTGACCCCCTAGGGAGTTAGGGATTTCTAAGGGAGTTCTGTGCTAAGAGTAATTCCCATAGCCTAGAGCCAGATGAATAAATGGCTTATAGTGAATAACTACATTTGGAACCAAGAGGTTTTGTTTCTCTCTTACCCAAATGTATTTCTTTGTAATACTGAAGTCACTGTAACCATGTATTTTCCTAAACAGAAGAGACTGTATTGAGGGAAGAGAGGAAAGAACCCCTTTAACTCAAGTCTATTATTTTAAAGTGTGTAGGTCCTGGTTTTAACTTATTTTAAAAATGATTTCTGTTTTTATACTCTCCCAACTGGTTGTGAAAATGAAACAAAGAACTGCCCTGGAGAAATGAAACAAATAAAAAAGTAGCTCTATAATCTTTAAATTAGAAAAACAATTTCATAATATAAAAAGGGTGGACATTATTTTTAATTGCTCTAAAATGAATAATCACTCTGATTCAATTTTCAAAAGCCCTATCCTATATTTGAACTCAAACTCACCCAAACACTCTCAGTAAAAGCTCTGGAATGTAATGCATTCAGATGTATCCTGTGAGTTTTCTATTACTGCAAGCAATGAGCATCCTAGATTTTTCTCACATGCATCCCAAGAGATGTCTCATTTCAAAAGAGCAGGAGAGTCATCAAAAGTGTAATCCTATTAACAAGACACACCATAGAAAATATACAGAAATGTTAAAGATAAATTATATCTAGCAAGTTATGTTTTAAATCAACACTGCTGTTGCTATGGCAAGGAATATTTCATGTAAAATAAAAATCCTCTATAAGGGTTTGGTGCTATAGCCATGGCAACGATGTGATTATGATTGCAGTACTGCTCAACGCTTAATGTTTCCATCTGACTCAGAGAGAAGAACTAGATATGCATTAAATGCATGTAAAATGGCCTAGAAAATCAATCATTTATTGCTATTTTTCACGTGATTCCACGACTGACTAAAGAAGACACTGCAAAAATAGCAGAGACCCTAAACAAAGGATCTATGTTTTTTTGAGTTTCTTATGGTCATGGAGGCTGGAGAGTTCTGCTTTAGCTGAAGTGTTGGTAAATGGCATATTCAATAGCTAAACATCTCACAGTTTTCAGGTTGGGGGCATCATGTAATTTTCCACAAATAGGAAAAAAATGAAATGCAATCAAATTGCAATTTCTACCACTTAAAAACAGAAAGGGAAATATTAACTTAAAGTAAGAAAATATGGAAAGCAGTGTTCCAGCTCTGCAGAAAAGAAGGCAATTCTAATTTCTCTCCTCTTAGCCTCTTAAATCCATTCCAAATAGGCTTTTGTTCCATATTTCTTCCACTGAAACGTCCCTTATCAATGTCAGCAAAATCGCCACACTGCTAAAACGAACACTTCTTAATCCTCATCCTACTCGATCTGCCAGCTATACAGTTAACACAGATAATCGCCCTTCCTGTATGAAACAGTTTCTTTTAGCTCTTAAGATGCTATACTCTTCTGGTTTTCATCCTGCCTCACAGGCTGCTCCTTTTCATTCCCTTTGCTCATTCCTCCTCATCTCTCCAAGCTACTGCACTGAAGTGCCCCGGGGCATGGTGCAGTTGACACTCTTCCCTTCTTCCCTTGCTAGTTTCACTCAGTTTCAGGGCTTAAAATATCACCTAAACAATGACAACTCCTACAATTGTATTTTCAACCTGACTTCTCCCCTTAACTCCAGACTTGGCTATCCAGATGCTTTAGAGTCATTCTCATGCAGCATTTTCTCTCACACCCCATACCCAATTATACAGTGAATCTTGGTGGCTCTACCTTTAAAGTATACCTGTAACCTGTCTATTTTGGGTAACCCCTAGTTGGCTTCCCAGGTTCCACACTTGTACCTCTTCAGACAATTCTCAACACAGAAGTCAGAGTAATCCTAGTAAGTCCAAGTCAGCTCAAAAACCCCTCTGCTCAAAATTCTCCACTGGAACCTCAATTCATGCTAAGTAAGAGCAAAAACACTTGACAATGGTCTATGAGGTCATACATGATCTCACCCCAATGCTATAACCTAAGCTCCTAGTACTCTCCTTTCACTTATTTGCATCCGGCCATCTTATTTCCCTTCTATTACTTCAACATATTAGGCATTTTTCTGGGTCACTGCCTTTTACTTGTCATAGTTCTCTCTGTCTGGGACTGTCTCCCCTTAGGAAGCCGCATGGCCCCCTCTAACACCCTCTTCAAGTGTCTATCAGTAGTGAGGCCTTACTTCATTATCTTTTCAATGAGGCCTCCATAGATCACTCTATTTAAAATGGTAACTTATCCTTATCCCTCCCCTGCTCTATACTTTTTTCATGCCACCTGTCAACATAAAAAACAGGTATTTTACTTATTTACGCTGCTCTCCCCCAGCTAAGCTCCAGGAGGGCAGAGATTCTTTTTCTTTTTTTTTTTTTAACTGCTGTATCCAGAGATTAGAACAAAGATTGGGACATAGGAGATAATCAATAAATATTCTCTGAATGAATTAATGAATTAAATATATATATATTTATTTGCATGTGAAGAACAATCCTAGAGTAATATACACCTCAGTGTTAATAGTGGCTAATAATAGGGGCACCTGGATGGCTCAGCTGGTTAAGCATCCACCTCTTGGTTTCAGCTCAGGTCATGATCTCAGGGTCCTAGGATTGAGGCATTCAGTAGGGAGTCTGCTTGAGGATTTCTCTCCCGCTCCCTCTGTCCCTCCGCCAAATAAATACATAAATAAATAAATAAATAAATAAATCTTCTTTAAAAATAGTGGTTAATAATAAAACTACTTAAAAATAATCTTTTCTTAAAAGTGGTACTTCACTCACTGCTAAGCTTTTTATTTTTAATTTTTAAATTTTTTATTATGTTAGTCACCATACAGTACATCATTAGTTTTTGATGTGGTGTTCCATGATTCATTGTTTGCGTATAACTTTTAAGAAAAAAATGTACATATAAAAGGATATATGCTATCCTTAAGTTTCTATAATTAAAATGTTTTTTGTATAATAAAAATTATAAAGATATGGCAAAAAAATAAAAATAATCTTTTCTTTCTATAAAAATGATAAATATTCATTATAGATATTAGCAAAAATAAAGAAAAGAGAGAAGAAAAAGACACCCATAATTCCAAAACTTACCAATGATCATTATTACCATTTATGTGCATGTATACATAGATTTTCAGTCTTTTTTTCTATGCTCATATATTTTCCCCCAACAAAATGGTGATCACTCTGTGTATTTTCTGTAATTTTTTTAAAGTTAAATATCACCTACACAATTAGAACATGCTTATTTTAATAGTCTTGTAGTATTAATCCTTGAATAATCAAATAAATAATATATTTGACCTTGTTTTTTTTAATAGCGTACATTTGATCTTTTAGAATGATTTGGAGGGACTATGTGTGTGCTCTTTTAGTTATTACTTTTAATGTTACAAAACTTATCTTCATATCTATTTCCTCCATTTTTTATTTTTCTCTTTCTCGGTTAATAGCTATTATTTATTGAGTGCTTATAGGTGGTAAGTGTTACCTGATTTCACTGATTTCACATGTGTTACCTGATTTCACTGCCACACAACTCTGGGGTATTATCGTATTCCCATTTTATAGGTGAGGAGCCTAATATTTAGAAATGTTGAATATCTCCCTAAGGTTACACAGCCACTAACTGGTGGAGTAGCATATGAACCAGGTAATTATGCTCTTGACTGCTAAGCCATTTTGCATCCCTAAAATAAGAAAATTAGCATACTTATCTCACTTTTCCAAACTCTCTGCCATCCCAATTTGTATTAAAATAATCTGGGTTTTAGATAAAATGTCTACACTTCATTACTTTATATTTTGTATCTTTCTTTTTTCAAAAATTTTAACATTTATATTGTTTTGAACTCATATTGAGAATCATTATTTGAAAATATATTCTACATCTCACAAGTTTCATTTTATATCCCAGAGTCTTTTATACTGATATTTTCCTTGCTCATTAATGAGATTTGTATTATTCAGCTCATAACCAACTAAAGTATATCTGTGAGTAAGTATTTCAAAAGGGTAGGGTGTTTTCTAAAATACCTATCTGAAAATGACTTACCTCCTATGATCTTGCACACCTTGGCTGGGCACATAATTCTTGAATCTAGAGTCCTAACCCATTTCTCTAAAAACTCTATAGATACTTTTATATTGTCTTCTGGATGCTTAGAATTGAAGAATGTTTGATATCAGATTTATTCCTTTGTAAGTAGCTTGCTTTGTTTTGGTAATGTCTATCTAGATTCTCCTAGGAATTTTCCCTTATCCTTAAAATTATGAAATTTCAAAATTTCCTAGTATAAATCTGCTTTTTTCAGAAATTTAAACTATGGTCATTAAATCTTCAATTTAATATTCAAGTTTCTTTAGCTTAGGAAAGTTTTTTTCTATTTTCTCATAATTTTTTTCTTATAATTTTTCTTTCTCTATAAATGTCTTATATCTACTGAATATCTTGAATTTTCTTCTCCACTGAGTTAGGTTTCCCATGATCCACGTATTACAGTTTTAATTTGACATGAATATTATTCAACTAAAGCCTTTATGATTTTATAATTTTGACTCATCATACATAACTGCTTATTTTGGTTTCACATAGCCTTAGTCTGCTGAATAATGTTGAGATCCATTTTAACATCAGTAGTTTGGAAAACTCCTTTTTCTTGAGAGTAATTTTCTTTCAGAGGATGGTATTGTTCTGATTCTTCAGAACAAACTTCCTTTTTTTGAGGTATCATTTAATATATCTAGTTATTTTTCTACTTGCTCACTCTAGCAGAATAAAGTCTTGACTTGTCTACTTTGGAGAACTGAGATGAGTTTTGTCAGAGTTTGAGGGAGTCCATCTTCTCATCTTTAGGATTCAGAGGAAGGGAGAATGGAAAATCATAGATAAACTGTCAGGTCTGCCATATAGCACAACTCTGGGACCACCATTCACATAGCTCAAATATGCCTCCTGCAGTTGTGCATGTAGGTGGCCCTGCTCACTGAAGTTTTACTTTTTAATCTAGAGCAGAGCTGTCCAGTAGAATTTCCCATGATAGAAATATTCTGTCTGTCCTATCCAATATGGTAGCTACTAACCACATAGTGCTATTGTGCATTTGAAATGTAGCTGATGAAAGTTAAGAATTGAATTTTCAATTTCACTTAATTTTATTAATTTAAATCTATTTTTATTTATTGTTTAAAAAGATTTTGTTTATTCATTTGAGAGAGAGAGAGAGAGAGAGACAGAGGGAGAGGCAGAGGGAGAAGCAGATTCCCTGTTGAGCAAAGAGCCTGATGTGAGGCTCAATCACAGGACCCGGAGATAATGACCTGAGCCGAAGGCAGGCGATTAACCAACAGAGACACTGAGGTGCCCCTAAATTTAATTTTAACAGTCACATGTGGTAGTGGCTATTGTTAAGGGCAAGGCAGGTCTAGAGCAGTGGTTTTCAAAGAGTGGTCCCCAGATCAGCAATATTAACGTCTGGTAACTTAGTAGAAATTCAAATTCTCAGGCTCTGCTCTAAAACATCTTGGGGGTAGGGCTTAACAATCTGTTTTAACAAACCTTCCCTGTGATTCTGATGCACATTAAGAATTAAGAACCATTGGCCTACAGATCATGAGTTAGGGGAGAATCAGAACTAATGGGAGTCAAACCAGGGAGTTTTCTCTCTATTTCATTGTTTCTTTTCTGTATTTGAGGTTACCAGCCAGGAATTAACTGGGACAGTGTCCTCATTCTTTACCTGTCACAGTTGTCCTCATTAGGAACCAACTGTGACAATGTCTCCCCTAAGTGTAAGTCTGGAGTGAGCCTGTCCTCTGATCCTTGCTTGTTGATTTTTGGCAGTTAGTGTGCTCCCAGGGGCACTTGGTAGGAGCCAATGATACCTCCACATGTATGTTTTTTATTCTTACCCTTAATTTCATAAGTCCTCTGCTTTTACTACCATAGTGAGTTGTTTCTTCACATACGAAGAAGCATGTACATATCATATGTCTTCACTCTTGTTCACTTTGCCTTCTATCTTGAGAAACTCTTGAAGTACTGACATGTAGATGTCACCCATTACTAGTTTCCCTTGCTGGTATAGGTTTATTCCTTCTTATTTTTATATCTGTTGGTCATTTCTGAGGGGATATGAAAGCAGGTGAACCAGAAAATTGCACTCGAGCTCCTGCTTTTCAAAGAAGTCCCCTGTATCCCTCTTGATACCTCACCTTTTCATATAATTGTATAGTGCTCATTCAAATATATCATCTCATTTGATCCCCAAAAGATTCCTCTGGTGTGGGCTTTATTATACTTATTTTACAGATAAAGAAACAGGCTTAGATGGTTTCAATGATCTATATAAGAAGAAGGGTAGAGTTTCTGTTTGTAAGGGTCACTGATATGCAGAAAATGATGGTTAACATTTATTGGACCAATTTGGATTTATTGGATTATATTAAGTGCTTCATATCCAGTACCTTATTTAAGCCTGATGACAACCTAATGAGATCTATGCTATTATCATTTCTACATTACAGATGATGGGCAAACTTAGGGAGGTTAAATTACTTTTTCAACTTATACAACCAATCAGTAAAATTGCCAATTTTTAGGCCCTGGTCTGACTTTAGAGTCTATGCTCTTATGGGCTATGCTACACGGTTTTCTTAGCCTGGAGACTAATCAAATGGCCTGGGCAGTGTAAACAGTACTACATTTTCAGAAAGCTTCTTCATATCATCATTTATCACACAGTGGGATGTTTTATTATTTATTTTCAACACCACTATCAGGTTCAGAATCGTGTAGTTAATTAGTAGTTGATAGGTAGAAACACACAATCTGCTGTAATTTTAATCTTTTGCTTATTTTCTATTTTGACTAGAATCCCCAAAATGATATGAGTCCTGACTTCTATGTTCCATTCATTCTAAACATTTATTGTATAATCTGTTTCATGCCAGCCACTATACTAGGTGCTATGTTTCTGATGTTTGCTAGGTTGCTGAGCAATAGCCCCTGAAAAAAGACTTGGGAAATTGCCTGCCTATGACTAAACTCTCCTGCCCTCCTGACTTTGTTACCACTACCACTGATAGATTCACTCAAAGCCACCAGCACTTTAAGTATCATCAGAGTATTTGAAACAAATAGGCATTTTGAGGACACCTATGAGCATCCCTGTGGTTTCACAGTTGTAATTTTAAAACAGAGAACTTCATCTTCAAATTAGTGACATTTAGATATGTACATCACTATTAAGGACATGTGTCAACCCTTAATATCCAGGCTAGTTTGATAAGAATGGATTCAGAGGGAGAAAGACTGCTTTCAATTGACCAACCAGTGAATTTTCCATACAATGCTCCTTCCCATAGTCATGATGATCAAAGGGATATTTACCAAAGTCTGACTCATGACACAGAGAAATAACTTTATTCCTAATATTTATTTCCTCTATTGGCTCTGTGTTAGGATAAGTCAGCTCTACTTTAGTTCCTTTTATAAGATAGTATTAAAATATCTTACATTTTGGTAGCACATTACTGTTTAAAGAAGATATTCATTTACAACGTCTAAATAAGCATAATATTCAGGACAGTCTGTGAGGTAGGTACTATTTCTCCCATTTTACCAATAAGAAAATGAAGATTTCTTCAACCATTCATTCACTCATTCTTTCAATCTTTCAACCAATATGTATACCACACCAAGGCAGTGGAGTAACAAAAATTAATCAAATGAGGTCCATCCATTGAAGAGATCTTAGTCAGGAAACATGTAACCAGATATATTATAACATATGTACTATTAAAGAAGTATTGTGGTATATGAGGGAAGAAGAAATAAACTCTTTTTGAGAAAAGATTTGAGACTTGGAGAATGGGTAGAACTTAGATATGTAGAAATGAGTGATATATTGCAAACAGAGGAAACATGCATAAACAAAGATACAGAGAAAGTCCAGATGGCATGGGAAAACTGAATAATTTTCCTTGTATTGCTGGGAAAGTACCTGGAGGAAAAGGTGGAAAATAAGGTGCAATGGTAGGTTGAAATGCTTGGGGGTGTAAGTAATCTTTTTTCTCTTTAAAATATTTTATTTATTTGATAGTGGTGGTGGGGGGGGAGTGCACAAGCAGGGAGAGTGGCAAGCAGAGGGAGAGGGAGAAGCAAGATCCCCGCTGAGCAAGGAGTCCAACATGGGACTCAATCCCAGCACCCTGGGATCATGACCTGAGCCCAAGGCAGACACTAAACCAACTGAGCCACCCAGGCACCCCATGGGGGTGTAAGTAATCTAACCAAAAGAACTAGCAGGAATGGGACTGGATCCCAGGTTCTTTTACTGTGAGTTCTGAGGTCTTTCTCTCATTTCCAGTTACCTTCCTGGTATTATATTCCAAATTTATTAACACAGTATAGCTCTATAAGCTTAAACAATAGGTATAGAGATACAAAAATAACTCTTGACTTGCTTTTGAAACCAGCTTATGTAAATCTTTCGCTTAAGAACTAGGAAGGTATATATTTTAAGGCAACTGTTGGAGAATTTCTATAGACAGCAATCTCAGTAGATGTTATATCAAAAGTAACTAGTTTTTCTGAACATCATTAGAGTTCAGAGCAGACCACTAGGTAAGTGTTTTGAGCTTTGACAAGAGGGCCAGGAAGCCCTGAGTTCTTAAGCAGTTGCTTATCCTGGGGTATATCTTGTTTACTTTATTGTGGGCAAAAATGGGAATCTTGGTTGAGTGAAAGTCATACCACATTCATTCTCAGTTCTATTCATGTTTAAGGCAAGCAAATGGTTTAGCGGCTTTGTCTGTGCCACCTTGGCCTCTTCTGTGATGGCCATTACACAGAGCTTGCCCCCTTGTGGGGGCATTGAATTCAGGCATTGAATACTGATACAGACCTTTGAAGCAGTGGGGGCAAAGATAATGGTCATAAAATGGCCAATAGAGTAGTGGTATAAAGTGAGAAATGGAATAGAAAAACATCCATTTTTTATTCTAAATAAAAAAAAAAGTTTCCAGTTTTATGCTATAGCTGATATAACTAGTAGAAAAAATTAGAAGTGCAAACTTCAACAATTATGAGAGTCAAGGGTATGGATTCATTCAAGACAAAAAGAAGGGAGGATTGAAATTTCCAAATATTCTCTACTTTAATTATCTTTTTCATTGGGGAGCTCCTTTTGAGACAACGAGCTCTGTCTTTGGAATAAAACCTAGCTTGGGGAGGAGAAAGAAATTTACTCATTATTTAATTTATGGTGCATAAAATCAGGTGCCATTGGTTGTTATGTAAAGGCTTGCTTTTGAAAAGTATTAAAAATACACAGATGAGTAGAATTTTAATATTACTTTAAAATCAACTTCACATTGAAAATAAAATCCCCAAGTTATTTATAAAAATACATCCTCTAATTCTTATCTGGGAAAAAGCTCCTACATGAACAGATGATACCTTTGTAATTTGAGTTTACGAGATGTTTATTTGCCACTAGGGCAGTTAATTTTGACTATAGAGTGTTTGGTTTATAACAAGTAAATACATTTTTATTTTCCTGTTTAAATATTATTTTCATGGTTGCATTTATTTAGGGAAAATTATCTATGGTTTGCAGATAAAAGAGAGGCATCAATTGAGTAAATTACGGCATTCATAATTAAATGCTTTTTGTATGCAGGCTCCAACACTGCTAAAGAAAGCCATCACTCCAACATAATATTGAATATATTTAGCATAAAATTGCATTAAACAAAACCTGGGGGAGTTTATTAATTTATTTGGAATGAAATCTGCAGATTTGTTTTTGGTCAAAAGTTTTCATTTAAATTCACTAATTCAAAAGCTTTGTTCATGGTTTTTAAAAGCATATTTTTCATGGTTCACACCAGAGTGGACTTGATAACCGAATGGGCCTTTGTTTCATGTGAGATAAAAATATGAAGACATTTCCAATAAGAATTTTTGGCATTAAACCAAAGTGTGATGAATAGTAAAATTTTCAAAAAAGATAGCTTTAATATTCCAATATGTAACAGATTATCAAGTTGGTTAATGGAGAATTGAAGTGAAAGTAAGGTAAAGCAATAAAGAACTTAGAAAAAGTCCTGAATATGTCAGTCGACAGAGTTCTGATAAATAATATAACTTTAAAATTAGGTAATCCTGACTCCACCCTCTCTCTTACCTAGTAGGTATCTTAGCCCATCTGACTTTATCTCCTAAATATTTCTAAAGTCCAATAGTCTCACTCTCTTCTACTCATGGTTGGCTCCTTTGCTTTACTGGGGTCTCAGCTCAAATGTCACCTTCTCAGAAAGGCCAACTCTGGTCTCTATTTTAAAATAACCAAGCTCTCCAGCCCTTACCCTATCCTCCCTCAATGCCCCCTACCTCCTCCTGTCAGCTACTCTCCAATGCATCATCTTCCTGTTTTATTTACTTGAGATTACTTACTTTTGTTTTCTTGCTAACGTCTCCTCCCACTCCCTAGAATATAAGATTTATGGGGGCAGAGGCTTTGTCAACCATGTCAACTGTGAATTCCTAGTACTTAGATTTATACAGTATCTGACAAGCACTTGAAATAACACCTACTGAGGACGTCCTAATTCAGACCTTATACTATCTTGCCTGGGTAACTGCAGAAGTTTCCTAACTGGTCTCTTCGACATCAGCGTCATCATTAAATCCATTTTCTGCACTATTGCTGGGTTGTTCTCTATAATGCAAATCTAATCCTCTCACTCCACTACTCAGAGCTCTTTGGTGATTCCTCATTATCCAGATGAGAGTCCCCAGAACATACAAAGTGAATGGTATGTGGTACCATTTTAAGTAGTTCATAAAAGACCACTTAAATTTAATATTTTTAAAAAATTTATTTTAATGTGAGTTCCAACAAACCAATTAAATAGCATATTAAGCTCATGACCTCACAGATATTACTACTGAAGATGAGGGGGGAGAAAGTATAAATCCATTTATAGACATGGACAAAACACTAAATGCGTCCTCAAATGAGTTTTAAATATTCTGATCTATAGGCCTGCTGTCATTTCAAACCTGCTTACTCCTCTGGCATAATATCCACCACTTCCCCCCCATTTATCACACTATTTGTTGCCTCCCTGCCTTTAGTTCAGCTGTCTCCTGAGCCTGGAGCACCCTTTGTTTGCTCCCTCTACTCTACCGTCTGTCACCTGGGTAACTCTTCTCATCCTTATGACTCAGTTCATGGGTCACCAACTTCATTAAACTTGACTTTGTTTCCCCTTTCTCAGTCTTAATTAGGTACTTTTTGCTGTCTTCATAGCCTATGAAAACCTTTATCTTTACACAGGTGTGGGATAACCACTATCGACACATTCAAAAAGAGGGAAAATGGAAGGTCCATGGCAGTTTCTGGTCCATAGAAATTCTGAAATCCAACCAGACAGAGGTTGCCAATCCCTTTATTAGTGCGCAGTCTTATTGCAGTGGACGTGTTCACTATTGCTCTTGGTTCTGCAGTCTGGGGTCTGGCACCTCCTTCTGAATGATCCTTCTTTTCACATAAGAAAACTTCTTATGACTTTTTTCTTTTCATATAAACTTAGGGGCCCAAAGGGCCCTTTACATATTGTATTCTCTCTCTTTTAGTTCAAGGTAATGATCTTTCCACCAGAATAATTATCTCAAAGAAGCTGACTTTGCATTTATCAATTTACAACCCACACCGTTAGATAAAATCCATATCCACAAATCTCTTCGAAATAGCCTTTCTCTTCTCTTCCTTATGAGACTGCTGTGTGACTCCCTGTGATGCCCTTAAGATTCTCAGAAGTACTATTATATAGTGGGGAGGAGCCTCAAGGCATGCCCTTGAGATCCTGGCCTCTTGTCTGAAAATTTCTATGAGGCACTGTCTTTGATCTATTGGAGGACTTAATAAAGGGTTTTATAATCACACCCTGGGATTCATCCTTCCTATACCACCTTAATTGTGCTCTGGATTTGAACTCTTCCCAGAAGCCATTTATTAAATTTAGATTCATTTGACAACTGGAGAGACTGAGAATGAAAACCAGTTTTATTTTTTAACACAGAAAATCCTGCCTCCTTTATATTTAAAAGTTCATTCTTTCACTTATCTCTGTCCTTCTCCATTTTATGATAGATGGCAAGAAGCCTGGTGACACTTTTAATATTCTATCTGAAAATCTTAGTAAAATCATCATTGGGTACACTTACTATTTTTCATGTTACTGTAGGTTACAGTGTTGCCAGATATTCTTCCACTATATTAAAAGGTCTCCTTTCCTCCAGCTTACAATCACATTTCTTTTACTTTCCCTTAACTCCCATTGACAGCCTACTCAAGGTCTTCAGACTTCTGCTAATACTTGTCCTTTTAGACTTTCACTGTCATTTTTCCAGAAGCCTTTCAGACTTTCACAGTTTTTCAATACTCTTCCAGATTCTGCTTGCTAGTTAGTTCAAAGGCTAATGCCATATATTTTAGGATTTTTGATGATAGCACCGTATTTCCAGGTACTAAAATCCATTCTAGTTATGTATGGTATACAAATAATACCTTTAAAAATCCTGTAGGACAGTGGGTAGGACTGGAGTCATTTCAGAGGTTTTTTCACTCACATGTCTAGTGGTGATGCTGGCTTCCAACTGGAAATTCACTTGGGCTGTCAGCTAGAATACCTGCATGTGGCTTGTCCACATGGTTTTTTGGCTTCCTCACAGCATGGTGGCTGGGTTCAAAGAGTGAGCCTCCCAAGGAAGCAGGAAGAATCTACACTGCATCTTATGATCTAGCCTTGGAGGTCACTTAGAGTCTCCTCTGCTATTGGCCCCTGCCATACCATGTTCAAATATATGAACTATAAATCCCATCTCTTGATGGGAGAAGAGTATGTAGATGGAAAGATTTATTGTGGTCATCTAAAATACAATCTGGCACAAAAAAATAAATAATAAAATAAAATAAAATAAAATAAATAAAATAAAATAATAAAATAAAATAAAATAAAATAAAACAAAACAATCTGTCACAGGGCTGACATGGCGAACTTACTAAATTCATCTTTAATTTCAATTTTTCACGACAAGAAAAGAAATCATTTTGGGTGACATTGAATCCTGTGTCAATAACACATTTTAAAAATGAAAATGAATTTCATGATGCTTTCTCGAGTGCTAGAACCAGTTTATTAAGAAGTAAACTTTCAGAGAAATGAATCTGTCCTGGATCTAAAACAAGAATACAAATAATGTTTGCTCTCTCAGGGTGCCTGGGTGGCTCAGTCAATTAAGCCACTGACTCTTGATTTTGGCTCAGGTCATGATCTTAGGGTTGTGAGATCCAAGCCCTATGATCAAGCCCTGCCTCCAGGTCTACACTCAGCGCAGAGTCGGCTTATTCCTCTTCCTCTGCTCCTCCCCCCGTTCTCTCTCTCTTTCTCTCTCTTAAATAAATAAATAAAATCATTAAAAGCCTGCTCTCTATGCCATAATTATGTAGCGTGCTTGCCCTATTAGACCACAGTGGGTCCTTACTTGGTAGAAAAAGAGGAAGTTTAGAAAAGCTCAGAGTGAATATTTAATTTCATTGGGAGGTTTGGGGCATTAAATCACCTACCTACATACTGGATATTATGTACTGGACTGTAAGCAGTAGGGTGGAAAGAGGTCTGAAGGACAGATGTACTTGAACTGGAATCTCAGTTCTGCCATTTGTAAGTTATTTTCCATAGGTAAGAAAATTAATTTGTCTGAACTTCAGTTTCCTCGTCAGTTATGGTCTGAGTTATATTTCCCCCAAATTTTAGAGTTTTTTTTTTTTAAAGATTATTTATTTGAGGGAGAGAGAGAGAAAGAGAGAGAGAAAGGCAGAGGGAGAAGTAGACTCCCTGCTGAGCAGGGAGCCTGACAGCTGATCTCAGGACCCTGAGATCGTGACCTGAGCCGAAGGCAGATGCTTAACCGACTAAGCCACCCAGGCATCCCTATTCCCCATAAATTCATATGTTGAAGCCCTAACTCCCAGTACCTAAGTCCTGTTGACTGTATTTGGAGTTAGGACCTTTATAACGGTGATTGCACAAAAATGAGGTTATTAGGATCTAATATGATTTAGATTAATCTGATCTGATTGCTGCTCTTATAAGAAAAGGAAACTGGGACACACTAAGGGACACCAGGGGCACACATACACACAGGGATGACCAGGTGAAGAGGCCGTAAGAGGTTGTCATCTGCATCTCTATGCCAAGCATAGAGATCTTAGAAGAAAACAACCCTGCCAGCATCTTGATCTCGGACTTCTGCTTCCAGAACTGTGAGAAAACTAATTCTGTTGTTTAAGGCACCCAGTCTGTAGTATTTTGTTATGGCAGCCCTGGCAAACTGATACACCATCTTTAACACGAGGATAATAATACCTACTTCATAGGGTTGCTCTGATGACTGAATCAGACATTTACAAAACATCAAACAGTGCCTGGCATTCTCCAGGTACCAGACGAAGAAATCATCCCCTCTGTGATAAGATTGTGCTACATATCTGTAATTAGAGAAATAAAGTTGAAGTCTCAAGAAATACTGAGACCCTTTTACAGTTCTTGAATGGTTTACTTCGCTGGGTAAGTTATGTGATCTCTTTACAGTTCCTTCATGTTTTATTGATAAACACTATGATTCCTTTTTGAAGTTGGTTAGCTTATGTCTATATTCCCCTTCCCTGATTAATATTATTAGGTCCCTTCTCCCTGACCTGTCACGAAGACCTTCTTCCCTTGATGACCACAGGCAATACTTGAGAGGGGTCTTGAGATGTATTCATATATAAAAAAAGAATCTGTAATTTTGGTGTGTTAAGAAATAGGAGTGTGATGATCTCCAGGCTCTGAGCACCCCCTTTCATTAATTCCTAACTGCTGTGTGGTTCTTGGTAAATGACAAAGTCTTATTTGAAATTGAAGTCTGTTTATTTCCCACAAGAAACCCAATGAGAGGAAGTTCACTCCTATTTACCCTTCCTCTGACCAGAATTAAACACAAAAGCAAAAACAAAACCAGAATCACTGGATTCTTTGACAGACCACATAAGAACTGTATTATTAAAGCAATTTTGATGCCACTGAACAAAATAGCAGCTGAGAATCCAAGGAAATACTAATTTTGCCAGCAGTAAAATGCCTGAAAAAGTTTTAAAAAATACTGTTTATTGGAGAGAAATGTAAGGTAATAAAATGGGTGTGTCTAACGTTACATGCATACATTGAACATGGGAGATAGAACCAAAGATGCACTTACAGCTTAGTAATGAATTTCTTCCCTTTATTTTTGAAGTCATCAGGTTATACAGATCTTTGAGTTCTCAGGGCTGTTCAAAAGGTTGCTTGCAAAGCATAGCTAGACCCTAGACAAGCAGGATCTGGTTCATGACACTAAGTTACTTAAAATTGTCTTGTCACTTACTGGTGCTGGGTCTTATATGAACTCGGATAAAGAAGTGAGTTCTGGATCATTGTAAGACTATACAAATTTTATGGAGTGAAATAGACCATTGTGAAGGTTTTCTCTAGAAACTACTTCCAAATAGGTCTCATCTAGTAGCTTGCACAATGGATATTTGTCTTTTTTACTCAAGAGATAAGCTAAACATGCTTTGTGGGTCATTCTCAACAAATTCATTTGATCCTCAAGCATACTGAAGAGAACAATAATAAAGTGTAATAGTACACTTTATGACATAAAAGATAAAACTATTCAAGTGAGAATGTCAGAAATCAATCTGTCCCCCCAACGATTTCTATTTTCTTCCACAATGGTTATCTCTCTAGGAAGTAGCTGCCTATCCAGAATTTACATTTACCCAGCCCCTATGCATTTAGATGGGACCAAGCAATTGAGATATGGCCTAGAGTAGACAGGCAGAAGTAATGCAGACTACATCCAGATCAGGTCCAGGCAAACCTCCACTTTATTTCCTTTCTATTGAATGGATATCAACAACCCGGTTGACCTTGGCAGCTATATGTTGAATATTGCAAAGGCTCTGAATAAACCCCTGCATCTAGGCACTATTATTAGGACTTTACATGAACAAGAAAAAATTGCTGTCATGTTAAGCTACTAAAATTTTGAGGGTGTATCTGTTCCCACAGCTACTGTGTATCTTAACTAATATGGAAGGAGGCATAGAAAAAAGGAAGTTTTCCAAATATAGTTTGTTTCCTTATCCTTTTGTGCACCCTCTTCTGTCCTTTACTCCCTTCTTTGATTATTACTTACCCTTTGAGTCCAAGGAGAAGTATCACCTCCCTTAAGAAGTCTTTGAAGCTTAAATATGGACTTCGTGTGATGGGCTTTAATCCTCAGAATGCCTAGCAACTTAACTGGCATATAGTTGTTGAATTAGTATATAAATTAATGAAATAAATGGACAAATAGAAATACTTGACTTAAACACAAATGTGGAAAGTGTAAACTCTCTTGATATTAAGGAAGTAAAAGGCTCTACCAGTTGTGGAAAGTGCAATTGCCCTAAGTATTAAAAAATACTTATGTATTATCTGCCTTTCTCCTGCTTTATATTACCTCATATTAACCTAAATTGTAGCATTTAAATGTAGCACATTGTGCTTCAAACTAATCTGACTCCACTAGATTGTGAACTTCTTGAAGACAGAGACCATGGTCTTATTTGTATTTCTATTTCCAGGCCCCAGCAGGTTCCTAAAATAGTGTAGGCTCTCAATCAATGTCTATTGACTGACTTGCTGTCTAGGTGACTGGCTAACTGATAGCTAAAGAGGTAATCTCAAAGTTTTTATTGGTAAGAAAAGTTAAGTGAACTAAATTAGCTCTATAATAAGAAAAAAAGCTATTGAGATGCAATCTACTTACCCTAATGTGGTGAGCCTCATCCAATCAGTTGAAGGACTGAATAGAACAAAAAGGCTAAGTAAGAGGGAACTCCTGTTACCTGACTTCCTTGAGTTGGTGCACTGGATTTTTCTCTTGCCTTTGGACTCAACTGAAATATCAGCTCTTCCTGGATCTCAAGCCTTCCCGCTTTTAGAAGGGAACTATACATTGGCTCTCCAATGTATAGTTGACAACTGCAGACCTTAGGAACTTGTTAGCCTCTATAATCTCAAGAGCCAATTCCTTATAATAAATCTCTTTCCAGATATATACATATATATATCTCCTATTGTACAACCTCTCTTCTATCCTATTCTCTCTCTCTCTCTCTCTCTATATCTATATCTATATCTATCTATCTATCTATCTATCTATCTATCTATCATCTATTTATATCTTCATCTTATTGGTTCTATTTTTCTGGAGAATCCAGACTAATACATTGGCCCAGAAAATAACTCCCCAGAGCATCCTTGCTCTCTTTTCACCTACTAAATGAATGAAGAGGATTCTAAGGACCTAGTGGAAGGTAGGACCACAAAATGGAGAGTGTCTGCATCCCTGAATACAGAATGAGAGGAGAACAAATCAGCCAGCATTGTACTACAACATGAATGAAAAGTAAACATTTCTAGTGTTGATCCCCTAAGATTCAGGAGTTTATCTGTTACAGCAGCTAGCATTATTCACTGTGGCACATATTGCATGCTAGATTTTTATGGAACTGAAGGCAAATCCATTCTAAGTCAAAGTGTAACTAAAAATTAACTATCTCATTTGAATGAATACCTTTTCTGCTTGTGAATATTCAAAGTTACCACAGGAGGAAAATCTGAGTCCTAAACTGATAGTAGAGGAGTTCTTTGCCATGGCCAGCTACAGGCTCACAGGAAGGCCATGAGATTAGTCCAACCCACTGGATTCGGGGGCACTGCTTGGAGTTCAGACCTGAATCATCCAGTCTGGCTTTTCTTAAGAGGCAAAAAACAAACCATATCTGTTGGTAGGTAATTCCACAACAATTACCAAGCACAAAAATAATTCTATTATTTTTTTCTAGCTATACAAATGTCTATAACTAACGTATCAAATGTCATGACCTTGGATAAATAAAAGAACTTCTGAAAAATAGGAAATATTTTGTCACAAAGCAACCTCAATAACAGAGAGGAAGAATTTTATAGGAGGCAGAAGATGAGCTTAGGATTTAGGCCATCATAGGTTTAAACCATTCATCAATTAAACAATTCCTTATTGGGAATCTAATGTTTAAATTACACTATGAGAATATCAATATTTAACCTGAATTGAACTATGAAAAATTATGATTTCATATAGTTTAACCTAATACATGCCAGACACCATTATGTGCTAGGCATTCAGTAAGAATAAAACAAAGTCCTCATTCTCATGGAGCGTATTCTTTAGTGGTAAGAGAGAGAAAGAAAACAAGTCAAATGTATAGTTATATCTAGTATAAATGCAATAGAGAAAAATAAAGAAGATAAGAAGGATGGGGGTGCTGGGAAGAAGTTGCTACTTTATGGTGGTCAGGGAAAGAATCTTTGATAGGGGCGCCTGGGTGGCGCAGTCGTTAAGCGTCTGCCTTCTGCTCAGGGCGTGATCCCAGAGTTCTGGGATCGAGTCCCACATCAGCCTCCTCCGCTAGGAGCCTGCTTCCTCTCCCACTCCCCCTGCTTGTGATAAAGTAGTATTTCAGTAGAAAACTGTAGGAAGTGAGAGTAAACCATATGGCTACCAGAGGGAGGAGCATTCTAAACAGAAGAAATATCAGGTGCAAAGTCCCTGGGGCATAAATATCTTTGGTATGTTTAAGAAACAAGGCCAGTGTGACTAGAGCGAAATGGGCAAAGGAAAGTGGTAAGAGAGAGGTCAGCAAGGTAGCAGGGCCAGCCTATATAAACCCTGTACTACTTTATAAGGAACAGTTTTCATTGATATATGAAATGAAAAACCTTGGAGACTTTTGGCGAGAGAAGGGACATCTGTTTTCAAACAATCACTCTGGCTACTCTATTGAGAACAGACTGTCGGAAAGACAAGTGGAAGCAGGAGACCAGTTAAAAGGCTATTACAATAATCCAGGTGGGAGAAACTTGTGGCTTGGTCTAGGATATTAATTGTGCAGCTTCTGAGAAGTGGTTAGATTTTGTTGTATTATGAAGATGGAAATAACAAGATTTGTTAAAGTATTAGATACAGAGGTTGAAAGAAAAAGAAGTTCCAAGGATATTATGAGCAAATGAAAAGAATGGAGTTGTCATTAACTGAGATGGTGAAAACTGTAGGAGGAACAGGTTTGGTAACTTGTGAGATTTAGGAGTCTAGTTCTGGATATGTAAAATGTTGAGATGCCTATTAGACATTCAGGTAGAAATGCCCAGTAGGCAGTTGGATACCAAAATTAGGGAGAGAGCCAGATCAGAGATACAAACTTAGGAGTCGTCAGGATGTATAAGATAATAAACTTTTCAGGCTGATTGCAATTTAGAGAAAGAAAGAAGACAGTCAAGAACTAAGCCTTGGGCACTCTGATGTTTAGAGGTCAAAAATAGCCAGAGGGAATAATAAGGAAGAGCTGGTGAGGTAATGGGTGAACCATATTGTTTTGAGTGTAAGTCTCCAGTATTATGTAACCTCCAAGTTTCAGTGTCACAAGTAAAAAATGCAAATAATAACCCCCCTATGTCATAGGATTGCCAAAGACTGAAAAGAGGAAGCACGGGAAAACATATATAAGACCTAGGTTGTTCCTGACCTTTGGTGAAATTCTGGATCAATGCCAGATTTCTCATGTTTCCCTCCATTTTTTGCCTTGCAGTAAGATCCTCAAATATGAATCTTGTAGTTCAACACTGTTGGCCATGGAAGCAAGAGCTTCATTATTCTTCAATTATTCATTACAAATTTTTCAATCACAGAGCTCACTATTATTAGATACTTGTTGTTGCTTTTCTTTCTTTTCTTTTGTTTTATAAGTGGACTTAGGGTCAAAGGAGGTTGTGATCATTATAATGGGGGAGGAGTGGATTCAGGGAATCGAGGTGGTGATGGGTTCTTTATCAGCTGGCATTAACGTACCATTACTTCAACATTTAACTGCTCACCGAATAATTTCAGAGGATTTGTTCAGTGCTATGGAAGAACTATCTGTATATAAATAGCTGGGTT
This sequence comes from Ailuropoda melanoleuca, assembly GCF_002007445.2. NCBI lineage: Eukaryota > Metazoa > Chordata > Mammalia > Carnivora > Ursidae > Ailuropoda > Ailuropoda melanoleuca. Next base: position 68,844,480 of record NC_048232.1, read on the forward strand.
AAATAGACCTTTTGCTGCAGCTGTTAAAACCTATTGTTGTAGCTAGACACCTTGTAGTGATTCAAGATCATCTGTCTTTGAAGAAAGTCTATGCTTTCTTTGATGCAAATGTGGGTTCTTTTAGCTCTGAAAAAAAAGAAGCTTTACTTAGGATGAGTTAAGAAAGTGTTTACTGAATAAATCAGGGGTAGCTGAAATAATAGCCACAAATCTCTTGCTTTTATTTCATTTCTTTGCTTTCAACATATACCACTAAATGCTAATTGAAAGAATGAATGGGAAAGCTAAATGAATTAGTTAATTCATATATGAATAGATTTTCTGTTTTTCTCTTATCAGAATCCTCCTGAATAATTATAGATAAGTTCTGCATTACCCTGGTGTCTATCCTTCACAACAAAAATCCCTAAGTAGAGATACTTTTCATAAAGAAAAGAGAAAAAAAACCCCGAATAACACCAAAACTTATTGAGTATGGTAGTAAATAGTCTGTAAGACATCTCAGGGCACCCTTTGATGCCAGTATCATGGTTAAACAGATTCTTTTGAAAGTTCCTATCTTTCTTCTTTCCCTCTACCCCCCAAGATCAGATTCAAATTCAAAAAGGCTCTTAGGGAGGGAGGACTGTGTAGCCATAAAGAGAAAAGTAAGGCCTGGGTGCTTTAACCCAGTGTTAATACATGAGTGCCCAATGTAGAGCAACTAGAAATAGTAAGATGGACTATAGGACAATGGAACTGATGTGTCAGGTAAGCTGAGGCTCAGACTGTAACAGTGCTTTTCGAAGAATACTCCAAAGTACACATCCTTAAAACTTTAAAAATACAAAAAGCCATTCACATTAATATTTTATATTTCCCTATATCTTTCTCTTCATTTCCACACCTGCCACCTTAGTTTATTTTTATTTTTTTATTTTATTTTTTAAATAGTATTTGTTTGAGTCTAAAGGAAATGCTTACTTTGCTTATATTTTATTTTATTTTTATTTTTTTTAAAGATTTTACTTATTTGAGAGAGAGAGAGAAAGCAAGAGAGAGCATGACCAGGGTGAAGGGCAGAGGGAGAAGCCGACTCCCCGCTGAGTAGGGAGCCTGATGTGGGGCTCGATCCCAGCACCCTGAGATCATGACCTGAGCCAAAGGCAGATGCTTAATGGACTGAGCCACCCAGGCCCCCTGCCACCTTAGTTTAAACCATTGTTTTCTCTTTCCAGAACTACTGCAAAGCCTTTTTTACCAGTCTCTTTGTTGCCCATCTAGAATTCATTCTTCATGTATCAGTTGGAATGATCATTCTTTTTTTTTTAAGATGTTATTTAGTTGTTTATTTGAGAGAGAGGGAGATAGCACAAGCAGGGGGAGGAGCAGAGGGAGGAGCAGACTCCCCCCTGAGCAGGAGCCCAATGTGGGGCTCGATCCCAAGACCCCAGGATCATGACGTGAGCTGAAGGCAGATGCTTAAGTAACTGAGCCACCCAGGCACCCCAGAATGACCCTTCTAAAATATAAATCAAATCAAATCATCCCTACCCCAACACACATACATACACTTAAAATCTTCCAATGGCTTCCCATGGTACTTGGAATGAAGTCCAAATTCCTCCTCATGGTCTTCAGGATTCTATGTGATCCAGCCCTGCCACCTCTCTGACTTCTTCTGGGGCCATTCTCCCCTTCACTACTCTCCAGTTACATAATGTATATATGTACCTTTAAGATATAATTAGCATATAATAACAGTTCATGCAAACCAATGAAAATGAAAACACATTGGTTCAGAACCTATGGGATACTGCAAGGGCAGTCCTTAGAGGGAAGTACATAGCCATCTAAGCCTCTCTCAAAAAATTAGAAAAATCCCAAATGCACAAGCTAATCTTATACCTAAAGGATACAGAAAAAGCAAATAAAGCCTAACCAAGCAGCAGAAGAGAAATAATAAAGATTAGAGCAGAAATCAATGATCTAGAAACTAGACGAACAATAGAACAGATCGACAAAACAAGAATCTGGTTCTTTGAAAGAATTAATAAGACTGATAAATCTCTGGCTGGACTTATCCAAAAGAAAAGAGAAAGGACCCAAATTGATAAAATCATGAATGAAAGGGGAGAAATCACGACCAATACCAAGGAAATGGAGACAATTATTAGAACTTACTACCAGGACTGAAGAAATAAAAATAATTATAAGAACATATTATGAGCAACTATATGCCAACAAACTAGGCAATCTGGAAGGAAAGGATGCATTCCTGGACACTTATAAATTACCAAGACTGAATCTGAACACACCAATAGCCAGCAAGGAAATTGAAATAGTAATAAAAAACCTCCCCCCAAAAAGTCCATGGACAAGAGTCCATGGCCAGACAGCTTCCCAGGGGAATTCTACCAAGCATTTAAAGAAGAAATCATACCTATTCTACTGAAGCTGTTCTAAAAAATAGAAATGGAAGGAAAACTTCCAAAACTCATTCCATGAGGCCAGCTTACCCTGATCCCAAAACCAGACAAAGACCCCATCAAAAAAGAGAATTACAGACCAATATCCCTGATGAACATGGATGCCAAAATACTCAACAAGATCCTAGTCAATAAGGTACAACAGTACATTAAAATAATTATTCACCATGACCAGGTGGGGTTTTTTCCTGGGATGCAAGGGTTGTTCAGTGGTTCAACATTCGCAAATTAATCAATGTGAAAGACCACATTAACAAAATCAGAGACAAGAACCATATGACCCTCTCAATAGATGCAGTAAAAGCATTTGACAGAATACAGCATCCTTTCCTGCTTAAAACTCTTCAAAATATAGGGATAGACGGAAAATACCTCAATATCATAAAAATGATCTATGAAAAGCCTACAATGAATATCATTCTCAAAGGGGAAAAATTAAGCACTTTTCTCTTAAGGTCAGGAACATGACAGGGATGCACACTCTCACCACTTTTTGTTCAACATAGTACTAGAAGTCCTAGCCTCAGCAATCAGACAACAAAAAGAATAAAAGGCATTCAAACTGGCAAAGAAGAAGTCAAACTCTCTCTCTTTACAGATGACATGATATTTTATGTGAAAAACCCAAAAGAGTCCCCCAGATTACTAGAACTCATACAATTCAGCAATGTGGCAGGATACAAAACCAATGCACTGAAATCAGTTGCATTTCTATACATCAACAACGTGACTGAAGAAAGAGAAATTAAGGAATTGATTCCATTTACAACAGCACCAAAAACCATAAGATACCTAGGAATAAACCTAACTAAAGAAGTAAAGGATCTATCTCTAGAAACTACAGAACACTTATGAAAGAAATTGAGGAAGACACAAAGAAATGCAAAAACATTCCATGCTCATGGATTGGAAGAATAAACATTGTTAAAAT
>NC_048232.1:68851853-68875602 GCF_002007445.2 Ailuropoda melanoleuca
GGTCAAAAATAGCCAGAGGGAATAATAAGGAAGAGCTGGTGAGGTAATGGGTGAACCATATTGTTTTGAGTGTAAGTCTCCAGTATTATGTAACCTCCAAGTTTCAGTGTCACAAGTAAAAAATGCAAATAATAACCCCCCTATGTCATAGGATTGCCAAAGACTGAAAAGAGGAAGCACGGGAAAACATATATAAGACCTAGGTTGTTCCTGACCTTTGGTGAAATTCTGGATCAATGCCAGATTTCTCATGTTTCCCTCCATTTTTTGCCTTGCAGTAAGATCCTCAAATATGAATCTTGTAGTTCAACACTGTTGGCCATGGAAGCAAGAGCTTCATTATTCTTCAATTATTCATTACAAATTTTTCAATCACAGAGCTCACTATTATTAGATACTTGTTGTTGCTTTTCTTTCTTTTCTTTTGTTTTATAAGTGGACTTAGGGTCAAAGGAGGTTGTGATCATTATAATGGGGGAGGAGTGGATTCAGGGAATCGAGGTGGTGATGGGTTCTTTATCAGCTGGCATTAACGTACCATTACTTCAACATTTAACTGCTCACCGAATAATTTCAGAGGATTTGTTCAGTGCTATGGAAGAACTATCTGTATATAAATAGCTGGGTTAAATAGACCTTTTGCTGCAGCTGTTAAAACCTATTGTTGTAGCTAGACACCTTGTAGTGATTCAAGATCATCTGTCTTTGAAGAAAGTCTATGCTTTCTTTGATGCAAATGTGGGTTCTTTTAGCTCTGAAAAAAAAGAAGCTTTACTTAGGATGAGTTAAGAAAGTGTTTACTGAATAAATCAGGGGTAGCTGAAATAATAGCCACAAATCTCTTGCTTTTATTTCATTTCTTTGCTTTCAACATATACCACTAAATGCTAATTGAAAGAATGAATGGGAAAGCTAAATGAATTAGTTAATTCATATATGAATAGATTTTCTGTTTTTCTCTTATCAGAATCCTCCTGAATAATTATAGATAAGTTCTGCATTACCCTGGTGTCTATCCTTCACAACAAAAATCCCTAAGTAGAGATACTTTTCATAAAGAAAAGAGAAAAAAAACCCCGAATAACACCAAAACTTATTGAGTATGGTAGTAAATAGTCTGTAAGACATCTCAGGGCACCCTTTGATGCCAGTATCATGGTTAAACAGATTCTTTTGAAAGTTCCTATCTTTCTTCTTTCCCTCTACCCCCCAAGATCAGATTCAAATTCAAAAAGGCTCTTAGGGAGGGAGGACTGTGTAGCCATAAAGAGAAAAGTAAGGCCTGGGTGCTTTAACCCAGTGTTAATACATGAGTGCCCAATGTAGAGCAACTAGAAATAGTAAGATGGACTATAGGACAATGGAACTGATGTGTCAGGTAAGCTGAGGCTCAGACTGTAACAGTGCTTTTCGAAGAATACTCCAAAGTACACATCCTTAAAACTTTAAAAATACAAAAAGCCATTCACATTAATATTTTATATTTCCCTATATCTTTCTCTTCATTTCCACACCTGCCACCTTAGTTTATTTTTATTTTTTTATTTTATTTTTTAAATAGTATTTGTTTGAGTCTAAAGGAAATGCTTACTTTGCTTATATTTTATTTTATTTTTATTTTTTTTAAAGATTTTACTTATTTGAGAGAGAGAGAGAAAGCAAAAGAGAGCATGACCAGGGTGAAGGGCAGAGGGAGAAGCCGACTTCCCCCCTGAGTAGGGAGTCTGATATGGGGCTCGATCCCAGCACCCTGAGATCATGACCTGAGCCAAAGGCAGATGCTTAATGGACTGAGCCACCCAGGCCCCCTGCCACCTTAGTTTAAACCATTGTTTTCTCTTTCCAGAACTACTGCAAAGCCTTTTTTACCAGTCTCTTTGTTGCCCATCTAGAATTCATTCTTCATGTATCAGTTGGAATGATCATTCTTTTTTTTTTAAGATGTTATTTAGTTGTTTATTTGAGAGAGAGGGAGATAGCACAAGCAGGGGGAGGAGCAGAGGGAGGAGCAGACTCCCCCCTGAGCAGGAGCCCAATGTGGGGCTCGATCCCAAGACCCCAGGATCATGACGTGAGCTGAAGGCAGATGCTTAAGTAACTGAGCCACCCAGGCACCCCAGAATGACCCTTCTAAAATATAAATCAAATCAAATCATCCCTACCCCAACACACATACATACACTTAAAATCTTCCAATGGCTTCCCATGGTACTTGGAATGAAGTCCAAATTCCTCCTCATGGTCTTCAGGATTCTATGTGATCCAGCCCTGCCACCTCTCTGACTTCTTCTGGGGCCATTCTCCCCTTCACTACTCTACAGTTACATAATGTATATATGTACCTTTAAGATATAATTAGCATATAATAACAGTTCATGCAAACCAATGAAAATGAAAACACATTGGTTCAGAACCTATGGGATACTGCAAGGGCAGTCCTTAGAGGGAAGTACATAGCCATCTAAGCCTCTCTCAAAAAATTAGAAAAATCCCAAATGCACAAGCTAATCTTATACCTAAAGGATCTAGAGAAAAAGCAAATAAAGCCTAACCAAGCAGCAGAAGAGAAATAATAAAGATTAGAGCAGAAATCAATGATCTAGAAACTAAACGAACAATAGAACAGATCGACAAAACAAGAATCTGGTTCTTTGAAAGAATTAATAAGACTGATAAATCTCTGGCTGGACTTATCCAAAAGAAAAGAGAAAGGACCCAAATTGATAAAATCATGAATGAAAGGGGAGAAATCACGACCAATACCAAGGAAATGGAGACAATTATTAGAACTTACTACCAGGACTGAAGAAATAAAAATAATTATAAGAACATATTATGAGCAACTATATGCCAACAAACTAGGCAATCTGGAAGGAAAGGATGCATTCCTGGACACTTATAAATTACCAAGACTGAATCTGAACACACCAATAGCCAGCAAGGAAATTGAAATAGTAATAAAAAACCTCCCCCCAAAAAGTCCATGGACAAGAGTCCATGGCCAGACAGCTTCCCAGGGGAATTCTACCAAGCATTTAAAGAAGAAATCATACCTATTCTACTGAAGCTGTTCTAAAAAATAGAAATGGAAGGAAAACTTCCAAAACTCATTCCATGAGGCCAGCTTACCCTGATCCCAAAACCAGACAAAGACCCCATCAAAAAAGAGAATTACAGACCAATATCCCTGATGAACATGGATGCCAAAATACTCAACAAGATCCTAGTCAATAAGGTACAACAGTACATTAAAATAATTATTCACCATGACCAGGTGGGGTTTTTTCCTGGGATGCAAGGGTTGTTCAGTGGTTCAACATTCGCAAATTAATCAATGTGAAAGGCCACATTAACAAAATCAGAGACAAGAACCATATGCCCTCTCAATAGATGCAGTAAAAGCATTTGACAGAATACAGCATCCTTTCCTGCTTAAAACTCTTCAAAATATAGGGATAGACGGAATATACCTCAATATCATAAAAATGATCTATGAAAAGCCTACAATGAATATCATTCTCAAAGGGGAAAAAATAAGCACTTTTCTCTTAAGGTCAGGAACATGACAGGGATGCACACTCTCACCACTTTTTGTTCAACATAGTACTAGAAGTCCTAGCCTCAGCAATCAGACAACAAAAAGAATAAAAGGCATTCAAACTGGCAAAGAAGAAGTCAAACTCTCTCTCTTTACAGATGACATGATGTTTTATGTGAAAAACCCAAAAGAGTCCCCCAAATTACTAGAACTCATACAATTCAGCAATGTGGCAGGATACAAAACCAATGCACTGAAATCAGTTGCATTTCTATACATCAACAACGTGACTGAAGAAAGAGAAATTAAGGAATTGATTCCATTTACAACAGCACCAAAAACCATAAGATACCTAGGAATAAACCTAACTAAAGAAGTAAAGGATCTATCTCTAGAAACTACAGAACACTTATGAAAGAAATTGAGGAAGACACAAAGAAATGCAAAAACATTCCATGCTCATGGATTGGAAGAATAAACATTGTTAAAATCTCTATGCTACCCAGAGCAATCTGCACTTTCAATGCAGTCCCTATCAAAATACCACTGACATTTTTCACAGAGCTGGAACAAACAATCCTAAAATCCCCCGAATCACCAGGGGATTGTTGAAAAAGAGAACCAAAGCTAGGCGCATCACAATGCCTGACTTCAAGCTATATTACGAAGCTGTGATCATCAACAACATGGTGTTGGCACAAAAACAGACACATAGATCAATGGAATAGAATACAGACCCCAGAAATGGACCCTCAACTCTATGGTCAACTAATCTTCAATGAACCAGGAAAGAATATCCAATGGAAAAAAGACAGTCTCTTCAATAAATGGTGCTGGGAAAATTGGACAGCCACATGCAGAAGAATCAAGCTGAACCATTCTCTTGCACCATACATAAAGAAACTCAAAATGGATGAAAGACCTCAATGTGAGACAGGAATAGAACAAAATCCTAGAGAAGAACATAGGCAGTAACCTCTTTGACATTGGCCATAGCAACTTCTTTCAAGACATGTCTCTAAGGGCAAGGGAAACAAAACCAAAAATGAACTTTTGGGACTTCATCAAGATAAAAATGCTTTTGCACAGCAAAGGAAATAGTCAACAAAACTAAGAGGCAACCCACAGAATGGGAGAAGATATTTGCAAATGACATTATGGATAAAGGGCTAGTAACCAAGAGCTATAAAGAACTTCTTAAACTCAACCCCCAAAAAACAGATAATCCAGTCAACAAATGGGCAGAAGACATGAGCAGACACCTCTCCAAAGAAAACATACAAATGGCTAACAGACACATAGAAAAACGTTCAACATCACTAGTCATCAGGGAAATACAAATCAAAACCACAATGAGATACCACCTTACACCAGTTAGAATGGCAAAAATTAACAGGACAGGAAACAACAAGTGTTGGTGAGGATGTGGAGAAAGGGGAACCTTATTACACTGTTGGTGGGAATGCAAGCTGGTACAGTGATTCTGGAAAACAGTATGGAGTTTCCTCAAGATATTAAAAATAGAGCTACCCCAGCAATTGCACTACTGGGTATTTATCTCAAAGATACAGATGTAGTGAAAAGAAGGGGCACATGCACCCCAATGTTCATAGCACCAATGTACACAATAGCCAAACTGTGGAAGGAGCCAAGATGCTCTTCAACAGATGAATGAACAAAGAAGATGTGGTTCATATATACGATGGAATATTACTCAGCCACCAGAAAGGATGAATACCTACCATTTGCATCAACATGGATGGAACTGGAGGGGATTATGCTAAGTGAAATAAGTCAAATAGAGAAAGACAATTATCATAGGGTTCCATATGTGGAACATAAAGAGGAAGGCAGGTGGAGGACCACAGGGGAAGGGAGGGAAAACTGAATAGGAAGAAATTGGAGAGGGGAAAAAAACCATGAGACTTTGCAATCTGGGAACCAAACTGAGGGTTACAGAAGGAAGGGGGATGGGGGGATGGGGTAACCAGATGATGGATATTAAGGAGGGCATGTGTGGTGATGAGCACTGTGTGTTATACTCAACTAATGAATCATTGAACACTACATCAAAAACTAATGATGTATTATATGTTGGCTAATTGAACATAAAAAAAGATATAATTAGCATATAATAGATTGAACATTTTTAAAGTGTACCATTTGATAAGTTTTATCATTTTATGCATGTATGAAACTATAATTACAATCAAGATAATAGATATATGTATTGTCCTCAATTTTCTTTTGCCCTTTTGTAGTTTCTCACTCATGCCCCTTCTTGACCTCTAATCCCACAGGCATCAAATGAACTGCTTTCTGCCACTACACATAGGTTTACTCTTTCTAGAATTTTATGCAATGAAATAATACAGTGTGTCCTCTTTTGTCTAGCTTCCTTTTTCAGCATAATCATTTTGAGATTCATCCATGTTGTTACATCTGTAGGGGAGGGGAAAATTTACTGCTCACTTCCAGGATTCTTCCAGCTGACTTAAGAATTAAGTTGATATTAGACAGATAGGAGAAAAATCCAAAGTTTATTATGTGCACATGGAGGCCTAATAATGGAATTGAGAGCCCAAAGAAATTATCATGGCAGGTAGTTGTTATACATTTTAGACAAAGAGACAATTAATTTGTGAGGAATTGACAGGAGCTTTAATTAGTGAGGAATTCTAAGCAGACTTTGGGTTGAGGTAGTAGATTAACCAAAAGTAACAACATCTGTTTCTACAGATTTCTTGGTTTTAAGTTCCTGATCGCTGGTTTTAAAGTCCTGATCTCTGGTGAAGGATGTGTTTTTTTATTTCTAATATATAAGGATACCTTTCATATGGGAGGGTATTTCTAATATATGAGGGTACCTTTCATATGGAAGATTTATTTCCTGCTTTCAGGGGAACAGAGGATGGTCTGAGTGTCTTCGTACTGGCTGCTTCCCAGGTAGCTTCAATTCAAAATAATCAGTATGCCAATGAGGCACATTTTTGGATAGACTGCCCTGAGCCCCTATACACGTACCACTAGTAGTAGTTCATTTCTACTTTTTACTGCCAAATAGTATTCCAGTTTATGGATATAGCACAATTTGTTTATTCATTCACCTTTGGTGAACATTTGGGTTATTCCAGTTTGGCTATAACCTTCATTACAGGTTTTTGTATAGACATATGCCTTCATTTCTCTTGGGTAAATATCTAGGAATAAATGGCTAGCCCACATGTTTAGGTATACTTTTAACTTTTTATAAAACTGCCAAACTTCATTCCAAAGTGGTTATACCATTTTACATTCCCATCAGCAATGTATGAGAGTTCCAGTTGTTTCACATTCTCACCAACAATTGGTATGATCAGTCTTTTTAATTTTAAACTTTATAATAGGTATGTATTAGACTAATGACTAATGACATTGAGTATCTTTTCATATGCTTATTTGCCATCCTTACATCTATATATCTTCTGTGGAGAGTCTGTTGAAATCTTTTTCTCATTTTTTAAATTGAGCCATTTGTTTCCTCATTAAGGGACTTGAGAATTCTTTATATATTTTGGATCCAGGACTTTATCATATATAATATTTGGAAATATACTTTCCCAGTCTGTGGTTTGTCTTATTGTTCTCTTAGCAATGTCTTTCTGAAGGCAGAAATTCTTAATTTTGATCAAGTCCAAATTTATCAAATTTTTCATTAATGGACTATACTCTCGGTGTCATTTCTAGACACATCTTTGCCTGACCCAAGGTCACAAAAATTTTCTCTTTTTTTCCTTCTAGAAATTTTAGAGTTTTAGGCTTCACATTTGTGTTTATAATTCATTTAATTTTTATATGGAATAAGGTATGGATTAATTTTTTTTAAATACATCCAATATTACCAGGAATATTTGTTGAAAAGACTTCCTTTCTTCAGTAAGTTGTATCTTTGATAAAAATCATTTGGCCACATCTGGACTCTATATTCTGTTCCACTGATCTATTTACTTAATTTTAGACTGATACCAATATTAGAGATTGTGATTTTATAATAAGTCTTGAAATTAGTATGAGTCTTGCAACTTTAACTTTTTTCAAAGTTGTTTTGGACTATTCCGCATCCTTTACATTTACATATGAATTTGAAGATCAGTCTGCCAATTTCACAAGAAAGCCTGCTGGGCTTCTGATTAAAGTGGCATCTTTCTGGTCTTTGAAAATTAAGGTTATTTTCACTTTAAGACCTTTACAATTTTGTTGTTGTTGTTGTTTTACACAGATTTCCCCATGCATGGGTCCTTTGCACCATTCAGGTTTTAGCTCAAAAGTAATATCCTCAGAGATAATTTTCCCTGACTACTCAATTTAGATGAATACCCCTCATGTCTTTATATCAAAGCATTCTGTTTTATAAGACTTCACAACAGTCATTACCAGCTGAAATTAATCTCTTTCATTTGTTTATTTAGTTGCTTATTATCTAACTATACAACTTTGGAATATAAGTTTTAGGAGTAGAGACCTTGCTTGTCTTACTCAGTTTGTATCCTTAAAGCTGAAAAGTGTCTTTGATAAGCAGACACTAAATATTTATCAAATGAGTGTTTGACTATTTGACAAATGTGCCTCTAAGTAAAGATTCAATTAGTATGGAAATATAATATTAACTTATCTATGAAATATTTCTCTGGGCAGATTATGGGGACTTGAATGTTACTTAAAGCTTTAGTTCTTTTTAAGGTTGCTAATTGTGCTTTTTGGGCTAGATTGTGGCATTTCAGAAATACAGATTTTTTTTTTGAAACCACACTTTACTTTGTCTCATTTGCTTTTTTAGTAGAGTTTAAAAGAAATCTCATATGAGGGAGACAAAGTGCACTTGATTTTAGGAAAATAAATACACTTGAAAAAATAAAATCTTTCCCCAAACATTATACAGATAAAGAGTAGAAAGTTTCAGGTCCATAAAAAATTATAGGTATTTCCAAAGTAGTATTTGATTTAAAAAGAAGACACGGGGCGCCTGGGTGGCACAGCGGTTAAGCATCTGCCTTCAGCTCAGGGCGTGATCCTGGAGTTATGGGATCGAGCCCCACATCAGGCTCCTCCGCTATGGGCCTGCTTCTTCCTCTCCCANTTCCTCTCCCACTCCCTCTGCTTGTGTTCCCTCTCTCGCTGGCTGTCTCTATCTCTGTTAAATAAATAAATAAAATCTTTAAAAAAAAAAAATAAAAAGAAAAANAAAGTAGTATTTGATTTAAAAAGAAAAGACACTAGCCATAATTTTGATACAACAGAAAAAGCAATTAAAAAGCATTTTACTAATGTGCTTGGTTTTTTAAAGTAACAAACAACAGCAAAATATATTTATTGGATCCTATCCATGTTTCAAATATATGAACAGGATTCTATCCTTAAGAAGCTCATACAATATGAATATAAAACCTAAAGCTGTCTCAAGATCTCCTATGGTAGTATAAACATCAAATTTTCCTCATTTTACTATTTCCCTCACTCAGAACCATCATTCATTTAATCCACTAAATTTATACTAAGCACCAACTATGTGCTAGGAACTGCGCTGAGCAATGGTGATAATAAAACAGAGTCCTAAATCTTCAAGAAATCACAGATTTTATAATTTTTGGTTGCTTGAAGAAAAAAAAAACACAATTGAAAAGACTGGAAATCATGAAAATGGAGATTTCTTTCCATTGCGCTCCTTAAGTGCCTTCATTCAATACTTATGCCTCATGGTGGGCTTAGTTTTCCCCTTCCTCAGCCAAGTGACTCAGAGGCAACTACAGATCTAGTGTTCTATTATTAGCCTTCTCAAATCTGATTATTCTAAGAAGCACTTCCCACTGGCAACATGGTAATCATGTTTAAATATAACTCTCTATGATCAATCTAAATCTCCAGATTTTTAAGCAAGTTTCCCTGTGGCTCAGAGATTCTGCTTTTATTATTATTATTATTAATCCACATTTTTATGATCCCAGGTTACTTTAATAGGTAAGACCTGGGTGTGTGTGTGTGAGAGAGAGAGAGAGTCTGTGTCCTTTTACACAAAAGTGTTAGGGAGTCTTGAAGAAAGATCTCTGGCTCTTCTTGGTGGTCCTCCCCTTCCCCCCTACTTCCCCTGCACCTTCCAGATGTTTTAAAGTTGTCAGGATGAGAGCTAATGGCATGTTTGTATAACAACTCATAACTAATTAGAGCAGCTAACATTTATTGAGTATTTCTTATGTATAAGGCACTGGGCAACATGCTTGCTTTCATTTTATCTTTGCATGAATCCTGTGGGGTCAGGAATCTTATTTCTCCATTTTATCAAACTGGCTCAGATAAGATGAAAAATTTCACCTAGATCACAATAGCAAGTACAGGATAGGATTTTAACTTAACCCTGTCTGTCCAGTCACAACCTGTATAGTCAGTCAATGTATTAACAAGAAGGTATATTTTAAGGTTAGAAAATACTAGTATTAAAAACTAAGAATGGTTTCTATATCCTTTGCAAGTCCATTTTCCAGGCTCTTAAAAACCAGGGAATGTGAATAAAATTGCTTGTTTTCTGTCTTCATAGACTTTTTTGTTTTTTAAAACAAGTTCTTAGTAGAAAAATTTTGCCTCTGTGGATCTGGAAACACAAGGCTATAACTGACCTTTCAGTTACTTTTCCCAATTTTGACCATAGGCCATTTATTCTATTTCATGTTTATAGCTTCTAAAGAGTGAGAAGGAGAGCTTATGAGTTAACATGAAACATAAAAATGTCAGTAACATATGAAATAAAGGCATAATTTTCATAGCAAACCATTCTATATATTACGTTACTCTTTTCCTTTCAAACTAATGAAAATGAAAACTGTGATACTTTTCAATGTTTCTTGTTCCTAAGTTTCTATCCTATTACTTTTGAATAATTGTTTGTTGTTGTTGTTAACTATATAAATTTAACTTTAAGGTATCTAACTTTCAGAGTACACAGTTGCCCAATTTTCCAAAGATCATCCTCTGACAATTGTATTTAATACATATCTATATGCATGCCCATATTGAGGAAAAAAGGATTAATCAACTAATAAAACAAGTTATCCTAGTAAGTAATTTTTAAAAATATCTTTTCTTCCCCCCCCCCTTTTTTTTTGTTAGGCACATTGTATTATCCTTTGGATATTAGATGTTGACATCCTCCTGGCTACATAGTTCCAGTGATGAGCACTGCTTTATTGTTTTCTTGCTTCTCCTAGAGAGGAACAATGAAGATCTGAACATATTGCTGTTCCCATCCTTGGTGAGCAAATCACAGTTTCTCCAATATGTTTATTGAGTTTGTCTTTATGGTCAATACAGATGGCTGTAATCAAGTCAATTTTGAGACAATCCATATTGAATGCTCAAAGTCTGATTTGAATGATTCAGCATAACAGACAAAGAAATCTATGCAATAGTCAATCAATTAGTATGCTTTAGGAAAATAAAAATGTCTTAGTTAATTTACTAAGAGGGAAAGAAATCTATATTAAAAGGAGTAATATTATAAATCTAGTCAAGAGTATTAAAATCCCAGAAGTATTAGACCTGAGCAAAGAACCCTTATAAGATACCCAAATGATTTCATACATACCTACAGATCCATCTAATGAATGGTTGCTAAATATGATAAACACAGCTCATTATTGTTTTAAAAGGATAAAAATTATAGATAATTACAGGTAAACTATCATTCCAATACTAAATGTGATATGGATGACACATTACACAAGACCTTTTGTTTCTCCACTTATTGAACATCTACTAAAATTAGAACATCACAGAAATTCAGATTTGCAAATGGAAAAAAAAAACATAGATCAAAACCTATTATGATAAACTCCTTGAAACATCTACATTTGGTTGCAGTACACATTTGTTTTGTTTACATATTTAGAAATCACTTTCCCATTAAAAGGAAGCCAGAGACAAATACAAAGTCTCATGCTCACCTGTTCTGGAGAATTTTAGTAAGTAAAAAATTGTGTTTAAAACTCAGTAGGTGTAGAAAGGAGATAAAACAACATAACTTTACTTTTGCTTGTTCTCTCTATGAGTGAACCTTGGTCTGGGTTGATGAAGAGATGTAAAAGTTTAGATGTGCAGTTTAAGTTATGTAGTTTAGTTGAGAATTTGATACGGATGTGAAGACTGGAAAAAATGAAAAAGTGGTACTTGGTAACCAGACGAAAAAGTCATTGAAAAGCTGAGTTATCTTCTCAATGCATGGGTAGAATCACCACTCACACAATATAGAAACAAAAGGAAATTATGTATTGTAATGCATTTGGTGTACCATTTTAGAATTACAGAAACAGAGTCATGGGAAACCCTATGAAAAAAGGGATTTTTACCATTTATTTATTAAAATACATTTATGGGGCTCCTGGGTAGCTCAGTCAGTTGAGCATCCAACTCTTGATTTTGGCTCATTTCATGACATAAGGGTCATGAGACTGAGCCCTGTGACAGGCTCCCTGCTCAGTGGAGAATATACTTGAGACTCTCTCTCTATGCCCCTCTCCCCATGCATTCTCTCTTTCTCTTTCTAAAATAAATAAATAAGTAAATAAATCTTTTAAAAAACAAAATACATTTGTGTATTAAATGTACATAATATATTTACTCATTCATTGGTTTGTTCAAATACATTTAGTATATAGTATGAGCTAGACACTAAATGAACTGAAGAGACTTGATTTTACTCTGATAGAGTTTTAAATCAGATAGAAAAAAAGATAAGCTCTTGGGAAAAAATAAATACAAAAAGAAAACATAACCATTACAGTCAATAGGAAATACCAAAATTCATAAAGACAGTGACAACTGTTCAATATTACTTGAATAAAGTGTTTACTGTTGTATGTGAAAAAGATAAAAACCAATGGCCAGGCATTGGAAAGACCAGAATCAAAAGAAGTTAGTTTGAAGAGGCCAAGTAGGAGATTGCATTTAAAAGATGGGAAAAGGAACACCTGGGTGGCTCAGTTGTCTAAGCCACCGACTCTTGGTTTCCACTCAGGTTATGATCTCAGGGTTGTGACATTGAGCCCTGTATTGGGCTCCACACTGAGCATGGAGCCTGCTTGTGATTCTCTCTCCCTCTCCCTCTGACCCTCCCCAAGACCTTTGTGCTCTTAAATAAATAAATAAACAAACAAATAAATAAAATAAAAGATGGGAAAAGGCAGAATCTGTTCAAGTGGAGTGGAAAGGGCATAACAGGCCGGCCAGTTTTGGGTCTGAGAAGCATGTGCAATGAAAGTGGGTTTTTGGCAGACACAGAGAATGATTGTGAGGAATGTCATTAGTATTTAACTCTGTGTCAGTTTCTATACACAAAAGAGAGTCAGTCACATGGTGCTTATTGATGCAGAGAGTCTCTTTCCAATGGAGCAACAATCCAGGTTTATTCTACTGTGAAGAGACTTCATATGTAAAAATCAGGTTTTTTAGAAGGAATGTAGACCTGGTTATTTGCATAACAAAAGAATTGTTTGCTTTACCAGGAATTTTGCCACAGTGTTATTTAAGTAAACTCCCTTTATGTATTAAAAACATAAAACTATTTTCTAAAATGTGTTTTAGACACTCTTCTCCTGGGAACACATGTATAATACAAAAGAATGTATTCATTTGCTGTTCAATAAGACAATGGCAGCCCTACCATTTAATATTATTTAACTATCAATGTCAAGAAAGCTCAATTAAAGTGAGTATTTTCTGGTTCTCCTTGAAAATAGTCTTCAGAGGTCAATGGGGGCTGTATATAGGTTTTTAGACAGGGATTGAGTCAAGAATAAGTATGACTGTTTTTCATTAATGTTTCAGGCATATGAATTAGTATAGCGGCTTAAAAGAAAATAATTTCATCTAAGAATCTTTCTAATTCCCTTCTATTCCATGACGTTTCTAGTGTCACCTAACAAATATTTCAAATAAAAAGGGCCACTTTGTTAATCAAATTTGGCAACACAGATTTGGCTTTTCCTCTCTTATACAAATTACGAAGTTGTGGATACAAACTGATTTGTATGGCCTTCCTTCTTGTCAGTCATCTAATCAATAAAACACATTTTATACAATCCAAATATGATGAAAGTAGACATGACATTAAAAGCTACAATACTAAATTTCATAAGGACTTAAAATCTATTGCCAGGAGAGGTACAGAAAAGCTTAGTTATCATATCCTTTAACTAATTGGATTCAAATGTTTGTTTCTGAGAACTATGCAGAAAGACCACCTGGTTATTAAGCAATTTTTGCTAATGCACACACTGGTCAGCATGGCCGTGTCTGAAAAAAAGTCACATAATACTTACATGTGGCAACAGAACAACCTCTAAGCCAGCCATGCCATTGAAAATGTATATTTCAGTCACAGCTTATCTAAAACATTACACTTGTTACATGGTGAAGTCATGCGTATTACTGGAAGTTGTAAACTTGCCTTAGAAATCTAAATTTAGAGAATCCATCATAGATGAAACGTGGGTTCTCTCAGTTTGACCATTTATCTCAGATTAGTTTCCTGTTTCAGGAAGAAAAACAACCTACTTTAAATATTTACTTAATCAACTTCCTACTTGGAGCTCTAATCACCTATTATCTGTATCACCTATGATCTATATCTACCTATCTAAAATATTTATTGAGGGTATACTACATGCTAACATTGTTTTAAACCCTGGGGTTCCAGTAATGAATCACACAGGTGCCTGTACTTAGTTTTGAGAGGTAAATAGACAATACAAAAGTATTCAAGCAAATAATTTCAGTATTGATAAGTTGTATGAAGAAAAAGAAAGCAAAGTGGGAGGAGACAGAGACTATTGTAAATATAGGATCTAGGGAAGGCCTTCTTAGGTGGGTAGATTTCATTTGAGCAGAAGGTTCTTTCTTGCTTTTCTGAGCAATTCCTGTGCAGTGCTGATTCTCGGCTCTTCTTTCTCCCTCTTGCTATTATTTTTACTCATTTTGCCTCTCAGAAAGAGTGAGATAGGAGGTGAAACTTCAGAGTGACAATGTTGTTATTGCTGACAGAGATTTGGTTAAAAAGCAGACTGACAAGAATGGATAAAAAGAGATATTCTTGGATTCTAACAATATACTTTTTCTATGCTACTCGGAGCTCATATATCAATAGATAATTGAGAGTTGCCTGATTTTCTGAGTGATCTCAATCTATCATAGACTCTGGGGATATGTCTGGCACTGGTCACTTATAATACATGAAATATTATGGTTTAGTTAGTCTGTTTTAATTTGTTCTTCTTTAAATTTGCTAGGAAGTCATCTTGAATCTTTAGCAGTGAATTTGTAGTTTCAAACTCTCTTGAATTAATAAAAAAGATAAATGTGTCCACTTTACATATTGTATATTTTCTGCTAATATTAATTTAAATGAAATTAAATTGTTTCCTAATTCCTTGACTCATGTAACAAGGATTATCAATAGATTGACTGCAAAAGCTTAAAAAAAATCTTAAAAAGCTTTTGATGACATAACAGTCTCAAATTACTGTTTACCTAGGATGGTGGTGCCTCCTACTAATAGAATGAAGTCCTGTGAGAATATCTTAGATCTAAAAGAAGTAGCTCCTTGCAGTCATAAGAGCAGAGAAAAACTCCTTTCAAATTTCTAGAGAGAAAGATGCAATATAGAAGTTCAGACTCTTAGAGTCCTTAGAAATACAAACACAAAAAGGAATTCTTGTTTATCAAAATTTTTCTTGGGAAGCTAAGTATTAAATAAAAAATCAAATCTCTATCTTAGGGGATTCTCTCTACATATAGCAGTACTGAAGAAAGTTTGAAAAATAAAGATAAGTTTCCTGGAATCAAGAAGCCCAGAATAGGAAGGGATCTTAAAAATCACTAGTCCAATTCTCCATTGAAGACTTGAATCATGGGGCAATTTCCCTGCCATACAATATTCAGACTCCAGTAATGGAAAGCTCATTTCTTCCTAAAGAAGTGAATTCTTTTAATGAAATCCTACACAGCTGGTAAAACACCCTCCCTTGTCAAGGAAGGGTGTTTTAGCTTCTAGTTCCATAACTTAAATTGAACCATACTTTAGGGGACTCTATTTTTATGAAACATTTTGACTACATACAAGTATTTGATGGAGACATAATTTAGATTTTTGGACCCATAATTCAGATTTTTGGAGGGTACCGTGGGGGCAATGGAGGAAGAGCAAGAGGCCTTAGTCTTGCACTCCAATACAGAATTTCCTGAAGTTCTTCACCAGAAGTTATTGGGTGTTCATATGGAGCTGTTGATAAAGTGGTTATTCAATTTTCACTGTGCTGTTATTTCTTGTGTACTGCTCCCCAACAATCTCAAGTGCAAGTGGGGTTGCTACCTCAAAGATGATCTAGCCAAACCTTCTATTTCACTCTAATGGAGGGCAAGTTCTCAAGAGGCTAATTCTTGCCCCAGGACACATAGCCAGCTTACTGAAGATTTGAGACTGAGAACCCATGCCTCTCAATCACTGGTTCAGTACTTTTTCCTGTAGGAGAATTCCAAGGTTAGTATTTCAAACAGTTCAGCATCAACTAACCCCTGCTCTTTATCAACCTAGTCTATCTTCTGCTGGCAATTCATTAAACAAATGATTGAATGATTGTGGTGTGTTTAACCATATTTGCACTTGAAGGTGACTGTTTAACTCATTTTTACATTAACTTCTTAAAAACATTTAAATATTAAAATTCTATAGAAAAGTATAGAGAACAACAATCAATACACTCACTACACAGCTTTATGAATTTGCTTCAGATGATTAAGAAATAATATATTAAAGATACATTTGAAGCTCCCTATGCATTACTCTCTAATTTATTTCCCCTACCTCCATCCCTAAATTTGTTGCTTGTCATTTTCCATGGACTGGATTGGTGAAGAGGTTTATAAGGACTTTTTTTTTTTAATTAAGCAAATATTGTAAAATACTATTTTCTAATGCTGAATAGTTGCTATACAGGTGTTTATTCTTAAATTTCCATTTATGCTTCTAGGCTCCTTTTTCCATGTCATCATCAATTTGTCTATTTCTGCATTAATTCCACATCATCTTAATTACTGTAGTTTCATGATAATATGTGGTATCTGGCAAGGCAAATCCTCTCATATTTTTCAAAATCATTTTGACTTATTCTGGTTCTTTGCTATTCCTCATTAATTTTAGAATATGCTTGTCAAATGCCATAAAAAACTCTTGTAATATTACAGTGCTTTACAGTTTAAATTGGGAGATAAATACCATCTCCATGATAGTGAGTCAGCCCATTTTCGATATGGTCTACTGCTTCATTTATTCACATCTTTAATATTAAAAAATGTGTTCTAGTTTTTTTTTCCACAAAGGTCTTGCACATCTTTTATAAGATTTATGCCTAGGTAATTTATAGATTTGTTGCTATTGTGAAAGAAGGGTATTTCATATATCTGAGATGGTACATAAGAATGCCATTGGTTTTTGTATGTCAATCTTATATCCAGCAACTTTGTTGAAATTAACAGTTTGTAGTTTCTTTTGGATTTTCTATGAATATAACCTTTTAGACCACATACAATGTCAGTTTATGTCTTCCTTTTCAAACATTATGCCTCTTATTTCTTCTTCTTATTGCATTGGTCAGGACCTAGTATTTTTTAATAGAAGCAGTGACATATATTTGTTATTTTTAGACAAATTTGTATCAGTTTAAAGACATTATCTCCTATTCATAGTTTGTTAAAGCTTTGTTTTTTAATCTTATGAGTGTGGAATTTTATCAAATGTACCTTAAGGGATAATTATATACTTCTCTCCTTTATTCTGTTGACATTAAGAGTTTTCCACATATTGAAATATTCATGAATTCCTATGATAACAACCCGTTAATCTTTAGTGCCCTATGAAATCTGATATTAGCTGAAAGTCTTGCTTGGGACAGGATTTTCAAAGTAGAAACTACAAAGTATGAATCTTGCCATTAGGGATCAAGAGTACATCTTAATGTAGGTGTATATGAGCATATATATATATACAAATTTACATAAACACATTTTATAAATATATCTTATCACTTACATATAAACAAATATGTACCTACATATTTATACAGACATACAGAGTAGAGTATGGATACAGGGACTTATATTTTGTTCATTTTATTTCAAGAAAATCACTAAAGTTCTCATTGTTAGTAACATTAAATTCTAATAACCATTTATAATAACCATATAGACAATCAGTGTAGCAGTGAGAGAAAAATTAAGTGAGGCTCTACAGAATTTTAAATAAGTCTAAGCGATATTATGAACATTCATTTCGGCTGAACATCATGATGTTACTTAAGGAACATTATTTAAAATTTTAAGGCTCATTTTTTCTTTAGTAATCATGAGTTTAGAGTAAAGTAGTAATGTAAGAGGGGAAAAAAACTTGCTATAAATGGTATTGGAAAGTTTCTTTATGTGGATCTAAATAGCGCTGCTAAGGAACATGGATTCTTAGCATTTGAAAACCTACAAAACCAAACCTCTTATTGCTTTTGGCCATGACTTTTATGTCAGGAATCTGATTTAAGATAGTTTGGAGATGAACTGGTTTCAAAAGATTTGGATATTTGTTTTATGATCAACTATCCCTAAAGAATTAATTACATGTTTTCAACTAATGCTTTGAAATGGGATAATATATAATCTATTAGCTTTCATTATTGGGGTACCATATAACTATGAAATATCAGAATAGTAAAAAGTATCATGATAGTTAATTTTATGTGTCAGTTGGCTGAGCCATAGGCTGCCCAGATATTTGGTCAAACATTTTTCAAAGTGTTTCTGTAAGCTTGTTTTTGGATGAGATTAACATTTAAATTGATTAATTGAGTAAAGCAGACTGCCCTCCCTAATGTGGATAGGCCTCATCCAATCAACTGAAGGCTTGAATAGAAAAAAAAAAAAAAGGCTGACCCTTCTTCTGGTAGGGAGAATTACTCCTACCTGAACACCTTCAGACTGGGACATTAGTTCTTTCCGTGCCTTCAGACAGCAACTAAAACATTGGTTCTTTCTGGGTCATGATCCTGCCAGCCTTTAGATGGAAACTGCACCATTGGCTCTTCTAGTTCTCAGGCTTTCAGAATTGAACTAGCATTAAGCCATTCATTCTCCTGGGTCTCTAGCTTGCCAACTTAACCTGCAGATCTTGGGATTTGCCCACCTCCATAATTCTGTGGGCCAATTAATTATAACACTTTCTCCCTCCCACCCTCCTCCTTCTTCCTCCTCTCCTTTCTCAGTTTTTCCTGGAGAACCCTAACTAATACAAGCACAGGGGCACCTAGGTGGCACAGTGGTTAAGCGTCTGCCTTCGGCTCAGGGTGTGATGCCGGCGTTATGAGATCGAGCCCCACATCAGGCTCCTCCGCTATGAGCCTGCTTCTTCCTCTCCCACCACCCCCTGCTTGTGTTCCCTCTCTTGCTGGCTGTCTCTGTCTCTGTTGAATAAATAAATAAAATCTTTAAAAAAAATAACTAATACAAGCACAAACTCTATAACCAAATTATGTAGGTTTGAATCATAGCTGTATCGCTTACTTCCTATGTGACTCTCGGCAATTTACTTAATATCTATGTGCCTCAGCTTCCTCATCGTTATTTTTTATTCAGGCTTAATTAACATACAGTGTTATATTAGTTTCAGGTGTACAATATAATGATTCAACAATTCTATACATTTCTCAACAGTCATCAAAATAAGTGCACTCATCTTTAAAAAAGGAAAAACAGTAGCATCTGCCTAATGGGGCTTTGTGAGAATGAAATAAGTTTTTACATTTAAGACACCTAGAAGAATGCCTGACCCCATAATAAGCATTCAATGAACATTATCTACTAATTGTGTTGTGGTTACAGTAGTTGTCATTTTTTAAAAAATATTTTATTATGTATTTTAGGTGGGGGAGGGGCAGAGGGAGAGAGAGAATCCCAAGCAGACTCCCTGCTGAGCACAAAGCCCAACATGGGGTTCAATCTCAGAACCCTGAGATCATGACCTGAGCCAACACCAAGAGTCAGACATGTAACCAAATGAGCCACCCAAGCATCATTTTTTTCTAAATTAAAGAATCACTTTTTAAAAACTAAAGAATGTGTTTTTAGGTACCATCATCATAAATTCCATCCTTTCTTGTGCTCTTACTACTTCTTAAGCAAATATATTCTTGCCAGTGTCAATCTAGAGATAAATAGCCCAGTGAGGAATTTAAAACACCCTGCTAAAAGGATTTCATATAAAATTGCCAGGCACCTAGCAAGTTTAAAACTATAAATATAAAAAGTAAGAAACAAATGTAGAGTCTGTGGGTAGGTGGGGGCATCTATGGAGTTAAAAAGAAAGGGAAACCATTGTAAATAGGGTCACTGGATATGCATCTTAAATGTGTTCATATTTTTTACAAAGGGTTTACATATGAAGGTATAAAGCATATATTATAGTCCTCAGCTTCATAAAAACTGCTGGGTATGCAGAGAGACTAATGTCATAGTCAGCTATCAGTGTAGAAGTAAATACCACGAGAAATTAGAACTGGAAATGAAAAACAGTTCTGTGTGCAAACTGAAAATACTCAGAGGAACCTAGACAGGTAGCATATAATTACTCAAACTTGAAAGTGCTCAGGGTACTGGATTAATAATCTGTCCACATTTTTAAAAACAGCCAGGCATTTTTGAATGGTCAAAAAATGTTCAGAAGTGGGGGCAGATGGCAGAGTTGGAAGATCCTAGAGTCACTTTATTCCATGGATACACTTAGATTAACACCCACATCAGTGTAAATAACCCAGAAAATGACCTGAAAACTGGCAGAACAGACTCTCTACAGCTAAATATAAGAAGAGGCACATTGAAGAGGGTAGAAAGGGCAGAGATGCAGTTGGAAAGGAGCTAAATGGACCTACAGGAGGGAGTGATGCTGTAGGAACAAAGAGGGGAGAGGAGCAGACCCCAGACTAGACACCCAGGTATGGGGGGCCCTCACTGGTAATATGAATCCTCATAAGACTTGTCTTTGAAAACCAGAGGGGCCTAACTTCATGAGTTCTTACAATCAGTAGGGCTTAACACCTGGAACTTTAAAAATAAGCAGGCCTAGCTCTGGGAGAGCTGTGAGGGTGATAGGAAACTGAGTCCCCACCCTTAAAGAGACAGCACAAGAAACAGTCTCACTGAGATAGCATGGAAGCTGCAGTTCAAAAATGCCTGGAATATATGGGAAGATTTATTTACTAATCTCAGAGCAGGTATTGGAGGGTCAGGGATCTTTGAGAGACTTCCTTAAGAACAAAAGAGCTGATGGGAACCATTTCCCCTTCGCCCCCCAGTCTAGATACAAGGAAAACTGTGGGAACCAGTGTAGCACGAACCCTTTTCACCAGGCTTACTAACAGCACACCCTGCCCCAGCACTCCTTTGTGGACCTGCCCCCTACATCTCTGCCTGGGCAGAAGTTTTCCCAGGAGGCAGCAGGTCCCCTCCTGCAGTGGACCATACTGGACCTTCCTGGCTCCATGTGCCCCACTCCACATTCTCATATGGACACCCCCCATCCAATATACCTTTAACAGGAGTTCATCTGAAGTGGTGCCACAAGCCTAGCAGTGTGCAAGGAGCCCCAACAGGGACCATCACCACTCCAAAGTGACTCCTGCCCTGAGGAGAGGGGAAGATAACCATACACACAAGTCGGGCTGTGGCCTCAGCAGTGGGCAGGGGACAGACATTGGGTCTGACTGCAGCCCCCACCCACCAGTGAAAGCTTCTCAGGGCAACACAGGGAAAGTGCTCTGCAATTCCATGTAACTGCATCTCTGGTAAATGCCTGATCTGACTCAACTCAAATGCAAGGCAATTCCAGATTGGTCTACTAACAACATGGGGACCAAACCTTGCCCACAACAGACAAAGAGAGCCATTGCAGACAATTGGACTGAAGGCAAAAGTGGCTCAGCCACAACATGAGGGTACATGTAACACATACAGGAGACATCCCTCTTAAGCACTAGGTTTTGATGAACGGGGGAAATTGCACAGAGGGCACTACAGAACCTCTTCTTCATAAGGCCACTACTTTCAAGAGCAGGAGACATAGCTGACTTTCTTAACACATAGAAACAGACCCAGAGAGTTAGACAAAATGAAGAGATAGAAGGCTGTGTCGCAAATGAAATAATAGGACAAAAACCACGGCAAGAAAGCTAAACAAAACAGATGCTATGCCTTATAGAGAATTTAAAGTAATGGTCATAAAGATACTCATTGGACTTGAGAAAATGTAGAGGAGCTCAGTGAGACTCTTAACAAAGAGACAGAAAACATAAAAAAGAACCAATCAGAGATAAAGAACCCAGTAACTGAAATTAATCACCCTGGATGGAATAAATAGTAGACTAGAGAAGGCAGAGAAATGAATCCGTGACCTAGAAGAAAGAGTAATGGAAAGCAATCAAACTGAACAAAAGAGAGAAAAAATAATAACAAAAAATGAAAATAGACTTAGGGAAATCAGTGACACCATCAAGTATAATAACATTAACATTGTAGAGATCCCAGAAGGAGAACAGAGAGAAAAG
The DNA here is from genome assembly GCF_002007445.2 of Ailuropoda melanoleuca. Classification (NCBI taxonomy): domain Eukaryota; kingdom Metazoa; phylum Chordata; class Mammalia; order Carnivora; family Ursidae; genus Ailuropoda; species Ailuropoda melanoleuca. The sequence continues at coordinate 68,874,048 of NC_048232.1, forward strand.
GGGGCAGAAAAGGTAAATGTATTTGAAGGAATAATAGCTGAAAACTTCCTGAATCTGGGGAAAGCAACAGAAACCCAGATCTAGGAGGTAGAGAGAGCCCCCAATAATATCAACCCATGGAGGTCCACACCAGCACACAAAATAATTAAAAGAGCAAAAAGTACTGATAAACAGAGAATTTTTAAAGTAGCAAGAGAAAAGAAAACAGTTGCATACAAGGGAAACCCCATAAAGCTATTAGCTGATTTTTCAGCAGAAATTCTCCAAGTCAGAAGAAAGTAGCATGATATATTCAAAGTGCTGAAAGAAAAAAACCTGGATTCAAGAATACTCTAACCAGCAAGGAGATCGTTCAGAAAAGAAGGAGAAATAAGAGTTTCCCAGACAAACAAAAGTTAAAGGAATTCATGACCACTAAACCAGCCTTACAAGAAATGTTAAATGGGACTCTTTGAGTGGAAAGAAAAGACCATAAACAGGTTTAAGAAAAGTAGGAAGCAGAAAGCACCAAAAATAAGTATATATATAAAAATCAGTCAAGGGACTCACAAAATAAAAGAATGTTAAGTATGACACCAATTACTTAAAATGTCAGTGGGGGAAAGGAATAAATTTAGTGCTTTTGGAATGGGTTCAAATTTAAGTGACCATCAACTTAATATAGACGGATACACGTATAAGATGTTACATACAAATCTAATAGTAACCACAAATCAAAAACCAGTAATAGATATGCAAAATAAAGAGAAAGAAATCCAAGTATAACACTAAAGAAAGCCAGTAAACCATTAGAAAAGAGAGCAAGAGAAGAAAGGGACAGAGAAGAACTACAAAAACAAGCGTAAACTAGTAACAAAATGGCAATAAATACTTACCTATCAATAATTACTTTAAATTTAAATAAACTAAACTCCAACCAAAAGTCACAGAGTGGTAGAATGGATGAAAAAGCAAGATCCATGTATATACTGCCTACAGGAGACTCATTTCAGACCTAAAGACGCATGCAGATTGAAACTGAAGGGATGGAAAAAGGATTCATCAGGCAAATGGAAGTGAAAAGAAAGCCAGGGTAGCAATATTTATATTGGACAAAATAGTCTTTAAAACAAAGACTGTAAAAAGAAACAAAGAAGAACACTATCTAATCATAATGGGAACAATCAGATCAGAATATATAATAATTGTAAATATTTATGGACCCAATATGGGAGCACCCTAATGCAAAAAGCACCTAATAACAAACATAAATGAAGTAATTGATAGTAATATAATAATAGTAGAGGACATTAACACCGCACTTACATTAATGAATAGATCATCCAAATAAAAAATCAACAAGGAAACAGTTGCTTTGAATGACACATTGGAACAGATGGATCTAACAGATATATTCAGAATATTCCATCATAAAACAGTTGCATACATATTCTTTTCAAGTGCACATAGAACATTCTCCAGAATAGGGGCACCTGGGTGGCACAGCGGTTAAGCGTCTGCCTTCGGCTCAAGGTGTGATCCCGGCGTTATGGGATCGAACCCCACATCAGGCTCC
>NC_048232.1:69175882-69256073 GCF_002007445.2 Ailuropoda melanoleuca
AACATTTAAATTATAAAAGATAGTGGATGAAGAAGAAGATTATGATTGCTAAAATCAGTAACACAATTTCTTTAAAGAAGTTAATTTCAAGCTTGACTTTGCTGTAAGCCCAAAGTTTATAACTTGTTCCTAAATAGAAGTTAAATAATATCAAAATAGAAGTGTAAATAAGAACAGAAAGTATGAACATAACCGGCCCAATTCTCTGACAGGTGGGTTGGAGGCTGGGACGCATAAAACAGTAAGGAAAGTCCTCTATGGGCTAACGTGGGAGGGATAATTTGGCTTCTTCTCTCCACAGGCAGATGGAGGCATTTTTCCTCTGCATAGTTTCTGAGAATGCAATGAGGATGGATGATTGGGATGTTTGTGTGGAAAAAGCATAGTATTTGGCTTAGGTTACAAAATAGAATGAGATAAGTATCCCCAGGAAAAACTAACTTATCCAAGATTAGACACTTCAACATTTCCAGACTAATTACCCAGTTACCATGCACACAGTAGGTACTAATACATAATATGCAAATATAAACATATATGTTAAATATACATACTTTATAAATATTATATATGTATATATACTTTCTAATGGAAACTGTGACAATTTCTATATAAAGTTAAATCAGATTTCAATTCTGCCTCATTAGGAAATGAGGTTCTCCAGCCTAGTACTGGCATTCTTAAGTCAGAACAAGAAACTGGGAGCTAATAAGCTGTCTGATAGTTCTCCAGTTAAATCTCTAGAGGGCTAATACATCTCCAAGAGTCCTTTAAATTAAAGGGAGTTTCCAAGAGTTGGTAGGAAAAAATGGCAGATTGAACACACACACACACACACACACACACACACCTCTACTTTCCCGTCCTCTCAAAATGCCATTAAAATGACAGAAATGTATTTATAAAGGCACAGACACATAAACACAAGAAGAACAGGAGAGGAAATTACAGTAACAAAATTATGGAAGCTGTAAAGTAGATACATGACACAGGATTAGGCAGACTGGAGAAAAATACAAAGCAGGCCATAGGAAAAATGAAAAATCAACCTGATGATATGAAAAAATCTCATGAATTCCATACCAGGTACGTCTAGAAGCAGAGGTGCAGAGAAAGGGAAAAACTGAAGAACTATTTGAGTATATTTAAACAGCAGTCAGATTCCCATATGCCTTCCCACTCCTTTTAGCCTGATAACTATCTCTCCCCTCACTCTTGCAAAAGATGGAAAGTTTATTCTCAGGGGATAGTAAAATAATTGTCTAAAACCCGTCAGTTTCAGGTAGGGTTACATACTGAAAATAGATTGATCGAGAAAACACAGGCCTATTGAGTGCTATCCTCCCCAAGTCCTCTTTCCCTAACTGGCCCAAGAATTACCCATTAGATGCTTGAAAGCAAACTTCTAGCATATATGTCTAGCTCAAGAGGAAAGATCTAAAGATACTAACATCAAAGTTTCCCCAACAAAACAGCTCAATCGAATCAACCTAAAGCAGAGCTTAGAGTGACAATAGTGTCTAGAAGACACTATGATAACTGCTCTACTTTCTCAGGGAAATTTATTTCCCACTCTAGAATTGTATGCCCAGTCTAACAATCAGGGGTGAGAGTAGAATAAAATATGTCCAAGAAATTACTGGAAGACAAGAAAAGGCACGGGATAGAGAAAGCAGGAATCCAACTTAGGAGAGAGGCGATGGGAATCCCTGAACGATGAAGAGAGCTCTGAGGTAGAAGAAATAGAAGGTGCCCACGCAGATTTGAGCAGATACAAAGGTTTGGTTGGCATTCCTCAGAGATATCAAGTGTATAGAATACCTAACGGGTCTGCATATCTTGAGAAGATATGACCTTGGAATTGTACTGACTATATATGCATAAAAAACTAATCACAATGAAAAAAGACAATTATTAATTCTAGAGAAAATAAAAAAATTATAAAGGAAAAGGAATCAGAGTGTAGTGTATGAAAACATTATAATTGTCAACAAACCTAATAAAGTAAAAGGAGAAGAATCTAACTCAAATTATACAATTATACACTGGAAAGATGTGTATATACTTAAGTGTGCTTGTATGATGCGTGGGGAGGGAAATGAATCCTCTATATTCCACAGTGGGAAGTCAAAAGATAATAACCTAAAATTGAAAAGTAGCAAAATACACAGGTTAGAACATAAAGGAGAACTACTGAGATCATCAAATGAAAGTAATGGGGAGATGAGAGGAAGATGGGTGGAAACTGCTGTTTTTAATAACAATGAACTGTATAGAAATATTTGACACCTAAATCATGCCATTTTGACTTAAACTACAAGACAAAGGTATTCTATAACTGTTGTGGAAGAAAGGCCTTGAGAAATCCAGCCTGGTTTGGGTCCACTGAAACTGCATGGCAGTCTCCTTACATCTCCAAAGAACCCAAGGGAGAAATTATGATTAAAAGGGTACTAAATTTGGGGGCGCCTGGGTGGCTCAGTCATTAAGCGTCTGCCTTCGGCTCAGGTCATGATCCCAGCATCCTGGGATCGAGCCCCGCATCAAGCTCCCTGCTCAGTGGGAAGCCTGCTTTTCCCTCTCCCACTCCCCCTGCTGGTGTTCCCTCCTTGCTGCGTCTCTCTCTGTCCAATAAATAAATAAAATCTTAAATAAAATAAAATAAATAAAATAAAATAAAATAAAATGGTACTAAATTTGGACCCTAGTGTTAGCAGCTACTGGTTTTGTTACCCTGATTTTCTGCTTCTCCAACATGAGACTGCCTGCCTTACCCCGCTCACAGAGCTGATGCAAGGGAAAAAAATGAAATGATGTCAGTGAATGCTCTTTACATATAAATGGATTTGCAAATATAACATAAATTTTATTCCTCAAACATCTGAGTCCCTACCACATATCAGGCATGGTTAAGATTATTATTCCTTTTGATACAGCATTATATAATTTGCCTAAAGTTAAAGTGTCAATTCTTACAAACATTCTTGGGTAAGCTAAAAAATGGAATGTTTATTAATCCCTTATAACTTCCTTCTGTGTTAGGAACTTATGGCAGACAGACTCTAAAATGACCCCCAGTTACCCCTGCCTTGTGGTACTCATGCCCTTATATATCCCATCCCCTTGAGATTTGCTTCTAACCAACAGAATATGGCAAAGGTGATCGAATGTCATCTCCACAGTTATGTTACATAAGATTGTCACTCATTTATGGAACATAAGGAATAGCAGGGAGATCGGTAGGAGAGGGAAGGGAAGAATGAAGGGGGGTAAAGAGAAGGGGGAATGAACCACGAGAGACTATGGACTATGGGAAACAAACTGAGGGTTTCAGAGGGGAGGGGGGTGGGGGATTGGGACAGGCCAGTGACGGGTATTAAGGAGGGCATGTTGCGTGGGGCACTGGGTGTTATATGCAAACAATGAATCATGGAACACTACATCAAAAACTAATGATGTACTGTATGGTGACTGACATAACATAATAAAAAATTTTTTAAAAAAAGATTGTAACTTTCATTTGCTGGCAAATTCTTTCTGTTGACTCTTTCCCTTTCTGGCTTTGATGAAGTAAACTGTCATATGGACAAAACTAGAAGACTCCAAACTGAGTTCCTTAGAGAACTAAGGGAAACCAACAAAGAATGCAGACCGTCAGCTGACAAACCACGAGGAAATGAATCCTGGCAACAAATATGTGTACTTGGAAATGGATCCTTCCCAGTCAAGCCAAGACCCCAGCCCTGGCTGACACTCAATTACAGCCTTGTGAGAGACCCTCCCTATAGCAGAGGACCTAAACCATGCTTGGATTTCTGAGACACAAAAACAGTAAGATAATAAATTTTTTGCTTTAAGTCACTAATTTTGTGGTAATATTGTTAGCTATAGAGTAATACAGGACCTAACCTGAAGAGACCACGATTTCAGCACCTCAACAAATCTTGAGTGTTATAAAACAAAGATTGTTGATTTCTGCTTGCCACAGAAGTATGAAACCTTATTATAAAGGCCCAGCCTCTGGCTATTTATATCATCCAGACTCCTCAGTTGATACTACCACACCCCAGGATCGGCACTGCATCCTCAGTTGACTTTGTTCTGGGCTACATCATCCCATCATCAGAAAACCACAAAATTATCTTCCAAATACTAAAGAATTTAAACAAATTACTATTTTTAGCAGTGTCAATCAGATGTCATCTAAAAGGTAAAGCAATATTCACTTCAGTATTTTAGAGGAAAAAACCATAAGAGGTAACACTGATAGAAACCTTCTATTTAATAAAATGTAGCAGTTAAAAAAAATCAATGTTTTGACCCTCCAAAAAGTATACACTCTAATGCTAACACATTAAATATTTAACATTTAAATTTGGATTTAAAATCCAAACCTGGATTCTGGGTAAATGGAAAGGAAATTTCCTTTGCTTTTAATCTAGAATAAAAGGTGATGTGTGGGTGGCAAAATGGTGAAGCTTACAGAACATACAGTATTGTACAGGAAGAAAGGGCAGCAGGGAACTAGGATTACAGAAGCAGGAAAAAATGGTGTGACAACCAGGGAGGCAGCATAGCCATCTGACTCTCCACCTACCAGCTCTCATAGACCTCCAAGCTTTGGAGTCATCACAACGACTCTGTTAAAGAAAAACTGTAGCTATTTGTTGTTTAGATGTCCTTACCACACTGACTCAGAAATTGTGTGTATGTGGGGGGAAACTTTCAAAAGAGAACCTACTTACAGCTGTGAATCATTCACCTGAAGAACAATGAGCTGATTGGGCAACTGCCGAGACAGACTGTCACTTATCAAGACTCCTCCAAGTGATGTGAAGGTTAATGTGGGGGTCTGAATCTGTCAGTTTCTTGCAGCTGTCACAACTGGGCAAGCTGTCTCCATCATAAAATAATGCTCACAAGTCAGATTCAACTGAGTGGGACTCATAAGAAAAATCTGAAATTTGACAACAGCAGCCTTGCTACCTAGATGGTTTCATAATAAAGCTGGTGACAGGGGGTTGGAAATGACAGAACACAGAGTGTGGAAGTCTCTCTTTAATGACCTCATATCATGAATAAAGCATAAAGAGCAAATAACTAAACATGTATTCTTTGTATTTAACACTATACTGAGGGCTAATCCAGGCTTACATTATTCCCAGCAGGTACCACTTAGGTCCTGTCTTTACTTTGCTGCTATAATAAATAACCACAAACTTGGTGGCTTAAAACAATGCAGATTTATTTTCTTCCTGTTCTGGAGGCCAGAAATCCAGAATCAGTCTCACTGGGCTAATGTCAAAGTGTTGGCAGGGCTGCTTTCCCTGAAGGCTCCAGGGGAGAATCTGTTCCTTTGCCTCTTACAGCTTCTAGAGGCTACAGGAATTCCTTGCTGTCTGTGGCTCATGGTTCCTCCCATCATCTTCAAAGTCAGCAGAGCAGCATCTTATTCCATTATCACATTGCCTTCTTCTACAGTCTACTCTCTCTCAGCCTCCCTCTTACAAGGACTGTTATGATTACATTTAAGGCCCATCCAGATAATCCAGCATAATCTCCACATATTAATATTCTTAACTGAAATCACATCTTCAAACCCCTTTTTCCATATTAGGTAACATTCACAGTTTTCAGGAATTAGGACCTAGATATCTTTGAGAACCAATAGTCAGCTTAGCATAGGTCCTATGTCATAAATGTCTTAATATAAAGTTATTTGTCCATGGTAAGGTAGCTATTACCTACATACAAAACCATCCAAAATACAATAAATCTGAACAGATTGGAGGCTGTAAATCAATATTATTTTGGCTTCTAAACTCTATAGTAATTCTGGAAAATTTCTGATTCATTCCTGTTGGTAAGTGCAACGTGAAAAGAAAAACTAAACAAGACCTAATTTAATGGGCCTATATTATCTTGGACATGTCATGCATACCGCATAAAAGCATACTAGAGTTGAATACTTAAAGAATTCCAATGATACCTGTAAACTGTATGCATGGAATGATTAATGGTATAATAACAACTATAGGTGCTAGAATGTACATCAGTAAGCATCAGGCAATTTTAAACTACAAGACTTAGAGCAGGTTTTGAAGCAGTTGCTCTGACACCTGAGGGTGTAACTACGTTTAAAGGTGTGTGGGATGCGGAAAGGAGAAGGAACTAACTTTATTAAATGGTACTATGTCTCAGGCACAAAGCTACAGATTTTACAAATTTTAATGTTAATTCAATTAAGGCTCACAACAACAGATGATGGAGATATTCAAAGAAAAGGAAAATAATACCCAGAGAGAATGAGGTAACTTCTCTAAGTTTGCCAGCTAGCAAATGGTATAGTCAAAATTCCAAGCTGCATTAGCTGAAATCTAAAAATCCATAATGGGCCTTTCAGTACACTGTAACAGATACAGAGAAGTCAAGAATCAGGGGGAAAAAAGCAATGGTTCTTTCAGAAGAGCTCCCTTGATGCACTCCCCCCCTTAACAGGATGATATAAGGGGAACTTAAGAAATATCGTCATACAATCATGATCTGACAATAGCAGTAGTCATAATGTCTTAATAACCATGTGTTGGACCCCTTGCACTGATGACATCACAATATACAGCTCTAAATAAACAATGATTCACACTTCTGGGTTCCCATTTCACTGTTCTGACACTCCCTCTCTTGCTTATGCACAAAAAATTCATGGAATTATTTCTCCCCATAAAATGGGCTCTACAATTCAGCCTACCTCCTCACTTCATCTCATGCAGCATAGCCTTCTATCTTTAATTGAACTGAGATTAACTGCATGGATTTTCCATAGTGAGGCTCATGCATTTTTTCCCTATTATCGAATATGTACTTTCTAAAGCTGATTCAACTGAGATCTAATATTCTAGCTCAGGCAACTACAGAGATGACTGCTAAAAACAGATCCTATAGGAATCTGAGACATTACCACAATGAGAAAGCATTTTACTATCATGTTGACATTATACCATCAAGAAGACAGGACCTCATCATAACTGTCACTTCACCACACTGCCCTTTGACTTTAGACCAGCATTCTTTGTCAATGATGGGATATTTGCAACTCACTAACTGGAAGAAATCTGAAGAAAAAAATCATCAAGATACAGATAATTCCTCAGTGCAACCACAGATTTTGGGTCCATCCTTCCAGGGATACTTAAAGAAATGACTGAATTTTATTCTGCTTGACTAATCTAAAACTTACTGGATAAAAGAGACAGACTCAAATGACAAATCCAGGACAAGCCTTGACTGAGATCTCAAATCTATGTATCTGCGTATATGTGTGTTTTGTTAGGACTCGGTTAGGCAGGACATGGCATGAACAAAAATTGAGAACCAATTTTTCTTTCTTTATAATGCTCCAATTGCAAAAGTCACCTCCCTCATAAGCAGGGTTCCTTTTATACCCTACACAGTCATAAGGAAGAACACATCTCTGGTCCTTTCAGTCATCATCTAATAAAAGTTGAAAACACAATGCAAAAACTGTTTCCCAAACTCTGTATTTCAGTTTATTTTCACGTACACTTTAAACCCAAACAGACCAAAAGCAACTTGAGATAAATGTCACTCATATTGGTACCCCTCAGAGGTGCATCACAATCAATTATCATTGTTTACTTTTATGTTAATTGCTATTTTTATAACGTCCCAATTCCTTCTCTTTGAATTAAAATTACCGCTGCCCAAATCACCTAGGCTGAAAAATCTAGGAATCAACACAGCCCCTCTCCTTCAAGTCTCATGACCAATGACTAGTTCAACAAAATCTACATCCAACTTCCTTACTCTACCTTCTCAGTTCTGGTTGGATTTCTATCTATAATAAAGCCAAAGGGTGCCAATTAAGAAAAGAGCTAACATCAGCATAATGAAATAACCTTATAAACCAAAACACACTATGCTATTATTTTTATAATTACTTGAAAAGTATTTATTGACTTCCTCAATGTAAAATATAAGACTTTGAAGATAGAGATAAAATAGAAAATTCAATTCTATCTGTATTTAGTAAAGACTTTTTTTTAAAGATTTATTTGCTTATTCGAGTGCGAGAGAGAGACCAAGAGAGAGAGAGCAAGCGGGTGTGACAGAGGGAGAGAGAATCTTAAATAGACTCCATGCTGAGTGTGGAGCCCGATTTAGGGCTTGATCCCAGGACCCCAAGATCACGACCAGAGCCAAAACCAAGAGTCAGACACTTAACGAACTGTGCCACCTAGGCACCCCAAAGACTTTTTTTTTTAAAGCTCTTGTTTAAAAGATTAAATCAGAGAATAGGGTAATTAAATGGTATGTGCCATACAATACTACTATGGGATGTGAAATTTAGCCATAACATGTATATTTATGTGTATTATCTAACTAGAGATAAGAGAATGCAAAATTCTCTAGGCTAAAGTTAGCCAATAAATTATTTATATCTTGCGTCTCTTTATTATTAATAAGTTTACTGTGGCATGATGGACACACAAAAAAATTTCACATGTGCAAAGTATTTAATTTTATAAGTTTTGACACATGTATACATATGTATACAAACCAAAACTATCATCAACATGACAAACATAACAATCACCCCCAAAAGTTTCCACATGCCCTTTTGTAATCACTCCCTCTCCCTTCAACTTCTCTCCCACCTCCCAGTCCATAGATAATCACTGATTAGCTATGCCACTATAGATTAGTTTCCACTTTTTAGAATTTTATATAAATGGAATTATAAAGCACGTTCTCCATTTTGTCTTTTTATTTTGAAAATGAAAAAATATTTTGAGGTTCATCCATGTTACATGTGGAAACGTTTCATTCCTTTTAAATGCTGAGTAGAACATCACAATTTGCTTATTCACTCATCTTTTTTTTTTTTTTAATTTGACAGAAAGAGAGACAGCCAGCAAGAGAGGGAACACAAGCAGGGGGAGTGGGAGAGGAAGAAGCAGGCTCATAGCGGGGGAGACTGACGTGGGGTTCGATCCCAGAACGCCAGGATCATGCCCTGAGCCGAAGGCAGACGCTTAACGACTGCGCTACCCAGGCGCCCCTATTCACTCATCTCTTGATAGACATCTGGGTTGTTTCCAGTTTGGAATTTATGATCGGCTGAATAACAGCCCTCTGAAAATGTCCACATCCTAAACACCAGAAACTATGATTTGCTTTACATGGCAAACAGGTCTTTTCAGGTATGATTAAGGTAAGGATCTGGAGATTGGGAGATTACTCTAGATTAAATGGATAGGCCCGATGCAATCACAAGGATCCTTATAAGAGGGAAGCAAGAGGGTCAGTCAAAGAAGGTGATGAGAAGAAGGCAAGGGTCCCAATAGCCTCAACCCATTACAGCCCCAACTCAAGTCCAACATCTCACCTAAATCTTATTAGCTCAAAAGTCCCAAATTTCATCATCTAAATCCATCTACGAGTGTGGCTTTGGATATAATCCAACCTGGGGCGAAATACTTCTCCCTCTGTGGATCTGGAAATAACCAATATAGACATTTCTATTTGGAAAGGGACAGAATACAAGTAAAAGGGGGATTACTTGTTCCAAGCAATTTCAAAATCCAACCAGGCAAACTCCATTAGGTTTCAAGGCCTAAGAATAATCCTCTGTGGCTGGAAGTTCCGCTTTCTGGGCCCATGTCTCAGCCCCATGGGCCCCGAGTTCTGACCTCGGAGTCATCCTTTCTCATGAGGGATAGAATGTGTTTGCAGCTGAGTAGTTTTATTAGCTTGTTTCCTGCCTGTAGAATTTTGGAAGCCCAACAGCATTTTCCCATTTTGTTCTTTTTCTGTCCCTGGAGTCCACACCGAAGAGTGTTTCTGCTGATATAACATTCTTACGGACCTTTTAGGTTCCCAGAATTTGTCCCAGGGATTCACTCCATTAAATAAGAAGATTTTAAATATTTCCTGAATGATCCTATCTTCATTCCTGGTTTCTGCTGATATGTGAAGGGATCCATTAGTCATATAGTTAGTCTCTTCAAACAGCCCTCTTCGTGATTAAAACTTTGACCTTTATCTAAAGGCCTTCCATGGCACTAGCAAAAGACTGCTTAGCCACACCTTTGGCTTTCTCACCAAAGCACACTCTCCTGACATTAAATCTTCTAATTTTAGCATCTTTTAAATGCTGGATAGACAGAATTTCCCAAATCATCAAGTCCTGTTTCCTTTTTAACAGTTCTTCCCTCCATCTATCTCTTTCTTCTCACATTTTACTCTAAGTAGCAAGATGAAACCGAGCCGCACCTTTCACACTTTGCTTAGAAATCTCAGGTAAATACCCAAATTCACACCTTACTAGTTCTGTTTCCTACATAACCATACGACAAAATTCCACGAAGCTTTCTGTCACTAAATAACAAGGAACACCTCACTTACTTTTGAGCTCTCATAAGCAGTTCCTTTAACATCTATAATTTTACAGTTTATAATTACTTGGGTATTCTCTAAGACAACACAGGTTTTCTCTACCATGTTCCTCACTTCCTTCTGAGCCTTCACTGGCAGAGAGTCTTTAATATCCATATTTCTACTAACAGTCTCCTCAAGGAAATCTAGGCTTTTTCTGTTATGGTCCTCGAAATTCTTCCAGCCTCTATCCACTATCCAATTCCAAAATCACTTCCACAGTTTTAGGCATTTGTTAGAGTATCACCTCACTTCCAGATACAAAAATCTATATTAGTTTCCTATTTGTACTATAATAAATTACCACACACATGGCTTAAACAATGTATATTTATCTTACTATTCCAGAGATTAGAAACCCAAAATGAACTTTGAAATATAATGACAGTCATGAGTCTTACAGGGTTAAAATCAAGATGTCAGAAGATATTCCTTCTGGAAGTGACAGGGGAGAATCTATCCCTTGTTTTTTCCTGCTTCAAAAAGCTGACCACATTTCATGGCTCATGGCTACATCACTCAGATCTCTGCTCCCAGCATCACAACCCCTTTTCTGACACCACCCCTCCTGCCTCCTTCTCATAAGGACTTTCGTTATTACATTGGGTCTACCCAGATAATCCAGGATAATCTCATCTCAAAACTGAATCACATCTGTGAGGTCCCTTTGCTATATAAGGTAGCATACTCTTTTAAGATTAAGATGTGGAGCATCCTGGGAGAGAGAGGGAATATGAAGAAATCCCTCACACATTTTTTATTATGAAGTTTTTATTTTGCCTTTATACTTGATTTTTTTCTGAATACAAAATTCTAGATCAACAGCTACTTTTTAGCACTTTAGTCTATTGTCTTCTGATTTGCATAGGTTGAGAAATCCACTATAATTCTTATCTTCACTTCTCTGTGACTAATGAATATATTTGTATTTGCATTTAAGTTTTTCACTATATCATTGATTTTCAATAAATTGAACATGATGTTCTTTATTTTTCTTAATGCTTCTTCTGCTTAGGGTTTATTGAACTTCTTGAATCTATGGATTTATAATTTTATCAGATTTGGAAAATTTTTGGTCATTATCTCTTCAAATATTATTTTTGCTCCCCACCCCACTGGAACATGAATTATATATATGTTATGCTATTTACACAGCACTCTGGCCAACAAATGCAGAATATGCATTCTGCTAAGTGCTCATGTAATACTCACTAAGGTAGACATATAGTAATTCAATAAAGCAGATCTCAAATTTAAAAGAGTATGCTCTGACCACAACATAAAATAGTCTAAGAAGATTCTTTCAGTTAAAGATAAAAAGATAAGAATATTTGAGAAGTCATAACACACATGGATATTAAACATGCTTTTAAATAAAGCTTAGAGAAAAACTTAAAAATGATTATGTACTGAATGAGAATAAAAACAGTGTATAAAAATCTGTGGGTTGCTGCTAAGGCAGTGCTCACGGGGAACTTACATTATTATATGCTTATATTATTAGAAAGAAGACATATCTTAAATCATTATTTTAAGCGTCAAATGAAGAAACTAGAAGAAAAGCAAAAGTAAAACTAAAGCAGTTTAAAAAGAAAATAAAGACTGTGGAACAATAAAATAGAAAACAGAAACCCCATAGAGAAAAGTCAATAAAATAAAAACTGTTTCTTTGAAAAGACGAAAAAAATTGATAAATGTCAAACCAGACTGACAAAGAGGAGAGAGGACACCCATTAGCTATTTCAGGAATGAGAGGCCGTCAATATATATCTTCTAGATATTAACAAAATGCCTATAAAACAGAACAATTTTATACCAATAAATTCAAGAAATTTGATGAAAAATATAAATTCCTTGAAAAATGTAAATTTCCAAAGCTCACTTGAGTAGAAAATAAAATGTATAACCCTATATCTATAAAAGTGATTGAATTTGTAATCTAAATTTCAAAATAGTATTCCTATTTATTCTTTTGAAGTTATTGTTAATGAAATTATTTTCTTAATTTCATTTTCCAAATGTTCATTGCAAGTGTATTTATGACAACCATTTTACTTCCATTTTCTATGTATCTTATCTTTTGCTGTTGTTGTTCCTTTATTCTGCCTTTATGGTTTTCTTTTGCACTAAGCAAATATTTTCTAATGCGGCATTTTAATGTCTTTAACAATTTTTTCACTATATTTTAGAAATTATTTTTCTAGTGGTTGCTCTAGGGCTGACCATAAACATCCTATCAAAATCAGCTTTAAATTTATACTAACCTTTAAATAAATAAATAAACAAATAAATAACTAAATTTATACTACTTAATTCCAGTGAGATATAAAAATGTTAACTCATATAAAAAAGATACTCCTTTTTCCTGTTCCTCTATTTAAAATCAATATTGGTACAAATCCATCAATACCTTGCTGTAATTATGACTTTATATAATTTTATGCCTTTTAAAGAAACTAAAAGAAGAAAGAAGATCAAGTATATACTTATACTTTTTGTTGTATTTGTTATATTAACCTCCCTATTTCTGGTTCTCCTCATTTGTTCCTGTGGATTCTAGTTAACATCCGAAGAAATTTCCTTAGATCCATACAGCTTTGCTCCCACCCACATCTTTTGGTGTTATTGGCAAATATATTACATTCCTATGCACCCAACAATATTATACATATTTTTTTACAAAAGTGTTTTTTTAAATCAGTCAAGAGTAAAAATGAGAAAAAATATGCAATTACACTGTCTTTTATAATCACATGATTACCTTTAACAGTTCTCTTTGTTTTTCATGTGGATTCAGTCTACCATCTGAGATCACTTACTTTCAGGCTGAAGAATTTCCTTTAGCATTTCTTGTAAGGCAGCTTGGCTAGCAACAAATTCTCTCACTTTCTGTTTATCATAGATTGTTTCTATTTCACCTTCATTTTTTAAAGACAGCTTTCCTGGATATAGGATTCTTGACTGAGGTTTTGTTTTGGAGTTTTTGTTTTTATGGGACACACTTTCAATATGATTATCCCACTGACTTCTAGCCTCCAAAGTTTTGTTAAGACAACAGCTATAATCTTAATGGGATTCCTTTAAAGTATCAAGTCATTTTTCTCTTGCTGCTTTCAAGATTTTCTCCTCGCCTTTGACTCTCAGCATTTTTACTATGGTATGTCTGTTTGTGGATCTCTTTGTGTTTATACTACTTGGAGTTGCTGAGCTTTCTGGATGTGTAGATTATTTTTCAATACATCTGGGGAGCTTCAGCCATTAAGTCTTCAAATATTTTTCTGCTCTTTTCTTTCCTCTACTTCGGTATTCTCATTACACGTGACATTGCTGTGTGTTATCCCACATTTCTCTGAGAGTCCATTCATTTTTCTTCATTCTTTTTCTTTCTGCTCTTCAGTTTGCATGATCTCTGTCAATCTATCTTCGAGTTTGCTAGTTCTTTCTTCTGATCATTCACATCTACTCTCTAACCCCTCTAGTAAATTTTCAAGTGATTTTTTCCATTTCAGCTCTTGTACTTTTCAACTCCAGAATTTCCACTTGCTTGTTTACCATTTCTATCTCTTTATTGATACTATTTGATGTGAAATTGTCATCATACCTTCCTTTAATTCTTTAATAATAGTTTCCTTTTGTTCTTTGAACATATTTATAATGTGAATTTTGAAGTCTTTGTCCATTAATATGTCCATATAATCTCTCTCATGGGCAGTTTGTTTACTTTATTCACAGTATATGAATCATGTTTTCCTGCTTTTTTGTATGTCTACAATTTCTCATTAGAAACTGGACATTTAGGTTATATATCGTAGAAACTAGGTGTTCCTCCACCACCACCACCTCCTGCCCTGGGCCCTTTTATTGTTATTTTCATGTTTGTTTAGTGGATTCTTTTAGTGAAGTCCATTTCACCCCTGCAGCAGAACTGAGGGGCAGCTTTGCATATGTATGCCCACAGTCTCTCTGGTTTGACTTTGGTTTTGGCAGGTCTTTGGCTATCTTTTCTCTGAAAACACCCGGCTGTTTTCAACAATGCCCTGATGCCTAAATTGCTCTATAGACCACTCCATTTGTGGATCTCTTTGAAGGCTCCAATCAGATTCAGGTTCCTTTGAAGGAGTAATTCCCAAAGCCAGTGTTTAAGGTTTGTTCTGACACCTGCAGGCTCCTACCAACTATCTCTTTCCCAGGTTCTCTGCTTCTTCTCCTAGGCAAAATCGAGCATAAGCTCTGGATGTAGGGATAGAGACAATGGCACACTTCTAAGTACTCACTGGGGGACCAGGAGAGGAGAGGAGGGGGTGGACAGTTGCCTCCAATCTTCTTGAGTTACCTCACCCAGAATAAAGCTATACACCTTACAGGTCAGAGCAAGAGTGATCAGGAACCCAGTATTCTCAGCAGTGCCACACTTAAGACAGAGACTTTATCCCATGAATGAGCAGAGGAAGGGGGCCTCATTTCTTGGCCACACTCACTCAGAATTTAGCCTCAGCAACAGATAGCTGAGGAAGGATGAAAAATGCTGATGTCCTGCCCTTGCCTGAAGGTAGCCCTATGACTGGAACCCGTGGGAAAAGGGAGCCCTGTGTTTTGGGTTGCACCAGTCTAAGTGGAATTTCCATCTTGCTTGGTTGGGATGGGAAGTGAGAGGAGTGGGTCTCAGTTCAGATACCATAGAATCTCACTCTTACCAAAATACATAATTTTCTTAAATAAACATTTCTTCATTTACTGTATATCCTTAGGACCATTTCCATAGATTAGTGGGTTTTTTTCTTTTTTTCACCAGTTTTGCTGGGGATTAGGTCCACTGAACTCTTCATGCAACTAAGTCAGAAGCCTCTGTGGTCCACTGACTAGCAAGAGTGGCAAGGTAGTAATTTAATGAGGAAGGAAACTGGAGTCTTTTTCAAAAAATGGTGCTGGACAATGGATATAGAAAAAAATTAAACTCAGGGGCGCCTGGGTGGCACAGCAGTTAAGCATCTGCCTTCGGCTCAGGGCGTGATCCCGGAGTTATGGGATCGAGCCCCACATCAGGCTCTTCCACTATGAGCCTGCTTCTTCCTCTCCCGCTCCCCCTGCTTGTGTTCCCTCTCTCGTTGGCTGTCTCTATCTCTGTCAAATAAATAAATAAAATCTTTAAAAAAAAAGAAAGAAAAAAATTAAACTCAACCTTCCTCATACTATATACAAAATAATTTGAAATGAATCATATCTTCAAATGTAAAACTATAAAGCACCTAGAATAAAACACAGGAGAAACTCCTTGTGACTGTGACTTTGGAAAAGCAAAGTTTCTTAACTATAATATAAAAAGCATGAATCATACACAAAAAATGTAAAATTGGACTTCATCAAAATTTATTAAAGCTTGTCCTTCAAAAGACACTGTTAGACAAATGCAAAGGCAAGCCAAAGACTGTGAAAATAACTTTGCAAACCATAAATCTGATAAGGGACTTGTTTTCAAAATATATAAACAACTTCAACTCGATATTAAGAACATAAACAATTTAAAAATGGGCAAAAGTTTGAACAGATGCTTCACCAAAGAAGATATGTGAATGGCAAATAAGCAAATGAAATGATGCTCAGTATTATTAGTCTCCAGAGAAATGCAAATTAAAACCACAATAAGATACCACTATATACTATTAGAATGGCAAAAATTAGACTGATAACTATTCATGGCACGGGGGTGGAGCAACTGGAATATTTATACATTACTGGTAGGAAGGTAACAAGGCACAGCCATTTTGTAAAG
Source organism: Ailuropoda melanoleuca (assembly GCF_002007445.2). Classification (NCBI taxonomy): domain Eukaryota; kingdom Metazoa; phylum Chordata; class Mammalia; order Carnivora; family Ursidae; genus Ailuropoda; species Ailuropoda melanoleuca. Next base: position 69,192,108 of record NC_048232.1, read on the forward strand.
TTCTTTAAATGTTAAACATATTTGTAATATACAATGCAAAATCCCACTCTTACAGGTTTACCACTCCTACAAGAGAAATAAAAACACGAAGACTTGCATGCAAATGTTCACAGCTTTATTCATTATAGCCATTATAGCCAAATGTCCATCAACAGGTGAATGAATAAACATATTATGGTATATCTATACAATGGAATACTACTCAGCAATAAAAAGGAATAATGAATATATAAGTGAAAAAAGCCAGGCACAAAGGACTATACAATTCTATTTATATGAAATTCTAGAACAGAAGAAATTATAGTGATAGGAAGCAAACTGGTGGCCACCCAGGGGTGAGACTGTTGGGTAAAAATGGACTGCAAAGGGAATGAGAGATCTTTTGGGGGATGATGGAAATATTCTATATCATTATTGTAGTTCTAGTTACATTGTTATATACTTGTCAAATTCATTTATATCTTTAAAGTGGGTGAATTTTACTGCATGCAATTTATATATCAATAATTTTTTTTAAGGAGCAATAGGGGGAAAATGTTAAGTAGCTTACTAGTAGGAAAAGATCAGAGAGCTTGAGACATTCAGTCCTCATATATTGAATAAACTAACATACTGGATATCAAAGATTCTCAAAATATCAAGTGAAATTTTCTTTTGTTAGCAATTTTCTTTCACTTATAACACCAACATTTCCCTTAGACCAAATTTGTGAAAATTAGGTTTAAAAATAATCATATATTGTCAAATCACTATGTTGTACACCTAAAACTAATATAACATTGTATGTCAACTAACACTGCAAATAAAACATAATAATGAAATTAAATTAAATTTAAAAATAATATTATTTCAGCTGGGTGTTATTTTTTCTTGCTAATTAAAAAGAAAGTATTGAGATGTCATAGTTAAGCTGCAGTTTTACTGAGCAGATATTCATTTCCTCTGTTCTTTGGGACAGAGTATACTTCCCACCCACATTGCCTTCATCTTTGGCCATATGACTTGGTTTGGCCACTGGAATATAAGCATGCAGGGTATTCGCAGAGTTTGGCTTGCTCTAGAACTCATACATCAACATATGAAAACAACCCAAGTACCCTATGACCCTTTAAACTAGGGAGGCATAAGGAACAAACCTAAATTTGCCTCAAAGCCTAGAAACAAACCATAGCCTAAAGCAGAGTCACTTATGAGTAAGAAATTAAAAGTGTGCGTTGGTATGATAATGAGTTTGGCAGAAGTTTGTTACACAATATTACTGCAGCAATAGTCAACAAACGCAATAGCTAACATTTGTGGAAAATTTACAATGTTCTAAGTACTGAGCTAAAAACTTCACATGTACTATGCATTTAATCATCACAATGACTCTGTAAGAGAGAATATTTTTAATTGTCTTTTTTTAACACATGATAAAACTGTAGTACAAAGAAGATAATTGCATTATCCAAATCTCAGAGCTCGTAAGCAACCAAGCAGGATTTAAACCCAGTATTATAACTCTAATACTTACTCTCTTATTCATTGTGCTCCATTAGTTAGATGGAACACTTAATCAGTGCCCAAAATGTAGCAGCAGAGTGAGGGTTATCAGTAATTTGAAAAGAACATTTTACTCATTTTCCATATGTAAGAAAACAGCTTACTATCAGACTGCAGTGAATGCATGGATTATCAGGACCCAGTTGGTTTTAAAAACTCTATCTTTCCCCTTAATTGGTTAATAATGCTCAATTCCCACATACTCTTTCCTTTTCTTCTGCCTAACCTAACAATCTTTTTTATAGCGGTGCCTGAAGAACCATCTGTTTACTCTAGCCCAGCTCCTAGGTTGTCTGTGGCTGCAAAAGCTGCACTGCCTCAACTTCTTTACAGTGTTATTCAAAATGCCGATAGGGCCTTCCATATTGCTTTGTGCATATGGTACTTATTCAAGACCATTCCCTTTTTCATACCCCACAATACCCATTCCTAACTTTAATCACTAATGTAAGCCCTAACTTTGGTATCACCCCTCACTTGCAGAGGACCTGCCTCTAATTTCACAAAGAATCTTTCATGAGGCATTAAATTTATCAACTTTTCTCCTCTCAGCCTTATACCCATCTTTACCTCTCATTACCCCTCACTCTCATGTTTCAGATGATTAATCCCACCCCCATATTCTTGTTTCTCTTTCTTCCTACCTCTACCTTGCTGTATCCCTTTAACACCTGCTTTTTTTCTATTGAGAAACCTAAATACTCATTCCTCCCACATCTTAAACCAACCTTCCCACAAACCTGATTCCCTCATGAACTACCAACACATATCTCTCCTTGCTTTCACTATCAAACTTCTTGACAAAGCAGTCAGTACCAGCTACCTTCACTTTTTCATCTCCAATGCATTCTTTAATGAAATACTACAACTCGGCTTCCCCTTCTATAAACTTTACCAAATTTTTCTCTCAAAAGACACTTTTTATCAAAAGATAGTTTCCAAATTGCCCAAGTCAATGGTATCCTCCAGGTTATCATCCTAATTAAAGCCCTCTTCAGTTTTACGTGACACTTGGTTCCTCTAACATCACCGTTTACTATTTTCCCCCTTTCTGTAGAACCCCTTCCAGTATTTTTCTCAAGTGTTTTTTCTCTCTTCTTTTCTTCTACCCTGGAATATCTCATCCCTCCATCTACCTCACTGCCTCCAATTAATAGTTATTGACCAATAATTTCCATAATTTACAAACCCCAACTTCTAACCTAAGCTCAAATCCCATAGACATTCTAGTATTCTCAGTAATTATAACTCATTTATTGAAAAACTGCTACATGCCAGCAATTGTATTAGATGCATACCAGATACATACCCATTAATATATGTGTTCTCACTTAATCATCTCAACAATAAAAAAAAAGACAATTAATTCCTTTCAGAATGAACAGAGACATGGAATTTACATAGTTTGCCCAATGTCCTATAGTTAGAAGGTACTGAAGCTGGGATTTAAGATATCACATACTAATTCCCTGTGTCCTCCAAGCTATAAGGGCAAATGTTGAGGTCTCTGGGGGGTCTAAGGCCACCATTTCCTTGACTCCAGGCGAAGGAAAGGGACTATTTCCCTCAACCAATTTGGAGAGGGTACTCTCCAAATTTGGAGAGAAATACTCCAGTATCTCTCTCCAAAATTTCTCCCCCGGTCTCCTGGACTTTTATGCCCTTCGTGTGTTTTAGGGGTGTAAATGCTATCTAACCAATTCCACACTAACTCTTTATAATTCTAAATCATTGTGGCCTTCAACCTCACTTTGGAGTATGGGCTCTATTATCTTGGAGTTCCCAAAGAAACTTGGTTAATGTTTTCATTTGTTTTTGTTTTTGGCCCCGTAAAACAAAAACAAAACAAAAGGCATTTATTACACAAAGGTAAAATTAAAACTCCCCAAAATCCTTTTAACTTTAAATACCATCTGAAGTTAGACTGGATGATTCAGATCCTGATTCATCACTCTAGTTGTGTGGGTTTTGGAAGTAATGTAAGCATTTTAAGCTTCAGTTTTCTAATCTCTATGTGAGATTAGAGATTTGATATGAGAATAATGATAGGTTTTCACAGGGTTATTGTAAGGATTAAATGCAATGATTAAATAAAAACTAGAAATATTTACAGTGGCCCACAAAGTCAATCTCTTTGTCCTCTCTCACTACTCTCTCCCTCATCAAGCCAGGCCTGTTCTATCTCAAGATGTATGCTGTTGCTTTTCCTTCTACCTGAAATATTCATCCTTCGGATAGCTGACTAACTGCTCCGTCTCCTTCAGGTCTTGCTCAGATATAGCTTCTCAGTGAGAACTTCTCTGGGCATTCAGTTTAACTTAAACCCCTCATTCTACCTCAACCCTGTCTATACTTTATTTTTCCCCATAGTACTTACCATCTCTCTCATACTATTTTCACATTTTCCTTATTTTCTCTCTCCTCCCACTTAAATGTAAATTGCATGAAGGACATTATCCATAAATATTGGCTGTTATTTTTTTTTAAGATTTTATTTATTTATCTAACAGACAGAGCACAAGCAGGTAGAGTGGCAGGTAGCAGGAGAGGAAGAATAGGCTCCCCGCTAAGTAGAGAGCCCAATGCGGGCTCGATCCCAGAACCCTGGGATCATGACCTAAGCCAAAGGCAGACGCTTAACTGACTGAGCCACCCAGGCTCCCTGGCTGTTATTATAATACTAAACTATAGCACCTCTGTGAAATATTCCAGGAATCAGATCCAGGAGCAGCACTGTTCCTGGCTAGCACATAGCACACCAGACAAAGGGGTGTCAGACAAGCAAATCACTAGGTAATATGAAAGCATACTATAATTCACAAGAAGAGGATCAATGTGAGGGTAAGATAAATATCACCCCATAAAGCCAAGTTAATTCAAGAAATAGGAGAAAAGATTTGAACACATAATGTGCTCTAAGCCAGATTAAAGAGAAAACCTTTTTAGTGAAACAAAGATAAGCAATAATGAATGGGGACAAAGAAAGACTGAACTTTGACACAAAGGACAATCATCACATACAAATCACAGGTAAAAAACAAAAACCGGGTTTTGCAAAAGAAAACCAAATAAGTGAAGTAGAATACTGTTTTAAAATCAGTAAGACTTAGTGAAGTGATTACATGTGGGGAAAAGGGAAAATACAGATCTACTGTAAGATTTCTAGCTTGTATAACTGTACACACGGTGATAACACTACCTGAATTAGAAATAAGTAAGGAAAAGCAGGACTAGGTTTTAGAAATGTTGAACTCTGGATACCTGAAAACCATTCAGGTAAGCATGTCCAGGGTGAACCTGGAAGTACAAATGGAGCTCAAGGGAAGGCTGTGTCTGATGATGTAGCACTGGGGTCTCTGCTATGTAAGTGACAGTCCGAGCCATGAGAGCAGAGGGATCAGGAAGTCTTAGATCACATCTAAGTTTAGAGGATAATTCAAGATAGCAGTAGTTCAATAAAAGAGAAGAAACTGTGGTGTCACAGATAACAAGGGAGGAAACGTTTCCAAAGAAAATACCTTCAAAAATGAACAAGAGTAAAAATTAGTGCAGTTAGATAAGAACTAGAGAGAGGTCCTACTGTCCTGTATTTCCCTACATTTATCTTCTGTTCCAGGAAAACCACTGACCATTATCCAAATACAACTTGTTCTTTTTCTTTGGTCATTCCCTCTAAATGGACTACACTGACCCCTCTCTCTCTATATTCTCCAGTTAATTCTATCCATTCTTCAAGGCCCAGTTCAAATACTTTCCTCCAATAACCACATTTCTTGGCTCCACTTTCCTAGGGGTAATTTTGTTCCAAGCATATAGAAAGAGTGTCTTAGGGATGATATATCTTTAACTCCCAAACCTCAATCTCAATATAGATACATGTACTGAGAGAAGAGAGAATAAACAGCAACCATAGGTAACAATAAATAGTGTATCTAGATTTTCCTTGAAGTTTAGAGAGAATCATGAAAATATTACAGAGTGGTATAGGTATGTTTTGCCAACATACTGTAGAATATAGGAGGAGCTACAGATGCAAGGCTGGCATGGGTAGCTAGTGAGTTAGCATGAGCATGCCATGCAAATGCAACAGCTGAGGAGCTGAGCATCTATCATGTGCTACCAGCACGATCTTCTCACCATGCTGATTCAGGCAGTACAATTTCTTCTTCTTTCTTATTTAAACTATTTTTTCTTTGAAGATTGTAGATTTTTAAAACTATAGGCAATGAAATGTGTTCCTTTACCAGAGGGAGACACTACTGAAAGTTTCTATATATAAATATTTACAGAAATATTCAATGAACCATTAAATACCCCAGTCTCTCTTATAACCTAATGATCCCCCAAAGACTAAACCTACTTGGAAATAGATTCTGGAACTAACAAATATGGCCACAAATATTTATTTGAATATATGTCATTACTTGTGCTGAGAATTCAAGTTCTCAGAAACTGTATCTTACATATGTTTGCATTCCCACAGTGTCTAACATGTACTCATATCTTTGCAGAGAAAAATGTTTAATGAGGCAATAAAGTCATAAAAGTGATGAATTTCTTAAGTTTTCACCTCAAAGTCAGAGAAACCAGAAATTAAATGGCAAGTAAATAACAAAATATTTTTGAAATCTATTTACTTTTGAACCTATTCTTTCCCTATATTCTATTTGAAAAAGTAACTGATCAACTTGAAGTTTTAAATATTGAACAAACTGTATATTTTCTAAACAGATACTTGAGCACATTTAAAAGTGAGTTGTTAAATATCAGAAAACCACGGCTCTACAAACTGTGATGAGAATTTTTTGTGTGTCATGAAAATTTACATGCATTTCATTACAGATTTGATCATTTAGAAGACAAACCATAGATTTGCATGTAGATTTAGGGGGGAAAAGTGCCAAAACAGGCTGACTACATAAAGAACTACATTTTATAATTCAACTTAGGAAACAAAAGGACAAGGTCTATGGTATGAAGGGCACATAATTAAAAAAAAAATCTAAGCATGTTGCTGTTTACTAAATTGGTAAAAAGTGAACCAGGAACATATACATTAAAATGCACACTAGTGTTTAACTTCTTATTCTCTGAATTGCTTTTTTTTTTCAACTACGGGTATTAGAAACTATTTTCGAGCTTATCTTTATATTCATGTACTATTCTAGGCAATGGCTATCAATGTCTTCCTTTCTTTAAACTGGCCAGGAAGGCTTGATAACAAATCCTTTGACCTCATGACACTGTATCAGCCTCTGCTAAGTGCTTCTCCTAATGTATAACCTAGCTGGCAGAAACTCTGCTTTAATTATTCAAACAGTGTCTGATTTAAGTAACCTCTCTAAGCAGGTAATTATATTAAGTAATGATTATCAGTGTCTCTCTACAAAATGGACTTCTACTATTGTAAGCCTACAGATATGGGAAAAGACTTTGGTCCCAAGTACCACAAAATATAAAGGTTTGCTGAAAATGATAGATTAGAGAAAAATATCTCTGAGTCCCTATGAATACTGCTCCATTAATTGTAACATATATGCTATTTGCCAGTATCCCAATTTAGGTGCTCACTCTTTTTAAAGTGATTTCTAAGGATAATTATCTATCTTCATTATGAATAAAATATATAAGTCTACTTCTAAAACCACTTTTTTGGAAAGAAAGTGATCTTTTCTCTCAGCATACAATTCAAAATATGACTTTAACCTTTTATGGAATGGAGAAGAAAAGAGGCCTAATAAAGTAAATCTTAACCCAGTACAAATGGCAATCTGTATTTGGCTGTATCTGCTGAATAATTCTGAAGTTTCACGTGACTTTATTCTGTAATTTTCTACCCAGTGAGACTCTTGACAGCAAGTGGAGTATTTGTCACCAACTATAAAAATGATTAACTAAAGTTATAATAACACCACAGAAACTTAACTGGTATCTAATAGATGTTTTTCATGGACATTTTCCAGAATGACAGTCATTAGTAAATAGTATCAATTTCAACTAATTAATTAGTTAATTTCTCCATACTGAACTATGTCTTAAAGAGGTCTGAAGCTGCAATACATCTTTAAATAATGGGTTTTGGAAAAACTTCATACATCTTGACAACTTTCGTAGCTTCAGTTGTGTTGATTCTGAATAGTATTTCATTAACAGTCCTAATGAGAAAAATGGTAATACTGGAAAAATACTAAAATACCAGGAAAATAAAATAGGAGACATTGGAAGTGATAAGGGAGAGAGAAAAGTGGGGGGGGAGTTTCAAATGGATAATCCCTATGAATAGGTTAATTTCTCTTTTTTGAGAGTCAATCATATGATACCCTCAATGGAACACTGCACAACACGCACTAAATAGTACAGAATTTGATATAAGGTACAAAATTCCAGGACTTGATCAACAGAAGTTTCTGACTTAAAATACAGTAAGACCATCACTAAAAGCTTCACTTATAATGGTGACCCCAAGAAAGAACACAAACTGCCCTCCTGAAATCCCTATGCTCCCCTCTCCCTCTACATTTTGACTCACTTATAAAGGGAATCTTGAAATCAACAAATACAACACTATAGCTACTGATGTTCTTTTTTTTTACTCTTAGTTCCTCTTCCTTCACTTCTATAATTAAAGCTATAGAACTGCCTTAACATTTTAAGTAGATGCTCTATCTTTGAAGGATTAGAATCCCCCAAATAGAAAAAAAAGATCATAAATAAAACATGTTAAGAAGATGCTTTAAAAGCATCTTTAAGAACCCTAGAAGCCCTCCTAAAGAGAAGACACAATTGTTTACTAAGGGTGTCTTTGCAGAGTCAGGATTTTCAAACACTTTAAATATTTTTTTAAATCCTTCAAAGTATTAATAACTAATCTAATATCTAATTAAATAAGTGAAGAGAACAATAAGAAAATGTTAGATAAATGATTACTGCAATTGTGTATGAACACAAATGCACGGAGACACTGGGCTTATCATAAAATAAAAACAAAAATAGCAGGGTTAGGGTGATAGAATTCGTGTTTCCTTTGTTTTCTAAATTTTCTTTAATATTGTTAAAGAGTCCTCAACATGGCACCCTCTACGGCTATTATAACATTTATGTCTGCTAACTCGAGATTTTTCTAAGGAAAAACAGAGTAAAACTATTCATTTCCTTGGATACATGCACGTTAACTTAGAATTATAAGGAAAACTATAAAAAACTAAGGTCAGTGGGGTACCTGGGTAGCACAGTCAGTTGAGCATCCAACTCTTGGTTTTAAGTCAGGTCCAACTCTTGGTTGTGTTGGCTCAGGCCGTGATCTTGGGGTCATGAGATTGAGCCCCGCGTCATGCTCCACGCTCAGCATGTAGTCTGCTTGGGTTTCTCTCTCCCTTTCCTTCTGCTTCCTGGCCCATGTTCCCTGTCTCTCTCTCTCTCTCTCTCTCAAATGGATAAATATCTTAAAAACAACAACAATAACAACAATACTAAGGTCAGTGGTTTTCTGAGCTACAAAAGATAGTGATCCCTGACTCCTCTCTTCCCCCTTTCTCTTACATCCTATAGCCACCAGATTAAAAAAGTCATTTATTTCCTTCCTGACAACTCTTCCACTCTCACCTAAACCCTCTTTCCCAAAGAAATACAACTGTTACTTAATTGGTTTCTATGCAAACTATATCTCCCTCTCCCCCTCCTCAAACTATTTCATACTTAAACACCTGTTCAAAAATCTTCACTGGCTCCCCACTATTTTAAAAATATCTTTCACACTACTTATCCAAGTATTCAAAGTTCTCATCAGATCCCTGTCTCTATAACCCTCTCTATACATCGGCCATCCAATTCAGTCATAGTGCCGCAAACACAGTATGCAGTCCCACTTAAATGATGTTGCTCAAAAAGTTCCCCTGGCCTACAATGAATGTTCTCTCCTCTATTTAACTTAGCTCTGCAATTCAAGACTGTATTGCTATCTCAAGTCTCTCTCATTTTACACATGTGTAAAATTTTCTAGCAATCCTTGCCAAGAAACGATGTCTAAACTCCTAAACAGTCCATCAAAAAGAAACATGGGCACACCAGGAGTCTCAAAGTAAAGAATAATGATGTATAAATGCACATTTCTTTTTCCTTCCATATTCAAAGCACTTTTGCCACCATGTGTTCACTTTCTATTCTTAGAGGTAGAAACTTAATTCTATTTCCTCTATAGCCCTTAAAGGTTGATAATGCATTTCTAATTATTGTGACTAGCTACCTCATCTTATTACAGAAAGCATCATGGTATTAAGGTTAAGTGTCAATGTCCATATGGACTAGATAACTTCATTTTATGTGGCTGCCATCAACTGCAACCCTGATTCTTCCCAGAAATCTTACTATGAATACCAACAGTAATGTGTGTGGACCAGGTGAAAATAAAAGCAGCCTGAAGTGAATGCTCCACTGATTTGATTTCCTTTAATTGGATCTGAATCAAATATTTTACTATTAGTTACTTTAAAGATTAATATTTATAAAAACATACTTTGTTCTGACCATGTGCAATACAAGCCCATTTTCAAGTCTGCTCGTTACAGCTCAAAAACAACCACTGATATGTAATTGAACATTTCTCTTCAAGGAGGGACGATCTTATCACCCAAACTCTGATGTGCGCATGTAATCCAGACCTGACTAATCCATGTACCCATCTCTTTGGACACTGAGATTGAGTCAGGGTCAAAATGTGATCAAAGTTAGAATTTTTGCTGAAAACTTGGGGAAAGAAGACTTTCTTTTTGGCTGAGGTTTTGAGCAAAAAAATTAAAAAATAGACCATGGGCTACTTCCATTCTTTGCCACTCTGTGGGGGAAGCTTGCTTGAGAATGTATGGTACAGAGTATACAGTATACTCTATAGAATAGGGGGAAACTGATCTGAGTGATGGAAAGAGACAGAAAACAGATTACGGTGTTGAAGTATTTGCATCCAGCCAACATAAAAGCCTGATTTTTCATTTATACGTGCTAATATATTCCTTTTTTTGCTTAAGTCAATTTGAATTGGTTTTGAAGAGATACATGGAAAATTCAGAAAGAAAATATTGTGGAAATTTAGAAAATTTTGTCCTCCTATTTCCAACACTGACCTAGTATAATCTATATATGGGTGTCATCTTGTTGGGAAAGGCAATCTCATGTGCACAGTCTTGCCCCATTTGGTCATATGAGAATGGTCCCTGGGCCTGGAATACTGCCCAGCTATGGCCTTGTGTGGGAAGATCTTTCCCTGTTTCAGGCTCAGAGAGTGTTCCTTTGTTCTACTAAGTGTGTGCTTCAGTGGCTCTCAGGCACACCCCCAGCTTTCAGTATTTCAGACTCGAGAGAGGAGGGGTCAAGGTTCTACTGCACAAGAGGGGTGTGTGCAGGCCATGTGCTCTGCCTTGGCTGCCAGGAAGAGGACTTGCTGGCCATAGGGGGCTGACTGACATACTATTAGAGCTGATCTTGCTCTGTCTCTTCTCTATGTAAGTGTGTTGTTCTAACCAGTGCTGGACTACAATGTGTTTTCCTTGGCAACTCCAATATCAAGATGCAATGGGCAGAAGTGTTTGACTTCTATGCCTGATGGCTGGCATAGTGATGATCTCTGCTATCCTCCATGTAGTTGGGAGTCCTCCCTTAGCACTAGGAATGGGTACACAGTCTTCTGCTTGACACTTCTCTTCAATGGAAGCAGACAAAACTTAACCATGAGCCTAAAGTATGATCACAGGACCATTTCAAAGTAATGCAATCTAATCCTTCTTAAGGAAGTCAATATAAACAAAATGAGGTCTAAAGCTGTATTTGTGACCATCAGAAGCTAGTGTTGCAGAAATTGTCTCTCAGGATTTAAAGATCTTGACAGTAAAATAGATGAAAAATATTACTTTGGGAGTATCAAGAATAAGAAAAATTCTAAAGCAAATCAAATGAAAGCAAATACAGTTCACTACAAGGAAAGAACCCCAAAATAGCAGATCAAGGTATGCTATCACATACAAAAATGTATAATCCAACTTTTAACTATGATTGTTTAAAGTAATTGCTGACTTGTCTACAAGACCAAATATCATTAACATTCTATTTCATGGTGGGATTTCTTAATGTCAAAAAGAAATAAGTCATTTTCATTAGTTTTTTGGAAAATAAGATCTCAGATTCTTTCTTTCTCAAGCACATTAAAATTGCTGATTTTATTTATTCAAATGTGTAAATTAGTGAACGAAGCACATATTTATAACTTGATATGTAAGTAAATGCACCAAAAATTATGTATACATGTTCATAGTAATCACTCTAAATATAAGTAAAGGACCTATTATCTATATAATAAGCCAATGCTGAGAAATAACTATAATTTTCTTTTGGAAGAAATTAGAACTTGAAATTGTCTTGCATAAAGACCTAATTTTTGTTATATAAAAGATACTCCACAATTTTAACTGGAATGACATTAATTAATAAATGCATGCTTAAATGTGAGATTACCTATAACTATATGAAAAGTTTCTACAAATGAGAACTATAAAAATCAGTATGTATATGGAGAAAAATTATTTAAATTGTAAAAAACATTTTGGAATTAATTCTGGTTAAGTGATTATCAACCTGTTTTCTCTATTTCTTGGGCACATAGCTAGATATATTTCTTAACTTCCTTTGCATATTGGAATGGCCATGTGACTGAGTACCAGTCAATGGACTACGAAAAGTGATTGGTGTTTCAGACCCATCCCGTAAAACTTCTACCTGTGTCGCCTATCTTGTTTACTCTTTGCCATCATTTACAGATGAGTCAGGTAACCTTAGAAGCCTATGCTCAAGCTGGTTGAGCCACTAAATAGATGGAGTCTTGGTTCCTCAATTTCCTCCTGGAGGAAAGCCACCTATTGATCAGGAACACTTATTACGGATTTTAAATTAGTGAGAATTAAATTTCCATTACATCTGAGCTATTATATGATTTGTCAATTTTCTTAAACAGCTAGATTACTTTAACTAATATAGTTTAATATTATATCCCTAATATATGGCCATGAATATCCATGACTTATTTTGTTACTCTACTAATTAAAAAATTTTAGTATCCCAAAATCTCAATATAAATACATTAACTTCAAACTGAGAAGTATTTAATGTTCATAAGTAGTCTACATTTTATTTTATTTTTCAGGTTTTATTTATTTTAGAGAGAGAGGGATGGAGAGAGTACGAGCAGGGGGAAGGGCAGAGGGAGTTGGAAAGAGAATCTTCAAGCAGACACCACGCTGAACATGGAACCTAACTCCGAGTTTGATCCCGGGACCCTGACATCATGACCTGAGCTGAAACCATGAGTTAGGCCATGTAAGTGACTGAGCCACCCAGATGCCCCATATGCACGCTAGTTTTTAAACAAAAAAATTTTTAAGTTTATTTTTTGCCTCATCCTAACAGATCCTAATGTTTAACATTTAATTAACATTATCCTTTACTGATCAACAGAATCTTTGGCCAAAAGATTTATGTTTTAATCAGGATAATGTAACTTCCTTTACAAAATTAAAAAATAAAAATATAAACCAGTCATCAGTTTTATCACATTCCTATAAAGCATCTCAAAAGTAACAAAATATTTCAAGAAAACAGCCAGAAAATAACTTCAGAATAACTTTAAAAGAAGTAAAAATGGTCTCACCAGCATAGCTCTCATTTGGTAAGAATGAATGTGCAGTCATTCAGAAAAAAAAAAAAGATGTAAATAAAATGAAACCATCCCTAGACGAGATTTTGAAGTAGTACTTTTTCTCAAATTTTGGTCAAGCATTTATACTCTTTTGTATATATAAAATTGTATATACTAGTATCTATTATATATATATTAGTCTCCTTTTCTGGAAGGCATTGTATTAGAATCTGCTAATATAAAGGTGAGAGATACATATAATGTCCTTGAGGAGTTCACAGTCCAATATTTTCAAGAACAAGAAATCAACAAAATTCACAATTACTTACTAAAATTACAATCACAATAAGTACTATTTACAGATCATTGGAAGCACTGGAGAAGCCCCTAGTCTAGACCAAGGAGAGGTTTTGAGGATGGGCTAAGATTGGAAGGGGGTCACATCAGAGTCAAGGTTTGATAGATGGGAATTTAAAAAAGGCAAAACTGGTGTGGGGTGGAGGGGAATGTGAGAACTTCAAGTATGTAAATATAGGTTGAAAGAGTATGGAAAATTCAGAGAAGTACTAGTTAGTGGGGAAAGTACTAAGAAATGAGGAGACAGAATTCTAAAGAAGTTAGTTCTTGACATGTCCCCAGTTTCCTTATTTCATAATCAAATGATCGTTGTCATTTTAATGTCACCTTTTAATGTCCTTATAGTGTCCCTTCCTCACTGTATTAACTTCTCTTTGTTTTTAATTTTAACCCCTAGTCATATCTTGTGGCAAAAGAAAAATTTCACTCAGCATTCTATTTCATAATCTACTTTAAAATGACCGATTAGTTATTAAACTGTGTGATTGTATAGTATACTAATTATAAATTCATTCGAAGTTCAGTGGAGATTTTTTTCATGTAAGATACTTATACTTTTAAATTCTGGAATCATTTAATTTTTAATAATTCCCATTTTTCTGAGATTTTCCATCTGTTCAAATAAAAATTGCTCTGAGCTGAAATAAGTGAGGAGGTTACTATATAGAAAAAGAAAGACGTGAACTCTGTCTTGGAAAAAAAACAGCATTTAAACAAGCAGGAAAGACAGGAGAATGAAAAGAGAATGAGCAAAGACATCGAGGAAGAAATGCCTATGCTATGTTTAGGTAAATGACAAAAGAATAGGGTATATTGGTGGGAGGAGAAAAAATTAAAAAAAAAAAAAAGATGTCATTAGGAGGGACAGGAACAGAATGGGAAGATCTTGACATTCTTGAAATCCCAGAAGAGGAATCTGGTCACTCCGGTAGTCAAAATAAGGTTCTCACCTGTTTTTTTCCATCATAGAGGTCATGGAATGAAAACTTCATTTCAGGAAGTTTCAGGGGGCAGTGTTACATAGACATAGGTCAGAACACTTTCACACATTCTCACATATTAGTCTTCATGACTTTAGGGCAGGGATTACTATGGTTATTTTATGGAAGGGGAAACTGAAACTCAGAGAAAGGAAGCAACTAACCAAGCATATAGTTAGTAAATGGGAACATCAAGATACAAATCCTGATCTGTACAACTCCAAAATATATGCTTTTTATGCTATACAGATGACCAGGTCAAGAAACTGTATAATGCAAATGTAGAGGGTCAAGGGCCTATCACAGAGTTAATTTATTATTTCATTCAATAAAAATATATTGTCTGTCTACTATCTGTCTAGACATCATTGTAAGCTCTGGATAACAGCAGTCAACAACAACAAAAATAAAAATAGCTTCTGCTCACAGTAAAGCCTACATTTTAACAAAGGAAGACAAACAAATACAACAAGTAAAATGAATGGTATGTTAGATGATGATAGTGATATGGAGAAAAAATAAAGTAGAAAAGGGGGATAGGAATAGCCAGGGTGGCTAATTTTGAATAGGGTGATCAGGCAAGGCCACACTGAGAAGCTGATATTTGATTAAAAACCTGAGAGAATAAGCCATAAAGATACCTGGAAAAGATCATTCCAAAAAGAAAGAACAGCAACTGCAAGAACCTTGAGGTAGGCGTGTGCCTCGTGTTTTCCAGGAATGGCAATGAACCATATGTGGCTGGAACAGTGTGAGTAGGGAACAGAGTGGTGAAAATGAGGCGTGAGAAATAAGGATGAGGTAAGGGTAGGTATGCAGGACAGGAAGGGCCTTTTTTAAGATTTTATTTATTTATTTGACAGGGAGAGAGAATAAGAGAGCACAAGCAGGGGGAGCAGCAGGCAGAGGCAGAGGGAAGAAGCAGGCTCCCCATGGAGCCAGGAGCCCGATATGGGCTTGATCCCTAGACCCTGGGATCATGACCTGAACCGAAGGCAGACCCTAAACCAACTGAGCCACCCAGGTGCCCCTGGGCAGGGCCTTCTGAGCCAGTA
This sequence comes from Ailuropoda melanoleuca, assembly GCF_002007445.2. Taxonomy (NCBI): domain Eukaryota; kingdom Metazoa; phylum Chordata; class Mammalia; order Carnivora; family Ursidae; genus Ailuropoda; species Ailuropoda melanoleuca. The sequence continues at coordinate 69,207,719 of NC_048232.1, forward strand.
AAAAGACTGTCTTTTCGTCAGGGCAAGATCAAAAACCATAGAAGGGTTCCGAGTAAGAAGGTGACATAATTTAACTTACATTTTAAAAGGATCTCTTTGGCAGCTCTTTTAAGAAGACAGTGTAGGGAAGAAGGGCTTCCACTGCCGCCAGAGCACCATGTGTGGCTGCTGCTGCCACGGGACAGAGAGCCACAGCAGCATGTCCAGCAGGTTCCACCACTCACCCCGGGGAGACCCTGGGGGCTTTGCAGCAATTTGGCATCTCCTGAGATGCCAGCTTGTTTCTGGGGAGAAATCCTGACCCAAATTGAGGGGAGCAGGATCCTCATTCAGCTGGGACATGAATATACAAACTGCTGACTCTCAGGACCTTCTAGAAGAAGGAGCTAGGGTCCCACTTTCTGAGTCCTGCTGGAACCAAAGCCCGAAGAGGTGACGGCATTTATTGTCCTCACCCTGGAATTCCTCACCCATGACTCGGACCAGCTTGCTAAGGAGCTGCAGCAGCATGTAAAGTCAGTGACAGCAACGTATTAGTACCAAGGAAGCCTGTCCATATTTTGCCTGACCATTTCCCTCTTGGCTCTGATGTCATTGGAATTCTGTGGAAGCTTACCATTATTACTGCCTCCTTGGAAATTTGTGAATTTCTAATTTACCTCTGGAGAACTGTCCTTGCTATATAGTCTTGAGAATATCAAGCTAATTTACAGCAATAACTGAGAAGATCAAGCAGTTTAAGAAATAAAACAGAGAACTTGCTGAAGAAATAATCATTTGGGAGCAGAAGATCAATGAAGCAAAGAAATGTCTTCGAGAAAGTAAGTTTCTCTCTGATGAAGCTCTTAAATTGAAGTCACAAGATGAACTCGAGGATCCAGAGCTGAGAGCTGTGAGGCCCAAGAAGTGTGAACTGGAAGAAAGTAAAAAAGTCCTGGAAGACAAGTGCAATGCATTGAGGTCTGTGAAAACAACCAAGGAAACAGAATTGAAACAGCTGAAGAAGAAAGCGGAGATCTTGGTTGAATTCTATGAACAAAGAAAGTGGCTGCGCAAGAGAAGCTGGAAATGACACACCATAAACTGGTGGCAAAGAAGAATCAGCTGTGAGCTTCAGAGGAAAATGTGAAAGTAGCTACAGAAGAAATACACAAGCACAAGCAACAAACTGAACAACTACAAAAACAGCTGCAGGAGGCAGAGCTCACCTTCAGACACCAGATCCCAGTTCATGAGAAGAATGCTCAAGACAACCGGATCAAGGCTTGGATTTGGGAGAGGGAGGTGGCAGAGGAGAGCTGGAAGAACACCTACTTGAAATACAGACTGGACATAATGGAAGAAAAGACGCTGCCTGAGGGATACATGAGGCAGGAACCCATCCCGGGAAGACCTGAGATGCAGAACACAGAGAGATTCAGAATCTAAAGCAGTTCCCTCATTGAACAGCAGCACCATCCCTAAAAAGGGCCCAGAGATGGCTAAGGTCAATATGGATACATGGGGGCTTCCTCATTTCCCAGGACCACCCTGCAGGCCTTATCCATGTCCCTTCTTTATCACCATTCATGGACTATGGGCCACATTCACAGCCTCATCCTGCTGGCTGGCCTCATGGACTTCACCAACCACCTCCCCCTCCACCATTTGAGCTTTGGTCTGATGCTTAAGCTGGTAGGGCTCCCCTGAGGAACAATGGCACCATGTCTAATAGAGACCCAGAGATGGGTAAGGTCAGTATGGATGTGAGAGGGCTTCTTCATTGTCCAAGGCCACCCTGCATGCCCTACCACACGGGCAACTTTATCAGGATTCACTGGATATGGGCCACCTCGACCTCCTCCACATTGGTGGACTTAGGGGCCTCACACACAACTAGTACCTTCACCACATGAGCTTAGGTCCCATTCAGAAATCTGTGGAGTTCAAGGGAACAACAGCGGCACCATGCCCAAGAAGGTCCCAGGAAAGGACCAGATCCCTGTGGATACAAGAGGCCCTCCTTGTGTACCAGATCCACTGTGGACACCATATTCCCAGGTCTCCCTTCATCACCTTCCTGAGGCCCTGGGACACATCTTCCTCTGCTCATGCAGTGACCTCTGGGTCCTCACCCTTCACCTGCACCTATACTGCAGGGACAATCAGCTTGAAATTTGAAGACCTCCCTTGAGCAATAACAACCAGGCTGTGAAGAGCATATATTTAGAAAATGTGTCAGATCTGCCTAATGGTCTGAATGTTTTCCCTGCCCATTCTGTCATCTGTGCTTTGTCTCTTCTGGTATCCCCTTAATAAACCTTTCACAGTTCTGCTGCAAGAAAAAACAACAACAACAACAAAAAGAATACCCTTTAGGGAGGGGCAATGGTGGTAACAGGAATACCAATTTAATAATCCAGGTAAAGGATGGCAGTGGCTTAGACCAGAGTGGTAGTAGTGGGGCTGGTAAGAAATGGTTGGATCCCAGACATATTTTGAAGGAAGAGGTAGTAGGATTTCAAGACCAATTGCTTGTGGGGCATGAGAAAAGAGTTGGGTATGGGACCACTCCAAGGTTTTGGAGGACAGAGTTTGGATGGACAGAGTTGCTATTTACTGAAATGGGAAAAATGAGGGACCAGGAGGTTTGCAAAAGAAATGAAGAAGTTCAATTTTATCCATGTTAGGTTTGAGAAGGATATTAGACATGAGTGGAGATGTCAGATAATTAAGTACAAGAATGTGGAGTTCAGGAGAGCATCTAAGCTGTAGCTGTAAATATGGGATATGCTGGCCCATAATAGATATTTAAAGCTGTGAGACTGTTCAGCATGCTGGGCCAAAAGAGTCAGTGCAGATAAAGAAGAGAAGTCCAGGGAATGAGCCCGTGGTCAGGGATATAAGAAGGAACCAGCAAAGGAGACTGAAAGGGAGTAGCCAGCCAAGAAGGAAGAAAATCAGGAGAGTGTGGTGTCTAGGAAGTCAAGTGAAGAAAGTATGCATGTGAAAGAGCAGAATATGGTCAACTTTGGCAAATACTCCTCAAAAGATCAAGTAAGAAAAGGACTAAGAAACGTCTACTGGAATTAGCAATGTGGAAGTCAGTAGACAACTCTGTAAGGCAGTTCTGGGACCTGGTGAAGGAGAAAGCCTGATTAAACTGGTTTTAAGAGAAAATGGAGGAGAGACATGGGAAAAAGAAAAAAACATTCTCACAGAATTTTGGTGTAAAAATGAATAAAGAAATGAGGCAGTTCCTGGAATGTGAAGTGTGGTCCAGCAAGGATGATGAGAATAAACAAAAGGGAACTCTCTAGTAGACCAGGAGAATGAAAAAACCGGAAAGAATCAAACAAAATATGAACATATCTGTCCTGGAAGAATGAAAGAAAAATGGAAAATGGGTACAGGCATAGATTCAGGTGGGAAGACAATTCATTTGTATTTTCATAGGTTCGGTATGAAATGACGATGGGATGTTTGAGAAAAGAACTGGAAAGTAGTGAGAAGTTGAAGGTAGAATTATAGATTTGGAAATAAATAGCACTTAGTTACTACCTGAGCTCAAAGAGCAGCTCTCTGCAGAAGAGAATGCCTGAGAAATAATAGAAAGAATAAAAAGCTAGGGTCTGTGAAAAGAAAAGAGACAAGCTAAGGAGAATACAATTAGGAGAGTGGTTACCTGGTTGCTACAAGAAGAATCAAAAAGAATCAAATTTGGAAAGTCCACCCTAATCACCCAAATCTGAGTCCAATATGTTTCCTATGTGTTTAATTACTACCTTGTATTTCCTCTATTATAAAACGTATTATACTATCTCATAATTGCCTATGTCCATGTCTATACCTGCTGCTAAACCAGAAGTTCAATGATAGCAAGGACCCTATCAATCTTATTGACTGCTACACATATCTCAGGGCCTAGCACAGAACCTACCACACAGCAGATTCATGATAAATTACCATTGATCATATTATTAAATGTATTATTTATGCTATAAATACCATACAGACATCTGATATTAAAACAGAATTATCAGTGAATTTAGAAGAGGCAGACTTTCCAACTTTGCTGCCATAATTATATCACTTTCCAGCTTAAAAATTTTTGATTGAAAAAAAAAATGAAACCATTTTCCATGACCTATAAGACCCTGTCTAATCTGGATTTCCAACTTCGTTCCATTTTATTCTCTACCCTGTTCACTATACCTCAGTATAAACTAATGTCCTCTTTTCTGGGACTTAAACATAATAAGTTCTTTCCTGCCTCAGGAAACAGTATTTCCTTTTATTCCAAATTTTCTTTCCTTGGTATTTATGTGACTGGATCCTTCTCCTCCTTCATGTAACAGTTTCTCTCTCCTCCTCTTGCCACTATAAGTAAACAACCACACCCCACTCCCGGTTACTCTCACTGCTAAGCATAAGTCAGAATATCTTGATTAAGTAAATATGCCTCCAGGATTATAAACGATCAAAGCATCTCTTAAAATTAGGTCACAGACAAGAAAAAAATGTGAAGTATACCTTCTGATAGGTGATCTATGAATGTAGAATTTTTACGCTTTGGACTGTGGCATTACTAAGTCTAGAAAAGATCAGGTTCTTCAGGGTTTATGGTTAGATTCCCAAAATCATAAAATGCCTCTTGCTTCAAAGGATAAGATAAAATTAGAGAACTCATAAATCAAAAGGCAAAGGCAAAAGTCCCTGCTGATGATATTATGATCTTTCTCTTCCTCTTCCAGTCTCCCTTCTTTTCTCCATCTTCCTCTTCACACACACATGCACACACAGGTATACACGCTTTTGTCCTGTGTGGGGTGTTGGTTATACAGTCTATCAGGCGATAAAACCTTATAAAGATATTAATAAGTATTATAAACGTGAAACACAATCTGAGAATATCATCTGACTGAGGCATTAGCTGGCACTTTACTTAACTCTCATGAAGGATGCTATTGAGCCAATACAGTTTTCTAAGATTATGTTGGTGAAATGACCTCATCTTAATTTATGTAACCCAGAACCTTGGAAGTCATAGCTATGCAGGGATAAAATGAGTTCTGATTAGGTATAATAGAATAAGTAAGAAGGAAGACACTGGCAATATCAAATTTTTAAAACGTAGTTGAATGATCAAAAAAAATTATTGAGCACTTACTATATGCTAAGAATGCTAACAGGCACTTGGGATAGACAATAAAAAATAAAATGCTGTTCCTGGGTTTACAATTTCATTCTTATAGAATTTTACTTAAATGAAGAGGGTAGGGAGAAGCAGGTATTGGGGGGAAGGTTATGAGGGAGAAGACAGAATTGTAAGGAACAAGAGAGCAGCAATGAATGTAGTCTGTAAGTTTGAAGAACTGAAAATGAGAGTAAGAGAAGGATGATAATATATTCTCTTAAATACTAGTTTATACTTTATGTGGTATTTTAACATTCTCATGTAATTTAAAGTATAAAAGAATTAATTTAAAGTTATATAGAATATAAAATAAAAATCATATGGTCCTCTCAATAGATGCAGTAAAAGCATCTGACAAAATATCCTTTCATGATAAAAACATTCAACAACTTGGGTATAGAAGGAACATATTCCAATGTAATAAAGGCCATATATGACAAGCCCACAGTTAACATCATCCTCAATGGTGAAAGGTTGAAAGTTTTTGTTCTAAGATCAGGCACAAGACAAGACAAGGATGCCCACCTTCACCACTCCTATTAAACACAGTACTGGAAGTCCCAGTCAGAGCAATGAGGCAAGAAAAATAAATAAAAGGCATTCAAATCAGAAAAGGAAAAATTGTCTGTTTGCTCATGATATGATTTTATACAAAGAAAATCCTAAAGACTCCACCAAAACACTATAGCTAATCAACAAATTCAGTAAAATTGCAGGATACAAAGCCAACATACAGAAATCAGTTGCATTTCTATACGCAAACAACAAAACATTTGAAAAAGAAATAAAGGAAACAATCCTATTCACAATAGCATGAAAAACAATATAATAGTTAGGAATAAATTTAGCCAAGAAAGGGAAAGATCTGTACACAGAAAACTACAAGACTTTGATGAAAAAAATTAAAGAAGACACAAACCAATGGAAAGATATTCTGTGTTCATGGACTGGAAGAATTGATATTGTTAAACATTCCCACAAAGTCATTTATAGATTTAATGTAATCAAAATTCCAATGGCATTTTTTCATAGAAATAGAAGAAACAACCCTTAAAAGGTAAATTATTTTGCCCTGACGACCAATCAAATTTGTACTCATAGGAGCAGAAAAAGAAGGCAAAGGCAAATTAGGGTCAAATCATTGTAATCTGAGATCCACAGATCTGTGAGGGCAAGAAAATAGGTGTGAATAGTTGATTATCTAAGAAATCAACATTTTAAAAATATTCTAGTGCAGTGTGCACAAACTACTGAATATAAGAATCACCTGGGAAGTTTATTAAAAATAATCCACTTCCAGGGACACCCAGATGGCTCAGTCAGCTAAGCATCTGACTTTGATTTCGGCTCAGGTCACGATCTCAGTCATGAGATGGAGCCCTGTGTTGGGCTCCACGTTCAGCACAGTCTGCTTGAGATCTCCCTCTCACTTTCCCTCTGCCTCTTCCCTTGCTCTCTTTCTAAATAAATAAATAAATAAATAAATAAGTAAAATCTTTTTAAAATATTAATAATAATCCACTTCCAGACATTCTGATTTAGTAGGGTGAAGTGAGAAAGACTATAGAAACATTACTATTCAGGTGACAAATATAAAGATCAGGTTAATATTTATCTAAGAAGTAGAATTTGGATTCAAATACAAGTCTTTGGAGCTCAAAACTCTTGCTCTCTACACTGTAGTGTCACTCTAAGTTACAAATACATGCCATTGATTAAATTAGTATAATTCTTTAATGCAGGGTCTCAGTAAGTTAGCGATAGTGATAATGGTAATTATGACAATAAAGATATTTTCAATGTTTAGGAAACTGGCACCAAACTAAGTAAGAGTAGGATCAAAGGCTAAAAGGGAATATTCTATAAGCCTTCAAGAATAGATTTATTTCAGCAACACAGAAAGAATGATTATAGGAAAAGATATAACATGTCAGTGTTGTCTCATTTATTTTGGGGACAAGCAATATCCACTTTAGTGATACAATTCTCACTGGGTTCATTATCTTTGTTCATTTTAGAGTTCTTCAATTCCTGTTAAATTCATCTTCTTGATTACCTCATTTTTCTCCAAATTAAGACTTTGTTCCTCATTGTTAATTATTTGATAGCATAGGCAGCTATCAAATAAATAGCACTGTTGTAAAACCGTAAGCAACCAAAACATTTGAGCTTTAAAAAGCACAGATGCTTGGGACACCTGGGTGGCTTGGTCGGTTAAACCTCCAACTCTTAGTTTCAGCTCAAGTCACGATCTCATGGGTTGTGGGACTGAGACCCGCATCAGGCTCCTCCCTCAGTAGGGAGTCTGCGTGAAAGATTCTCTTACTCTGCACTCACTCTCTCTCAAAATAAACAAATAAATCTTTTTTAAAAATAAAAATAATAAATAAAATAATAAAATAAAAGGCATAGATGGTTGAAATAAAAATCCTGGCAAAGGAAAGTGAAAATAACATGAGACAATTTTAAAAATCTAGGCCTGAGATTAAAGCAGGCCACACAGTATCTCTTCCCTCTACTTTTATTGACTTTGATTACATAATGGAGAATCTTAATTCTTCAGCTGTTCAAGCTTGACTGAATTCTAATATTCAGTAGTCATGTCTCAAGTGGTCTCATGATAAAATGTTAGAAGTGCAAGCACTTTCAGTAATTTTTCTCTGGGTCGCTAGTCCACTATTTCATTAGAATTACTTTGCTCTTCAAGGTGAAAAACATTTCCCTGAACACAGAGATAAGTGATTATCACCACTGACATGTCTCTTTAAGCTCAGACTCCAGACTGATTTCTTTTGGCATTAGCAAGCAAAATGGGATTCTTCTACAATGGCAAGCTGTCCAAGGCCTTATTCCAAAAGAGAATCAAGAATTCTCAAATGTGTACCTTGAAACAGAATTACAAATTAGGTACATTATACGATGAATGAATGAGGTAACTGTAACATGTGGCTGAAAGTTGTCAAAAGTTAACATCATCATAATCCAGAAAGTGAGGTTAGAAGAAAGTCAAGTTACTACTAAAATTTCAATTAGCAATTTCAATTAAAATTACTGTTAGCTCCTGAGTATGAAGTATAGATTCTCAGGGAAATCATAATAGTTAGGTCCTTCTATGAGGAAGTTGGAGATTAGAGAGAGGTCAGAGAGAATGAAAGTATCAAAATAAAAACTGACATGTTGTAGCTGCAAAGTAGATAAAATGATAACTTCACAAGCTTCCTAAATTTCAAATATGTAAAGTTTACAATTCTCTAGAAAGCGAGTTTATTGCCTTGGGATACCTTAATGGAATGCTTGTGATACAGAGAGGTATTTTTGTGTCACACACATTTAAGCACATGCACATAATAATACCCTGTATTAGTTAGGCACATCATAATTAGCAGGAATCATTAATAATTCAGGGGAAAAATCCAGGGGGTTTGCTTAAGCCCATTTTCTTGATAATTAACAGGAAAAAACTGCTTCAAAAATAGCGCATCTCAACTTACACAGAAAGAATAACACGGATGAATTTTTAAAATGCATACCACAGAATACTGAAGAATTTGAAAATTAAAATATAAATGAGGTGTTCCTATATTCTTACAGCAGATTTCCATTATACATGCTATTAGGAACCAAACATGGTATTTATAATGTAAGATTTCCTTATTGTCAATGAAAGAGACATTACTACATAAGAAAGATATGACTTGGTACAAGATGTTGGTGTTTTTAGGTTATGAGGAAGTTTATAGTATAGTTTGACCAGGTATTTCATGTCATCCTCAAAATAAATGGTGAGACATTCATTATTTGAAACATCAATCAACAGAAGTTCTTCTAAGATTAGAAAGACACCATCCTAGAGCTTTATCCATAGATCTGCACCTACATTCACTTATCGAACAGACTTTCTGATGTCCATGGCCTATCATATCAATTCAACAAGTTTATTAAGCATGTGAGTGAAGAACTATGCTAAATTCCTCACACACGCAGAGGTAAGTACTTCCCTGTCACCAAGAGGTTTATAAGCAAAGCCAAAACAGATTCATGCACAAGAAATACAAAGCAGACTATGAAATTTACTTTACATATTTATAAATAAAATGTAATGATATCCAATCCAAATAGTTGGCTTTTAATAGAAGGATCAAAAAAGGTCTTGTAATATTTTTAATAAAAGGTTTTGTGAAGGATGGTTTTCAGTATGTAGAAAATAGAGAAAAGAATTATGTATGAATGAAACACTGTGAACATGGTCAGAGATAAGGAAAGACAGACATGCTTCAGAGTAACCCATTTCATCAAAATATTTTATTTATCTAAGACATTAATGGGAGAAAGCTGAAAATATATAACAAAGCTGGAAGAAGGAGCCTTGAGTGCCAACGTTAAAAATCTATATTTAATTTTTACAGTGATGAACCAGGTCTAGCTTTGAGAACAAGAGTGACATGATCAGAACTGCACTTAAGGAATACTGATTTAGCAGTAGTATTAAGAAAAAACTGGAGCAAATGACAAGGAGACCCTAGAAACAGGTGGGCAGAATAAAAAACTTAAAACTACTCAGTAAGAGGTAATGAGAGTCTGTACTTGCAAAACAGCAAGAATGATGAAAAGGTGAGGGTAGATCAATGTGGAAGATATTAATGACAGACAGAATGACTGTCACTAATAACCACTAATGACATGACTATCATGACTATCCAGTAAGTTAGGATCATGACCCTGGAAGATATCAGACTTAAATTTAGATCCCAGTTTTACCTTTTGGTAGTTGTATAACCCTGGACAAGTTGTTTTACTCTTGATTTCCACATTGAGGATAATAAAACCTAGCTCATGGCATTATCGTGAGGAATAAAAAAGATAATGATTTTAACATGCCTACCACAATGTCTAGTACATAGATTAAACTTAGTACAATATAGATGCTAGCTTCTAGTATTATAATTATTTGCAGAGATCAGAGCTTCGCAAGTATTTATTGATTTTTCAGCCACTTCTCACAGTTGGTTCACACTGTAGTTGTTATCATTTATATACCCTAGAACTTTTCAAATGCACCTCTTCCCCAATTAAATCTTTCCAATCTTACACTTAAACCACTGAATTTTTAGGAATCTAATTATAGGATTTTATTTTATTGTAACTCCCACTGAATTCTGTTTTTACTTTGTAGCAAGAATCTGTTTATTGAGGTAATTATTTGCCATGTTTGTTAGTCCTCCTTAACATCTGCAGACCTGATTATGATGGATGACTGGGTATCTTTTTTAATGGCAAATACTGACTAACACCAATCCAAGAATAAAACATTTAGCACCTCACTAGAGAAATCCCTTTTGGGTTGATATTGAGTGGTTATTTGAGAGTCTGGACAAAATTGAACAAAACCTATGAAACATAAAAATCAAAATGGCATTTCTTCAGCAGCATAAAAGAGAGTAGCTCTTTTTCTGTAACTTGACAGAGGACATATTAAACTTCTTTTTTAACTGGAGGAAACTAAGGCTTGGAAACCTCCAGCGCTTCCAAAGGACACCCTGCTAGTAAGTGGCAGAACAGGAAAAACCTGTCCCTTAGACTCTGTAATTCATCTCCAAATAATTAAACATGTTTTTCAATAAAAAATGGTTCATTTACAACACTGGTTTATATGTACTCCTCTACACAGTGTTTGCCTTTCATGCACTTATCATTCAATAATATTTCAGTGAGAGACTACATGCAAGGTAATGTGCTAGGCAGGATGCAATTATGGAGATCAATCAAATATAGATCTAACCATTAAGAAGTCTGTAAGAAATAATATAAAAATGTGTAGACCTACAAGACAAAACAGAACAAAGACATGCATCATGAAAGGGAAAAGCAATTATGTTGGAAGTTCAGAAGAATGACTTCTCTATTCTAGAAGCCAAGGATATCTCAAAGACCTTCCTATATTCGCTTCAGGTACAAGTTCTTCCTGGGATGAGACGAGGGACAAAAATCTTACCATTCTGATTCTGGATTTTTCTTTGTAGGTATATATGGTACATAAATATGCTATTAGCTTCAAAATATTAACATGAGTAGGTCAACAGAATCTATGCATTCACTAAATATCCTGGAAAATCTGTTAGGACAATCCAAGCCCAGACTTAGTGCACAGCAGCCTTGGGTCACCACTGCCAAAAAATTTGTTCAACTATATAAGACAAGAATTATTTCAGTTAGAAATATTCTGAATACTATATTCCCAATAAGGTAATAGTTACCACTGCTTAAGATTCAGTTCCACTATAAAAAAAAAAAGGAAACTCATTATTTGCTAAGGAATTAGTTATATTCCTGTAAGAAGAACCCTCTATTTTATGTTTCAGAAAATTCATTTCCCAAAGTGCTGTAAATCTGATAGGAACTGTATGAGATAGCCGCCAAAGTCTCACAATTCTGAAGTTGGTACATTCCTGAAATTAAGCTCTAGAAATTACATTTTTGAAAGTAAACATTGTTTTATAAACACCATTTGTATTCTAGGCAACCTAATTTGATTCTACTGACCTTTAAGACTTGATGAATTCTGGCACCAAACTAAGTATATTTTCCTATGGAGACTCCACCAACACACTCCCCCAACAGTGTTCTCAAGCAGGTTATAGACACTTGGTATAAAAACTGAGATGTTGAACCTTAAAATCTTGATATACTAAAGTAAAAATCTCATACTTCAGAAAGTTTACATGTAATTAAAGATTTTGCATTGGAAAAGAAAGTAAAATAACAGAAAAGAGGATACTGGTTGATTTAAAATTGCGCAAAACCTGCCAACACAACCTCTTTCAAACAAGTCATATGTGCTGTTTATATCCAGATTTCCCTTAGGAGAAAAAACATAATTTCATTTCATACCTGAAGCTTCCTATTTATTTCTTAGAGACATAAGCTAATGAAGCAATATGATTTTTCTATTTTTTTAAAAAAAGTTTTCCCGAAACCTAGATTCTGAAGTCTCCTCTAATGATCTTTATGTTATAATCAAATTTCTCTATGGTATATGTATTCACATTTCAGAGTTTTGCACATTGTTTATACACATGGAGGAAGAAACTGACTATATGCCCTGGGAAAATAAATGAAGAGAATAGAACTTTTCAGATTATTTTATATTCTTTCAAAATTCTGAATTTCATGGGTTGCTTAAGAATGTAAAGATATTTATATTTCTTCAAAATTTACATTCTAGATTATATAATGTCCTAATTCAACTTAGAAAATGGCTCCATATGCATATTATAAAAGCACTTAAAACAGACTAACTTTTGAATTACAATTTATGCAAGGGAAAATGTAATTTTAACTGGAGCTAGCCTTCACATTAAATGTAAAACCTCCAATTGAATACATTTAATCATAATAAGAATTTAATTTTTAATTCACTTATATTAGTAAAATTATTCAAACTACTACCTAAGGCTAATATTTTAATAAAACCAGAAACCTCTAATTCAAAAGTAAAGTTCTTACATAAGATAGCTGATTTTGTATTTTAAATTACTGAATTAGAGTGCCCTCTATTGGAAGAAAAAAGGCAATGAAAGCTAAATGGAACTAAGAATAGTTAAAATACTCCCAAAATTCAAGGCACAACATTAATATGGAAAATACATTTATTAGTAATATAAATGCTACAAAATAAATTTTCCTTATGTTTTGATTTCTTCTAAATTACTTTTGGAATTATTTGTCATATTTGATGAACAAGTTGGGTATTTCATATCACCTAAAATTAAATTTTAACTGAACCCAAATGCCCATCCTTCAGTCAATAATGTGAATAAGCAAAAATATTATTCCACATTTAATATTCCAATGTATTATAGAAATAATTTAATTTAGCACTACACTGGGAATTTTCTTTGATGATAAACTGAAAATGTCTCTAACTCAAGAGATTTTTGAGATACTTAAACGGGAGTGGGAGAATTAGGCTGGATACTGGAAGACCCATGATGAGACTTATTCTAGCTCTAAAATTGTGTAATTTTGTGATGTTATCAAGACCTCAGTTCTGACTTGGCATCTCAGTTCTGAATTACCTCAGTGAGGCCCTGGAAGATTTTTAGTCCTCTAGACCAACAGTGTACATACTAGCTTTCTACAAGAAAACGGCTCAGGGCCATCCAAAACAATTCTTGTTTAGTTGGTCTAGTTGGTCAGTATTTTTTGAAGCCTCTCCAAATACATCTCACAGATTACCATTGCTGAGAATCACTAATCTCTTCCAGAACATCTGACTGCAGTTACCATTTTTATCTTCCCAAAATGTCACCTTCAAGACAGAACTCTCCTACTCAAGAGTTTATTCTCTTCACCACCAATATTAAACCTCTGACTAGTTTCCCAAATCTAATTATCTGCCCTTAACAAAACAGCTGAGTGGTAATGGATATGGCACCAGCCCCAGACTGCCTGTGTTCAGATCCTGGCTCTGGCAATTACCGTATATACATGGGAAAATCATAAAAGTTCTCTGTACCTCCATTTTCTCATCTGTAAAAGGGGAGGAAAAATACCACCTACCTCAGGGTTATTGTGAAGATTAAATCAGTTAATATAAACAATGTGCTCTGTAAGTGTTAGGTATTATCGTTACCTACCCAAATTTGTTTCCCACTACTTTCCAAAATCAACTCTCATGATAAAAAGATTATTCTCAAATTATACGCAATGTCTCACCTCTGTGCTTTTGCACATACTGTTTCTACAAGCTGGAATCCTCTCCCATTCACTCACTTATTCATTCATTCATTCTAAAACAAATAAAAGGCACATCTCCTTCTCTTTCTGGGGCCCAAGTTAGTCTCTCCCTACCTCCATGAAGCCTTCAATGAATACCAATAAGTCTTCACTAATCTCTCCCTTATTAAATAATTCCTTTGGCTACCAGGTAATTTATTATGAGATATGTAGCTGGGAATTAAAGACATTGGCTCTGAGTTTGAATCCTAGATCTGCAACTTGCCAGCCGAGTCATTTCCCAAGTCTATAAATCCACTCTTACGATTACTGTGAGGATTAAGTAGCTTAAATCATATAAAGCATTAGAATAGCAAGCAACTAATAAATGTCAGCTCTTCCATATCTGTTGTTTCATATGTTAGTCTTGTCTGTACACTGTGATTTAAAGCCTTTTCTAGTAAGAATTTTGAACTCCTTCAAGTTAGGAGCCATGTTTCATTACTGCTATTATAAATCCTATAACTTACAATGTGGTAACTAATATCTGTATTAGGTCATCTGTAAGTACTTGATTAAATTTTTGCATAATTTGAGAGTACAATTCATAACAAAACTCTGAAGGAACATTTTTGATGAACAGAAATATTCAACAAAAGCAAACGAACCCAAATAAAACACAGGCTACAGTATAGTATAGTATAGTATAGTATAGTAATTAGATTACTTTTTAAACATTCAATAACAAGTTTCTATTAATCTTCTGACTTCCAATGATGTCTTTCATCTGCTCAAAATCCTTTAGATTTTTCTCATTTTCTAAAAACTAAATACTAAAACTCTTATCCTGACATTCAAAATCATCTATCGCCTGACCTCAACCTATCCTTCTAATTTTATTTCCCATCTTCCCACTTTATAAACTCTATTATTCTAGAAGAATTGAACTACTTGCCTTACTCATATGTACCCTTTGCTTTTCTGCCTCATGTAACCTTTATTATTTAATATGACAATATTTTCAAGGAACACAATATAAGATTTGTCACAGGAACAAAGACTGATTCTGTGAAAGGATAAGCTTGAATTTTAAGAAATTCAGTTCAATTTATGAGCATTAATTTCTCTCTTGCTATCACAATACAGTCTTTGACTTATAAAAAAACAAACAGTTGGCCATCATTCCCCCAAATTATGTCACTCTCGTAATATTAAAAACCCCTGCTATCACTACCTGAAATCTATAAGCCTGGGTGAGCACAGTCTCCAAGGAAAGTGTGCAGTCCCCAGGGTGCACAAGATACCTACTGAGTAAAAGAAAAAAAAGATAGAGCTACTATTTGCATTTATTCTTTATCCCTCTTATTTGAATGTCTCTTGTAGTATATGCCTAATTTACATGATACATTCTGAGAATAGTAGATATATGTAATTTATAAACACATGCATTTGGGATGTTTGCTTAAAATTTGTTTACTGTGCTACACACAACAAAAAAAGTTTAGAAACCACTGGTCTAGAAAATTAGGGCTTTCAGAAAATCTGTGGGCTTAGAAGTAGAGGGCGAGAAGAAGTCAGTTTAGAGAAATCATTAGGGACAAACCTAAAAACCTAAACAGCATGTATTATTTATGTAGGATAAATATGTTTTAATTTGTAACCAACCTTCAAGAAAATGTTAAATGTAACTGGTTTGTAATTTGGAGATGATATAAAAATGTTTAAGATTTTTAAACAGGAAATTTTGTCCTGATGTAAAAGTCATTATAGTAAATATTAATATAAAAATTTCATTTGGTTAAAACTTATATGTATTTATATATAAATATATATATAATGTATATATAATGTATATATAACTAATCATAATTATTCATAAAGAGCTTTTATTGGAGTCAATAATACGATGCTTTAAAAAAGACACTGAAGGAAACAAAGCAAAACAACAACAACAAAAAAAAAAACCAAGAACAAAGACAGCCTAGGGAGTAAGACTAGCCATGGAGCTAGACTAGCAAATACTATCCTGGGAAACAAGTTGCACATTAAGGAACTAAATGAAGTAAACATTCTCAGAATAGTCACTATACTTGGCAATTTTTTTAGTTTTCATAAATAATATGACATACTTAACACACTCCACTCTTATTAGCTTTTGAAGAAAACGTAATGTTTCTATAACAAATTAAGTTCTAAAAGTGAGTAACAATTTCATGTTATAATACTGAATTTCCTTTAATACCAGTACACACTATAAATCCTACCTCTACGTGACAAAAAAGAGGTATACAAATCCTAATTTTAAATTGATTCTCCACAGTTTGAGGTTGTTGGGTTTTTTGGGTTTTTTTTTTTTTTTTTTTTTTTTTTTGTTTNTTTTTTTTTTTTTGCTATTGTGTTAATACAAAAATCTAAAGAGCAAGAATCTCTAACTCATGATTTAGATTCTGAACTTGTAGATTGCATAAGGGATTTGCATAAAATTATAAAAATATGGAGGTCAAACCTTCTACAATGTCTCTCCCCTACCATAACACACAAAGTAACACATAGCCCAGCTCCATCTTTCTTCAAGATGAGGTAGACTCAGTTCATGGAGAAAATGGGAAAAAAAGAGAAAAGGAAGATTTTTTTTCTTTCTTTAAACTAGTATCATCATGCCCGGTAAAACTAAAAGAACATAATCAAAGAAATTATGATTTCTTAGGCAAGTCAACAGTAGCAAGATCATCACAAACTATAAGTGATTTATCAAAGCATTCCTTCCCCTACACATGCAATGAGAGTAAAACACCAATGAACAATAGGGAATCTGACACTTGACACAGGAAGAATCTGAAGATAGGATAATGCACAAATCCCATGCCTCTCAGATACACATTGAATTGGCGAAGACAGATGCACTGTCTTCCTTCCCCCCTTACTTACTACACTCTGGCTTCCATTTTTCCCAAGTTCTTCCTCTGAAATCTTGCTCAAATTATCTAAGTAGTGGTCTGATATTGTGTGGCACAAATCTTCAAATGAATAATCCTTTTCCTGACAGAGTTTTATTTCATCCAAGAGTTTTGATAATTCTCCAGTCACAGTTTCACCTGTAAGAAGACAGTAATTTTTCTCAAAGTTACAAGAAAGGTTATTGCTAAAACTTCCTACTAACTAATAAAAATATGACTAGTATGGTGATAGAACTCATATTATGACAAACAAGACTTAGTAAGTCAGAAAATATTCTGTTGAAAACAAGGTACTAAACTATAATAAGGTGAAAGAATATTAAAAGACAAGGAGAAATCCCAATTTTGCCTATTATTACTCTTATTCAAAATAGAAATAAGTATTGAAGGTTTACATATTAAAGTACATAAAAGCATCTGGAATTACAATTCCTAAGGCTTCATTCACTGTAACATTTAATCTTCAACAATCTTTCACCAGCGTTATAGTTCACAGACAGAATTCATTCAACAACTCATTAACAAATTTTAAATGGTACTGGAAGCCTACTTCCTAGGTTCAATAAAAAGAAATAGGATGTATTTAGATAAATAATTACATAAGTAATAAATTAGAATTGTGCTATGTGACATAAAGGAAAAACACAGAAGGAACAGATACATAATATGCATCATCTGTCAAAATATGAATATTTTGTAGGCTGCATGCAAATATGCATTTTTCTAATCATTCTCAGAAAGGTACCTTATACCTGTAATTTCTTCTGGGGAAAAAATAAAACTCCAGCAGTTATAATGCAGTTAACAATATTTTTATTCTGCATTAAAAATACATTTTAGAAAGGGGCACCTGGGTGGCTCAGTTGTCTGACTCTTGATTTCGGCTCAGTCCATGATCTCAGGGTCCTGGGATGGAGCCCTGTGATGAGTGTCAAGCCCCCATGTTGGGCTCTGCACACTGTGGGGAGTCTGCTTGAGATTCTCTCTCTTCTTCTGCCCCTGCCCCCACTCACACACACTCTCTAATTAATTAATTAATTAATTAATTAATTAATTTTTTGGGGAAAAAATCTACTATGAAATATCCACTCCATGTAAACTTCATGACAGCAGGCATTGCTAATTTTGCTCACTACTACGTCAGGGCCAAGAGTAGAGTCTGACAAATAGAAGAGCTCAATAAATGTTGACTGAATGGGCGCCTGTGTCCAAATCTCCATTTCGGCTGAGGTCATGGTTTTAGAGTTGTGAGATTGAACCCTGTGATGACTGTCAAACCCCCCTGTTGGGCTCTTCTCTGGGTGTGGAGCCTGCTTAAGGTTCTCTCTCCCTACCCCCACCGTCTCCCTCTCTTAAAAAAAAAATGCTGGCTGAGTAAATGGATAAAATATAGAGTGTAAGATACAACTTATTACACCTGAAATTTTTACAAGCCTTTTTGTACATATAGGACAAATTTGTACATAAACGTCTAGTGTTATTTCAAGGGCTTTATAATTAGCTACTCACTCTTAGTCTTTTGGGAAGGAGACTCAGCAGGAGATGAAATATGTATTTCTTGTGTTGTATCTTCTTGTACATGCTCTTCAAGGACTGCTGATCTTCCCACGCCTTCCAAATATTCTGTGTATACAAGTTTTTGAAATTACATAGTCAAATTCATTTACTTTAAAATCAATAACTAAACTTTATGTTTTATTTCTAGTGATCAGTTTTTCATTTATTTCTTCATATTCTAAATATAGCCTAAGTTTTTAAAAGAACTTCAAAAAACCAACCAAACTGAAAGAACTTTATGATGAACTATTAATTTAAATCTTTTAAACATAAAAGATACTTAGGAAGAGACTCATAAAAGCTTTTTGTGAAAACTAAACTGGTCACATTCTTTCCTTAAAAATAAATGCACCTGTTAAAGACATAATAACATCCTTAGTTTCCTTAAATATATTCTACCTGAAGATTGAAAACCCTCTGAAAATTGTTTTGAATAGACTTGATATCTAAACAGAGATATCATGTTCAGATAGCTACAACAACCAGTCAGGTAACGTAAACGAATGAAATTTATGTCATAATGGTGTCTACTCTTGTAATATAAGCATAATTGCATATTAAATTTTATTTCCACAGAGAAATAATGTTCATTCTCATTCTTGAAGTAATGTTCCACACAGCCTATCTCTCATTTTTCCAATTTTGATGAAGACATAATAACAGTAATAGCAGCTAAAACTTAAATATGGCTTACTATGCACCCAGAAGTGTTCTAAGTATTTAAAATAAGTTAACCCACTTGATCCTCACAAAACTATGACAGAGGCACTACTACAGTCTCAGATTTAAAGACAACAACTGAAGGAGAAGGATTTTAAGTTGATCGTATTCATACAGCTAATAAGTGGCATAGCCAGATAGACATGATAGAAGAAAACATCTCACTTTTCTCTTAAGCATAAGGAAAATGGCATCTGAATGCAGGGATAAATGTCAACGAACACTCAGCCTCAATATCACAGAGAAAACAGAAAGCATGTGGAACAGGATTAACTAGACAGTAGGTGCCCCATCTAAAGTTCAACAGTAAAGTAAAACGAAAGCCTGCATTTTTTGAGAAACAAAACTCTGAAGTTCTAGCTGAAATCCTTGATTTTTAAATTTTGAAAGTTATTATTTTTTTAACTAGGGAATATATTCTTTTTTTTATAATTTTTATTTTGTTTTATTAGTCACCATACAGTACATCCCCAGTTTTTGATGCAATGTTCCATGATTCATTATTTGCATATGACAATATGTGCCCTCCTTAATACCCATCACCGGCCTATCCCAATCCTTACTCCCCTCCCCTCTGAAGCCCTCAGTTTGTTTCCCAGAGTCCACAGTCTCTCATGGTTCATTCCCCCTTCTGTTTACCCCCCCTTCATTCTTCCCTTCCTTCTCCTGCCGATCTTCCCATTTCTTATGTTCCATAAATGAGTGAAACCATATGATAATTGTCTTTCTCTGCTTGACTTAATTCAATTTTTATGGAAACACAGTACAGGCCTAAAATATGTAATCTAAACAAAATATATCTGCTGTCTGCCAAAAGCATTCGGCTTGCAGTGGCTAGTTTGCAGTCTCCATCTAAAGGATTGAATCAATTGATCCCTCCTCATAGGGATCTTTTACTTACATGTCTTTATTCAGAAGGAATCTTTTTCTTAAAATCTAGTTAAGAAAGTCTGTGCTCTGATGCCAACCAACTGACTCTTCATACTATCCAGTTTCTACCTAAAGGCAATTCTACTAGGCAAAGAAAGCAACCTATGAAAGTCTACCCTTAAAATTTTTGACCCAATACAGTTATTATGTAAAGTGAATTCTTTCTCCAGGACACAAATAGTAATTTTATCTACTCTAAATTGGTTTTAGTGAAATAACCTTTCCATAAAACTTAAAATGTACCACTTATTTATGACCCAAGAATGCAAAGAATAAAAATAACACCTTCACATTCTAAAATCTGCCAATAATTTAAAAAATTCAAAGATATCCCATATACCCTATCACAAGTTCACATACCTAATGAACCTTGACCATTGAAGAGAACACGGATAGTTAACTCCTGTATAATAACAATTTCATCTCAGTTAAATCAATACAGTAAATGTCTGTAATTATGTCATGCCCTCTTCTTAGTGGATGACATTTATTTTGCTTTTCCAAAAAGACATATTATTCACAAGCCTCTGTATTTTTTAAAGTCCAGTTAGAGACAAAAGTTCAATATAAAATATAAAGTGCTATAGGGAGTAGACAAAAATGTTGTATACCACTATTTTTTTTTTAGCTTTCATTCAACTTGATTTTAATTTGAATATGAAGAACCATTCTTGTATTCTCTGAATTATCTCTATATGCACTTGACTGCAATGAACTTATTTATTAACAAGAAAATTGCAGGGGATTGAACTTCAGTTTCCTGAGAGGTTTTGAAAATAAAGAGAGAAGAGAGCATGAATGATCTCCTACAGCTCATTTATTCTTTTTACCCCTCTTTGGCTTTTGTTGACTCCTGTTTCTATGCATCACCTGACAGACTTGGTTTTAATTCATTTCTCTCCTGCAGGACAAAGCTGTTCTTCAGCTTCCCAACTAATATCCAAGGAAACCATCCTGCCTCCCTTCCCTATTACACTTGTCGCCCATCTGCAATAATTAGGGGTTAATCACAGCTGACCAGTGTAGAAGCTACCTGGAAAGGAGAGAACAAGCGTCTGGATTTTTAAGGGAACATACTACATGTCAGGCCTAATCATGAAGCAAAAGGGAAAGTATTTAAATCTAAATTTTTACATCAAACGGGGGAGTATGTAATCCTGCAAATGAAAAATTAGTACCCTAAACGGGTCCCAAACCTTCAGGAGACCAAATGTCTGCACCTAATTACACAGGTATTTAAGTGATCGTTACCAAAAAAACAAAGGCTTGCAAGACTGAATTACCTTGTACTACTGCATTAAGGAAGAAATAATCTGTATTCTTCTAGCTAAGTATAATTTTTTGTTGTTGTTAACCCAGCATTTATGTACCAGGTCTACCACCTAAAATAGGATATATGAGTTTGAGCAAGTCAGCCTTTTGGAGCTTCAGTTTCCCTCATATGCAAAAAGGAGAATGATATCAGATTCACCTACCTCAAAGTTACAGAAATCAGACAAAATAATAGAAAATTCCTGAAAACTCTTAAAGCATTATTCAAATGTAAGATCATCACTTTATAGCCTTATTACCTTCAAGTTCATAACTACATATTTATTATATAGATTTAAAAAATTTTTTAATATCAAGTGAAAATACTCATTAGTTGAAAACAGAAATGAAACATTAAAAATTACTAAAGTCTACCCAAAAAAATGTAAGTAATAAGTTCACTCAAAAGTAAACATTAACTCAAAACCTTCAAAAGGAAACAATGGTAGATTTAATTTAATCTTAACTTTAAGGCAAACTCATCCATCATTCAATATTGTTTACCTTGTAAGAGTGTTGCAATCTGGAGAGATTTCTGAGATGGATGTTCTTTCAGAATGTCTAAGACAGTTCTACCTAAGCTATCCTTTATGTTGGCATCAATTCCTGAAAGAAAAAGAAAAACCCACTAAATATTCACCACTGAAGTGTCATCAGAAGATACTGTTAATATATAATGCTCTAATATCAAACATATACAGATCAAGTACTGAAAGTGATTTTTTTAAAAATTAAATCCTAGGCAGACGCACACATACACACAGACACACACACACACGCTTTTAGTAAGAAAGAAGCTGGGGGTCTACTGCTACCAAAGATTAGGAACATTCTTGATAATGAATTCAGTTTTCAAGGGCAATAACCCAATCATTAAGGTTGTTTTTTATAAAAAGGCTACTAGTTTGGGTTACAGCTAGTTAAATGATACACTAACAAGCTGAAAAATATTACTGATTTAGAATGTCAATTCTTAAAGTATAATAATGGTTCTGTAATATATATATTCTGTAAAATATGGTAAAAATTTTAAATAATAATGTGTCACTCTGCAAACACTTGAGTATTCACAAAAGTTGAAAAAGGATGATTATTTTGAACTACTGTCCAAATACACACACACACGCTTTTAGTAAGAAAGAAGCTGGGGGTCTACTGCTACCAAAGATTAGGAACATTCTTGATAATGAATTCAGTTTTCAAGGGCAATAACCCAATCATTAAGATTGTTTTTTATAAAAAGGCTACTAGTTTGGGTTACAGCTAGTTAAATGATACACTAACAAGCTGAAAAATATTACTGATTTAGAATGTCAATTCTTAAAGTATAATAATGGTTCTGTAATATATATATTCTGTAAAATATGGTAAAAATTTTAAATAATAATGTGTCACTCTGCAAACACTTGAGTATTCACAAAAGTTGAAAAAGGATGATTATTTTGAACTACTGTCCAAATACTATTTGTCCAGCTACAAAGTCACATATCTCATATTTACTTATGCAAGATTATATTCAATGTAAATAATACTCAATCTCCACCTGGTGAGCACACTTCTTGAAGTTTCTAAACTAAAACATCTTTGGAATTATTTTAATTCTAAAAATACTTATTGTACTAAAGAACTCATTTCAATGTAGCAAATAGCTTTCACTGCCCCAAAAAAGTGTATAAACTTTCCAAACATCTACCTGCAAACACAGCCAGTTTTCAGATTCTGGCCTCAAACGTTAGTTCATTGTAAAAAGATAATTAAGTATTTGCTTAAATTTGTATAGAAATGTGTGACCAGCACAATGTAATTAGTTGCCTATAAGACATTATATCTCTGTTACGTGTCAAAATTAAATGTACATGAAACTTTAACTTTATATAATTATAATCAAAATGCAATAGTCTGCCAATGTTTTTCATTTTTTTTTACAATGGAAAATAAATACACTAAATGGAGTCTGTAACACAAAAGACTCACATCAATTGTTTCCAAGTATGAATTTGTACCCATGCTTTTTGATCCTAAAAAATCCAATCTCAGTTTCAATTTTATTTCATTTCATTCAGAATATACCTATGAAGACAAATAAGCATACTTTGTTGTTCCTTCAAAGCATTCCCTCTAAAAGATTCCCTTTAAATCACTGCTGCTTACAAACAATAGCTACTCAGTTGAGGAAGTAACAAGGTGAATTTACCTTAAGGATACAGAACTCTAATTTCTGTTTACCGTAGTTCCCAATATAATAACCTAGGGAAATACGATGTTCTTTCATAAACCAAGCAATTGTCATAGCTTCATAAGGATCAGTTCCTCCCTCTTGTACAAGGCAGAGAATTCCTTTTCCTTCCGATAGTTTCTTTAATATATTTCAATGTGATTTAAATGTATACAATTGTAATTTCTAAGAGCTTTTTACTGACACATCTATGGAGTGAAGGAAGGTGTATATTTATATCAATTTTATCTAAACACTGAGGCTCAATTCTACATGATATGAATACACTTTTGCAATGTGAGGTAAAGGTAAAAAGTAAGGGTGATTATGAAAAAAAAATGTGACATTTCCCTTTGTCTACTCCTGAAACAGAAATTGTATTTGGCAGAGTAAGCTCCATGGAGAATCACGATAGTTACCTGTTTCTAACAGAACTCTCACAACATCCACCTTTCCAAATAACGCTGCTTCATGAAGTGCACTCCCCTTTTCTGTCTGGAAAAAAAAGAAGAAAAGAAAAAAAAAGAAAAAAGGGAAAGAAGCACAGTTAAATTAGGAATGCTTACAAGTTTAAAAAAATTGTGATTTTTATATATCCGTACCTATTCTCTATAATCTCAGCACTCCCTGACAGAAAGGTACTATGGAATAAAGAAAAGATTCTAAGAACAAAATCCAAATGCTTGGATTTGTAAAACACCTCTGCTTCTGAATAGCCATTTGACCTTGTTATATTGATAAGTCACTAACCTTCTCTTAGCCTCCGTTGTTCTCAGGTATAAAATAGGCAGTAATGCCTACCTCATGAGGTGTTTGTGAGTATCCACTGACTTCACCCAATTCACACACTGCATGCATTTATTAGACACCAATTATATGCCAACAATAGTTGAGGGAGGAGCCTGATGTGGGGCTCATTCCAGAACGCTGGGATCACACCATGAGCCGAAGGCAGACGCTTAACAACTGCGCCACCCAGGCGCCCCAAATAATGCACTTTAAAACATTTGCAATTACAAAAAAAAAAAAAGAGACGATCCTCTAAAGTCCTCTCTAAATTTTAAAGAATTATTTATAATGATTTGAATGTAATTACTCTAAACATGTATTGCTGTAATTTACCAAATGGGATTATTTTTAATACTGCTAATTTCCAACTGGTTAACTACAACAATTTAATGAATATTAAAGTCACTGAAACAATTTAAGGTTACTGCCTGGTATTCTTCAATCTCATCCAGTAAGAATATCAACAAATTTCTACTTTAAATTTAATATTAAAAAATTTTGCAGTGGGGGCACCTGGGTGGCTCAGTTGGTTAAGTGTCTGACTCTTGATTCGGCTCAGGTCGTGATCTCAGGGTAGTGAGATCAAGTCCCACATCAGGCTCCACATGGAGCCTGCTTGAGATTCTCTCTCTCCTCCCCCATCTGCCCCTCTCCTCCCTCTCTCCCCCTCTAAAACAAAAACAAACAAACAAAAAAACCCCACAACACTGCAGTGGTCTGAACATATTTTGCCCCTTTCATCTGATATATGAGTAACAAACCCAAATATTATTGGGGCAAAGTAGAAAATCTAAAGGAATTAATATGGCAATGATAGAAGATGGTAAAAAGAGGTAGAGAGAGGTTGGGACCTTGGAAGGTATATACCCCACCTAAAAGCATTCAAATTCAATATTTTAAAATATTCTTAGCCAAATAATGCATATCTGCAAGCTAAGTTATATCTAAATTCAAAGTCCTAAAGACCTTCAAGCTCCTCTTCAAATATCACTGTATGTCTCTTCAATTCCTCCCTCTTATAATCTGTATTTTATTCACTGATACCTCCATAGCACTTTGCCCTACTATTTATTTTAGTATGTCATATATAGGAATTATTCTTGTAAGTTTTTGTATCCTCCACTAAATTTGGGGCAGAGATCTTACTTATCCTTAATTCTCCAAAAGCATAAATTATAGTGGGTAGTATTTTATACAAAAAAGATCTACCATACACATATATAAAATTGAAGCTAGACTCTTTCTCTTCTGACCATGTCATCTAGTACAAAATATGAAAAGATCTTGGCCATGGACATGAAGTTAATAACATGAGTTATTGATCTCAGTCATAGGGAAGTCCTTAGTTATGAAGTACTCTGTGCCATCAAGTTTAGAAATATTCCAGAAGTATCCTGGAATCCTGGGATCAAGCCTGTGCCCAGCTCCCTACTCAGTGGGACATCTGCTTGAGTCTTGTGCTCTCTCTTTCTCTCAAATGAATAAATAAAATATTTTTTAAAAAATGCCAGAGGTGTTATGAAAGCAGTAAACCTAGATTAGAGAAATTCAACATTCAGACAATAAACATCTAGCTTATCATTAAACACACTTTAAGACAATAACTTTGTGAGTCATTTACAATAGCAAGTATGTATCTATCTCATTTTAATTGAAGGGAAAATTGGGTTTTTTTTAAGACGAGGACTAGAAAAAAATTCTTGTGTTTATTTTCAAGGCTGCCAAAGTAGAATAAATAAAAAATTAAGAAAAGATATTATAAATACCAATAGCTAAATAATACAGGCAAAGATCCAATGAAAAGTCTGTTTTAGGGTGCCAGCCTGAAATGTAGGATGAGAAGGCCTAAGATTTTTAAAACTTCAGTGGAAAACAAAAGAGAAACAAAATTCAACCTCTAAACAATTCCTATGAAAAGTAACCCCACGATTTTGAGCACTAACAGCACTTGGAATGTTGCAAAACTGGCTGCGTTTGGTCCCTCTGGGTATTTACACCCCTTTAACAATTCACACCCTCTTCTAATTAAGAGGTAAAATCTGTTTTCCCAACCCTTGAATTTAGGATGCCTTTGTGATCTGTTGGCTAATCAAACACTGCAGAAAAGACAGGATGGCTGCTCCCAGCCTAGACCGCAAGACTTTGTCTAATCCTATTCCCTGTTCCCTATTCACACATGCATGCACATAGAACCATACCAATGTCATGCAAACAAGCCTAAGGTGGCCTGCTGGATCATGAAAGACACGTGGCAACCTCACCCATTATCCCGGACAACATCCAGTCAATCTCTTCAGCAGACACATGAAAGAACCTAGCCAAGACAGAACTACCCAGCGAGACTCAGACTAAATCACCAGCCACATAACTGTGAGCTAAATAAGTATTACTGTGTTAAGCCATTAAGTTTCAGATAGTTTGTTATACAGCAATAGCTTACTAATACACAAGAGAGAAGGACACAATTTGACAGGAACCAAAAGGATCTCTGGAAGATAAGAACGCTGCCACTGACCTGGGAAACAAGAAACAGTAATAAGGGAAAAACCAGTTAAAAAAAAGTTAACCTTGGAATTGGAGTTAACTTGAAACAGATAACAAAAGTAGGTTACCCTTAAAAATAAAAAAGTAGGTTGCCCTTTCCTTGTGGAGAAACTTTTCCAAATGTTATTCACACTTCAAAGTTCAACTCAAATCACACCTCTCCAATAAAATTCCTTCTGATTGCCCCTGTCACCAAGGCAGGGTGATTTTTCCTTCATTAATCATGTATAGACAGTACATTATTGTATAAAGAGGCCTGGACTTTAATCAGTAAGTATAAATTCATATTCTAGGTTTATCAGCTATATATCCTTAGGCAACTTTCTTAACTCTTTGAATCTGATTCCTCATCTCTTAACTGGAACATAGTAGCTCTCAATCCCACAGGAGGGCTGTTAAAAATGGATTCTAAATGTGTCAACATATTAAACACAAAGTACATACTCAAAAGTATTAAACTGAATTTTGATTCGATCTTTCATTCATTCAACTTTGACTGGATTTCTAGTGTGTGTCAGGTTGTGTGCCCGACACTGAGAGGGAACAATTACTAATGATACCACACACAACAGCCTTCTAGTAATATTTTTTCATTTGTATAGCCCTAAAATTAGAATGAGGTTAGAAATTATGCCTTATATCTCTTCATATTTCCCAACAGCATGTGGCACAGTGTCTTGAATCTAACAGTTATAAAAATATTTGTGGACAATTTAATTAAAAAATGAAAAGATTTCTACATATGTTTTAACATCTGTATCTCAAAGCAAAGCAAGAGCATCATCACTTCTAAAGCATAGCTAGAAGAAGACTCACTTGACAGCTCACATCCATTCCTGCTTCCAACAGCACCTGAACGACTGCTTTGTGACCATTGCGAGCAGCCAGGTGGAGTGGCGTGTGCTTTCTAGTGTTGCAGCTCATTAAGTTAGGGTGTGCACTAATGATCATTTTGACCACCCTAAGTCGTCCATAGAGGGCTGCCAGATCCAAAGGTGTTTCTAGCTTACTGTTCCTGATGGTAGGATCGGTGAGCTCTTCTAGAAGAACAGCAACTACTTCTGAGTGTCCATATTGAGCTGCACAGTGCAGGGCAGTTTCATTTTCATTGTTCTGTTAAGACAAAGATATGATTCAAGTTTTCAGAAATTCAATTAACAAAATCTAAACAGTAATTTAAAATCAGAGATACTTTGAAAGTGTAAGTTTAAGATTAATCTATTTTAATAAGTATGCCTAGTAGAATATATGTTAAAGGAATATATGTTAAAGTATTTATCATTTATCATACCAAAAAAAATCACATTTTTAAATCATTTCAATAGGAAAAATCAGATTTTCCCCTGCTTTATATATTCCAATTTCCGGGAGTGATAAATGATTTAGCCACATTAGTCAGTGGCCCTGCTGGGCGCAGATGGTCAGTGTTATCTGTACTGTGCATCATGCCTCCATGACATTTGTTAATGAGAGACATTAATAACAATTATAACCCACTTTTAACAGAGTGGCTTTCCAAAAGACAGTTGAGATGGTAAATTCTTGATAATGGAAGATTTACAGAAAGATTTCCCAAATTAAGTTTTCTTTTATTTTCCATATAAGTACAAATCATTGCTTCTTTCACAAAGAGAAACTGGCCCTAAGATTAAATCACACCTTTTTGAAATACAATTATGGACTGAGAAGCAGATTTAAACCCACTGCCAGACAAGTTACTAGGAGTATCACAGTATTATGTATGCACCTAATAAGTGTTTCAGTTGAAAATCAAGATTTTTCCTAGAAATTTAGCAAGATAAAAACTGTACCTGGATGGCTCTAGAGAGCATAATGCTAAGTGAAATAAGATAGTCAGAGAAAGACGAATAATATGATTTCACTTATATGTGGAATTTAAGAAACAAAGAAATGAACAAAGAAAAAGAGACAAATCAAGAAACAGACTCTTAACTATAGAGAACACAGATGGTTCCCAGAGGGGAGTGGGTGGAGGGATGGGTGAAATAGGTGATGGCGATTAAGAGTACACTTATCTTAATTAACCCTGAGTAATACATGGAGTTGCTGAATCACTATATTGTACACCTGAAACATAATACTGTATGTTAAGTACACCAGAATTTTTTTAAAAATTTTAATGTTAAAACAGAGAAAACTAAACCCCATCACAAGGCAGATGATGCTTTCAGTCCATTTGGGCAGATGGTACAGGTAGATTGTATATGACTATGTCAGGAGGCAGAAGGATCAGTCAGGAGAAATGTAAACAAGAAATTTCAGTAACAAAAATGCAATGATCCTGAATGAGTGTTTGAGAGAGGAAGAGGCTGCCATCATCAGAGTCATCATCAGAACTCACACTATGTACCAGACACAGCTGCATTCCATTTATGTGTACTCATTTAATCTTCACTCTGAGAATAGATACTATTATTGCCACTTTACAGATGAGGAACTGAGGCACTGAGCAGTTAAATAACTAGCCTTCAAATATACAGCCACTGAGTGTTGGCACCAGGATCTGAACGTAGGTAGCCTAGACCAAAAGTCACTGCTCTTTTTTTTTAAGATGTTATTTATTTATTTGAGAGAGAGAGAGAAAGTGTGTGTGTGTGTGAGAGAGAGAGAGAGAGAGAGAGAGAGAGAAGGAGCAGGAGGAAAGGGAGAAGCAGACTCCCCACTGATCAGGGAGCCCGACGCAGGGCTCTATCCCAGAAGTCCAGGATCATGACCTAAGCCAAAGGCAGATGCTTAACCAACTGAGCCACCCAGGTGTCCCCCAAAGTTACTGCTCTTAATACCATCTTTCATGATAACAACTATTACTACTGTCATTTGAAGAATGTCTAAAAACTATATACATTGTCTCATTTCCCCTATACCACACTGCCTGCCAAGTACTGCTACGTTGTCAGAGAAGAACAGGAAATTAGTGTTCTGAAAGCAGAATTTTTACAGATTTTGCCCAAAAGAACACCAACTGAGTTGTAATAGGCACTAGCTATTCAGATAGCTACTCTGACCACATAAAAGGACAAGTAGGGTTCAAACCCAAACAAATCTTAATGTCCCCAAAAGTAATTCAGACTTCATCTGGCTGAAGGATGCAGATGTTGAGAGTAGAGAGTTAAGAGCAGAGGGAAGATTTAAAAACTTAAAGAGAGGAGTGACCAAAAAAAAAAAATTAAAAATTAAAAAATAATAAAAAATTTAATGAGCACTATGAAAGGCTTCTTACTACCTTACCTTCCAAATAAAAGTATCAGAAGAGTGCACTTAAAGGCCAAACCCAGAAAGAAAACCTACTCCTTGGAGACAATCAAAAAGAAATTAAGATCTGATAGATGGGGAATCCAGCTGAAGGCACTGTTTCTTCCATCATTTTGGAAGGAGTCATTCTTGCTCTTAGTTTGAATGTGTTAATACAGTCTACTTCCTCACAGAGACTGACCACATACAGGTCTATACAGGTCTAGATTCCCTGATTTTTCTTGTCTGGCTAAGTTTTATAAGCCTGATAAGAAAATCAGTCAGTCTATTACTCTATACCATAGCAATATGATATAGAAATATGCCTTCTGACCAAATCAAATTTTCCCTTGGGTGGAAGGAAATTCAATTTTCAAAACACAGCACCTCTTTGAGAAAAAGAAGAGCTAACTACAAAATAATGATTCTTCAAACACATCTCCACCTTTGCAGAGGTAATTGTAAGTGCAAAATTGAAACTTTCTCTATTAACACCAATTAGATTGTTCGGATCTCAAGAAAAATTATTTCAATCACGCCAAACTTAGGAGAATATATTCATAAAGTTTATCCATGATCAACACATACTTGTACTGTCACATCAGGAAGACCACAACTGTGGTACCTTTATAAAAGGCATGATTGTATACATGTGTCTGTACTAACAAGTGATCTAAAAGAATCTGACTTGAAATACAGACTATGAAGAAGCACTGATTAATAATTGCTAATACGTCTACAATGAACATTCTTGAGCAGTTCTGAATTCCCTCGTTTTTACCAAATGGGTATCCTAAAAAAAATAGGACACTTCTACTTCTAGACAACGGGTAGCAGAACAAAACTGGCTGGCAAAAGCTATTTACCAAAAGATCTTGCTTCAATGTAAAACTAAAGGAAACTAATATTAGTTAGGTTTGAGTTTTGGTAAATTGGAACATGCTTATGAGATAGGGCTCTTCTTGCTTTTGCCCTAATGTTTAAAAAAAAAAAAAAGAGGAAAAGAAGGTAAAGGGGGGAAGAGATGAATATACAGAGAAACATAAAATGCAAACGTATATAACATCAAAAACAGGAAATAATAAATCAGTTGACAAAAAATAGGAAGGCTGTAGCAATTATAAAAACCATTATCAGGGCAAGGTCTACTTTGTTTTCAAAATTACATTGTCCTAAATTGGCCACTAATTCTAGGGCAGTATAGAATGGTGACCTAGGTTGAAGTGCTAACACACACTTATTAGCAAGAGTAATCCACTTGATCTCTCTGAACCTATCTTATCTGCAAAATGTGAATATTACCCTCCCTATAAACATTAGAGTATAGCTTATAACCAAAAGAAATAACATGAAGGAAAATGCTTTGTAAACTTTAAATATCAAAACATAAGACAGAATTATTTTGAATGAAAGCTGTATTAGAAACCAAAGACTACTTTCAGAAATCAGTACTAAGTCCTGACAATTATACACAATCTTACTATCATAACATGGAGCATGAGTGGTGAAGAGCTTGAGCTTTGCATTAGAAAACCCCGGATTCAAATACTAAGTGCATTTCTTAGTAGCTGTTATATCATGGGCAAGTTATTTAATCTAAGGTAGCTTCCCATATATAAAATAGGAACAATAATTAATCCTTACTTCGTCAGGATGCAGTAGAGCTTTGTAAGATAACAGATGGAGTACTCTGCACACTGCCTGGCATATAGTAAACAATCCATAAGTGACGGGATTTATGATGACAATACCAATGCGCTATTGTGGAGGGCTCTGGAATTAAAGTCCAAGTCTGAGTTTTAGTCACTCAGTAATAATGTGTGGCCTTAGATGAGTTATTTAGCTATACTGAGCCTGATTTCTCATCTATAAAATGGGAGTGATAATATCACTTCAAGGGTTGTGAGAATTAATTAAATAACATATTATAGGTAAAAGTGCTTAACATGGTACTTGGTATGTCAAGTACCACGTCTCAATATATCTTAATTATTATTTTCAATTCACCCCTCTGTTGCTTAAATACATAAAGGTTTATAAGTAACTAGTACATTTCTAACCCTTCAGGGGGAGAAAAAAAGAAATAAAGCTAAAATGAAAAGTTACTTTTACAAAAATAAAATTCCCACATCAGAAACTTAGGAGAAATGACAGTAAATGACAGAAATATGTAAGCACTAAAGAAGTACTATATGCATAACAAACAAATACAGAAAGCATGGTATTAAAAATCTCAAGAAATTTTCAATTTATTTTCAGTAGAAACCACAAGGCAAAGCAACTTTCAAAAACAAATGAATTTAAGTGTTTTTTCTTATTTTCATGTCACTTAAAAAATATTTTGCTTATAAAAGCTAATATCCTCTTGTTTAACCTTGGATTGTTTTTCCATCTTATTATTTCAGGTTCACTTTGGGGCATTCAGGCAGTTTTAAGAATAACCACCAGATGGCTCATCCCACAAATGATCTTTTAACTTTTGATTTTCTGAAAAACAGAACAGCATTTCCATAAATTTCCCTTTAGCATGATATGCTGATAAAGATAGGCATATCTGTCATTTTTTAAAGATTGAATTTATGAATGTATTCACATAAAAATACACTTCATTTTGTAACCTATAAACATAGAAATTTGTGATAGTTAGTAATAAGACACTTCCAATCAATAAAACATTTTTCCTACTTAGAGGAACTTTATTTCTACAACTGCGTTTTTCTGGGGAAAAATGTATTTTTCATCCCTTTGGTGTTTGTAGCTAGTGCCAGTGTTATTTTTATTCTTTAGTCTGAATTCCAGTCAAAGGCCTGAAAAGTCTGTATTCATTTGAACACTATGCTAATTGCGCTTTATTAGATGTGCTTGCCCTAGAGTAACCACTTGCATTGATACTGGACAACTGCCAACCTGCAGCTTAATGCCATGGTTGTAATTCAATTGTTGGACTGCATGCTGGTTTTCAAATATAGTTTTACAAAATGGGAACAGTAGGGGGCATGCCGAGCTCAAGATGTTTGTTATCATACTGTATTAGAGGCCTGTATTTTACTTTCAGAAGTCTGTGGTCTTACTTATTTAGAATACTGAAAATGGCATTCCTTTTTTAATATGTCAGTTACATGTAATATGGATATTAGCACTTGAAAATATTTTTACTTTATCTGTCAGTATATTGCTGCTGTGTTTACTCAACATATGCTGGGGATACATACAGGAAATTTTTAACTTAATATGTAACTACCAACTGTATTACTGTATTTTGCATTTTGATTCACAAAACTGTATTCACTGTGGAAGTAAATGTAAATGGAAGCATTATGCAAATGAATCCATCATCGTTTTAAAATTTTATTAAGAAAATCTCTAATTCATATTACAAATGTGAATTCTGTTCTATCTTTAAATATTCAAAAACTACAAAATGGAGGCTTATATAACACAGGCAAAAATATTAGTTACTTCCTTTATGTGGTATTCTCTTGTTAACACATATCTTTACAAATGCCCAACTTAGTACCTATGTACCTAATACAAGTGCCAAAGACTTTTTCAATTTCTCCTTTAGGAAATTTAACACTGAAAATGTCTTTGGCAGGGTAATGACAGAAATAATCAATTCTTCAATGTGGCTTTGCCTTTGCAAACCTCTAGAAGAACTATAGCATGAGCAAATATTTGACAAGTGCACCTGTTCATTGACTCTGGAATGTGATGGTCCATGATGAATAAGAATCTTCACAATTTCTACATCTCCTTTCCAGGCAGCCAGATGAATGGGAAAATAACCTTTGTTGTCTGCTACATTTGTTGATGCCTCATACTGAAGTAGTTTGAGAACTATGTCCCTGGAAGGAAAAAAAAAAAAAAGAACAGAAAATATGCTAAACACACAGATTTCATTGGACAGATAATTATGAAAGTAAACTAGATGCTGACTGGAAATTTAGAGTAGGAGATATAAAATTTGGTGTAAGAGTTAGCCTATTCAACATTTGGCTATTTTACTTACCTGGAAAACCACCACCACACATACACACACAGAGCACTGACTAACCAATGAAAGCGCTTAATGGAATTCATTTGGGAAAATTTATCTAATTTCATAATCAAATAAAATAAATAAAACATTTTTTAAAAATTCTTCTTCCCATTTTTTTTTTAAAAAGGAGATTTGTCTCAAATAGCCCCCACCTGAGATTTAGTGTGAAGGAAAAGCGGAGGATAAGCAAACTCCTTATTCACACACACACAAACACACACACACATACACACAAAGATCATACTACTAAGAGACATTTAGGTAATTTATGCATCATTCCTATAGAGATTTGGAATAAGGAATTGAAGATGCATATAAAAGAGAAAGCAGACAGTGCAGTAGAAAAGAGGGGGGGTTAATAACTTTTCAGCCATGGCACACAACGTATTTTGAATATGTGCTATTCATACTTCTGGACTCCTTCACCTCTCTGTTCCAAGCTTAAGAAAAAATTTCAAGAAGGAAATTCTTTCCTGAGACAAGTTTCACCACTGATCC
The DNA here is from genome assembly GCF_002007445.2 of Ailuropoda melanoleuca. NCBI lineage: Eukaryota > Metazoa > Chordata > Mammalia > Carnivora > Ursidae > Ailuropoda > Ailuropoda melanoleuca. The sequence continues at coordinate 69,242,422 of NC_048232.1, forward strand.
AGTATCAATCCATACTCAATATACCCTACCTATAAGCATTTTGTACTCAATCCCCACCAAGTTTTCAAAGTAAAAATTCTGAAGTGCAATACTCAATCTCAAGATGACTTATTAATTTTTGGTATACATTATATTGAATTTTTTATCAACCAATCAAAAACAGTAATTTTAAACAAAAACTGAATTTTTACTTGGAAGCATTTATGAAGCAAATTCTATTATAACTCACTAAATGAAATCCCAGACAAATCTACTAATACATACATATATATATACAGTTACAATAAATTCTAAAGTTGTTTCAAATATATAACAAATCACTGGTAGCAAGAACGAATATAACACAAAGAGCTAAATTTAAATATTTCATGAAGCCAGACATTAAATGTAAAGTAACAAGAAAAACTGGAGGAAGTCTGAATAGAAGTTAGAAATCTAACAGCTACCCCCCCGACACAAACACACAAAACAGACATGATACAAACATTACAGTAAATGGTAAAATATAATGAATGCCCAGTAGTCTAAACTTGTAAAGGGGAACAAAATATACCACCCCAAAACATACCTCTTTGGCATAATGATTATTTTTGGTTGATTATTATTTTTTAATTATGATATGTTAGTCACCACATAGTGCATCATTAGTTTTTAATGTAGTGTTCCATGATTCATTATTTGCATATAACCCAGTGCTCCATGCAATAAGTGCCCTCCTTAATCGGTTGATTGCTTTTAAGAAAGAGTAGATGTTGTTAAACCTCTGAAAACAATAGAAGTCACCCTTTTTTATAACAGACATTTTTATCTGTAAGGAAAACTCCATTTGTAAGGGAGTCCCTCTTTGTACCAGAAAATAATGGACTCTAAATCTCTAGAAACTCTTATCAAAGGAGAAGGCAGAAGCTTAAATCTGAGTAACAACCCCATAACTTGTTTATTTTGCTTTTCCTAATAACCTCCCATAACTAGTTCCCCTTAACAAACATCTATTTTATGTTTAGCAGGAAATAGTTTTAAAGGTAATATCAGGGGCCATTAAAGAGAGTTAACTCAGTTTTTCTGGGTATCTCCCCTGTATACACAAGAGGCATACATAATCCTAAACTTCTTTCTCCTGTTAATCTACCTTTTTATTATGGGGGGAGTTGGGGTTCCTCAGCCAAGAACCTAGAAGGGAAAGGGAAAATTATTCTTTCTCCCCCACATATGAAACATTGGACTATTTAATAGATAAATGTATGAAATCATGATGAAAGAACCAAGAATATGTTGTAGAAATATTTAGAAAGTTCCAAGGAGTCCTAAATTTTCTAATGATACGATTTCAGAGAAAATAAGAATAAAATCTCACTTTAGTAAGAACCGGTATTATTTTATAAAACCTGAATTTAGAAGGTTTGGATCTGAGTCCTAGCTACACAAACTACCTAATGATGTGACCCTAGAGAAATTACTTAGTCTTGTCTTTTTCTTTTCTGTAGGGGATATTGTAATAATAATAACACCTACTGGTCATGACTGGTAAGAGCTTTAAATGAGATCACAGAAGAGATGCCACCCAATAAATAGTAAAGCACTGAACAAAAATATTAGTTCTTGTCCCAAGTGAAAACAAAATCCTTTAAGAGGCGCCTGGGTGCTGTCGTTAAGCGTCTGCCTTTGGCTCAGGGCATGATCCCAGTGGTTCTGGGATCGAGCCCCACATCAGCCCCCTCCACTGGGAGCCTGCTTCTTCCTCTCCCACTCCCCCTGCTTGTGTTCCCTCTCTCACTGGCTGTCTCTCTCTGTCAAATAAATAAAGAAAATCTTGAAAAAGGAAAGAAAGGAAAGGAAAGGAAAGGAAAGGAAAGGAAAGGAAAAAGGAAAAAGGAAAAGGAAAAGGAAAAGGAAAAGGAAAAGGAAAAGGAAGGAAAGGAAAGGAAAGGAAAGGAAAGGAAAGGAAAGGAAAAGGAAAAGGAAAAGGAAAAGGAAAAGGAAAAGGAAAAGGAAAAGGAAAAGGAAACGGGAAAGGGAAAGGGAAAAGGAAAAGGAAAAGGAAAAGGAAGGAAAGGAAAGGAAAGGAAAGGAAAGGAAAGGAAAAGGAAAGTTTATTGGGTTTATCAATCCTATTTTCTTTTACTCTCATGAAATCCATTCAGAGTTTAATTTGTTCTTTGGCTCAATTCTTGTTGAAATTTTCTAATAATACATGTGGTATACATTCATTATTTATCAGGAAGATTGATGAAATAGTGAAAAAACTAATTTAACTCACGTTTGTATTGTGTCATATTACCACTACCTAATATTTAATTCTGAAAAGAATAAACTGTATGCCTATGAAATTGCCTTTGGTGAACAAAACAATCCCAACTAAACACAATTATATTTTCTTTTTTTAAAGACTCAATTTATTTATTTGAGAAAGCTAGTGAGATAAAGAGAGAGCACAAGTGGGGGGAGGGAGAGGGAAAAGCAGACTCCCCACTGAGCAGAGAGCCCAACTCAATCAACTCAATCTGGGCTACATCCCAGGATCCTTGGATCATGACCCAAGCTGAAGGCAGAGGCTTAATCGACTGAGCCACCTAGACTCCCCTCTATTTACATTTTTTAAATATATATATATATATTTTTTTTTTACTAAATTTGTTATTTTTTAAAGATTTATTTATTTGAGAGAGAGAGAGGGGGAGAGAGAGAGAGCGCATGCCAGCAAGAGAAGAGGCAGAGGGAGAGGGAGAAGGAGAGAAGCATACTCCCCCCTGAGCGGAGAGCCCTGCAAGGGGCTCCATCCCACAACCCTGAGATCATGAACTGAGCCAAAATCAAAAGTCAGATGCTTAACCAACTGAGTCACTCAGTTGCCCCAAACTTGTTCATTTTTAAATTTAAATTTATTTTAAATTTTTATTTAAGGTGTACCTTTCATCTTATTCAGACATAGCAGCTAATGACCTATCATGGCTCTGATTTCTAATGTGAAAACATATTTATGAAATATAAAGTTATATTTCTGATAAAAATGTACCTGTCAGTTTTACTGAATCATAAATAAAATATTAATCAACCAACTGTCATTTATACATCTTATGATGTATCCATGTATATCACAAGTAACAATGTATTAAGCAGGCCCTTTATCTCCATATTCATTAAGAATAAATTAAATTTCAGGTACTATTTATAATACCTAAACTATATTGGTATTTAACATTAGGATCTTACCAAAATCAGTATTTTCTTTTTTTTTAATTTTATTTATTTATTTGAGAGAGAAAGAGTGAGAGAGAGATCATGAGCAGGGGGTAAGGGTAGACAGAGAAGCAGACTCTCCGCTGAGCAGGGAGCCTGATGCGAGACGCAATCCCAGGACCCTGGGATCATGACCTGAGCTGAAGTCAGATGCTTAACTGACTGAGCCACGCAGGTGCCCTATTGATTTTCATTTTTATTTAAGTTGTACCTTATATCTTTCAGAGGTATCAACAAACGAACTTGTTGACTGTGCGTGGTTACTAGGCATGAAATATTAAGTTATATTGATGAACAACATTCATAAAATAGCAAACAGTGAAGTAACATCTATATGTTGATCATAAAGTGACATTCTTTCTTATATATAGCATTTCATAAATACAAACTGCTCTAAAATCCTAAAGTAAATGTGGTCGATGAGCTCACAGAAGAAACAACTCCATTTCCCAGGAGTAAAACAAAATATCTAAATCAATTTAATAATAATGCAATTTAAATCATTGCAACATTTTACAGCTTGAGGCTAATATATAAGTTCAGTTAAAAATAGGAATTCTAGGGGCGCCTGGGTGGCACAGCGGTTAAGCGTCTGCCTTCGGCTCAGGGCGTGATCCCGGCGTTATGGGATCGAGCCCCACATCAGGCTCCTCTGCTGTGAGCCTGCTTCTTCCTCTCCCACTCCCCCTGCTTGTGTTCCCTCTCTCGCTGGCTGTCTCTATCTCTGTCAAATAAATAAAAAAATAAAATAAAATAAAATCTTTAAAAAAAAAATAGGAATTCTAAAAGTATTGATTTTTGCTACTACATTTGTTTCAATTTCTGACAGATATAAATACACTTCTAATTCATATGAAATATCTTTTAAGAAGTTTCTGGATATGTTCTGAGCAAAATTAAGTTAATTGGGAAGGTTCAACATTCAAATTTCTTTACTTCAAAAGCAAATTTCCCTATAATTAAATTATAACCAAAGATATTTATTTTGTTCTATCCTCTCTCGTTAGTAGTCCAAAGAACTTTGAAATAAATGCAAATCATCTTCATATGGATATAGTATTTAACAAACTAATGAAATTCTCACATTAATTAATGCCCTTTTGATTTCAGACTTTCTTGAAGATTTTACTTCTCCTTAACAGAAATAGAGTTGCAAATGTGTTTGATATGGTCAAAAGACCTTAGGACAACCCACTCCATTTTCTAACTGGAGCGCCTTTTTATACTGAATTCACTCTCATAGATTTCCAGGGAGAGTGAACAAGAGCAAATTTTAGCTACTTAATATCCTTATCCAGGAAAGAAGCAATCAGATCAAAGTTATTTCTAGGTTATCTGAAGAAAAAGTTCATGGACCAGACTATATAAATTTTTATATGAAGTTCTCTTCTTTCATTAGAAAACCTAAGAAAGAGTAAATCAAAAGTACACGTAAATTACTATCTGGATTCTAGATATAATTTGAGATACTGTTTGGATTTCAGATAATGGAGTCTAGGATTCAAGCATTAAATATTTAAAGAATGAAAAGCAAGAACAGCAAATACTTAAACCCCACACATATACATATTTTGAAGATATAAACAATAACGATTTAGTGCTGACAGTTCTCAAAACAGCATCCAAGAATCACAGTGTGCCCAATATAGCTTAATGAGATGAAACTTAACAAAAAGAAAAGGAATAATTTGCTAAGAGAAGGAGAACTGAAATACGAATACACATGTTCAGTAAAACCTTATAGTGAACAGTAGGATTATTATTAAAAAAGAAAAGAGGAAAGGAAAGGAGAGAGGAAGAGAAAGAACATGGGACAGAGGAAGGAAGGAAAAAGGGAAAGAGATAGGTAGGAATAAAGTGGAGGAAGGAGGGAGAGAGGGAAGAAGAAAGGCAGGAAGGCAAGCCAGCTGGCTGGCTAATGTCTATTCAGAAGAGAAGAGAACCAAATTTGTAGCAAAAATACATGAGAGAGAAAATTAATCCTTCATATTATAAAAAAGAAAAACAGATAGGTCTCTTGCCTATCTACTGAAATAACTTACAATCAATTGCTAGTGGATTTTGTTCTACTGACCACGTTTTTTTCTATCATTTGAAGGTAATAATTTTCTAATCTGCAATTACAAATGACCCAGGAAATCACTAACAGAAGTACATTTTCTATTGTGTTCTGATTTAGCTAAGTGGAGATGAATTGCTCATTATGAAATAATGTATTTCAGGTACAAAATGCTGCTCCACTTGTGGATTAACTAGAGCTGATAAACAAGAGCCCCCCATAAAACATACAAAGTAAGAGGATATAAAACAGGCTTAATCTGTCGTATGAAGGCTTAGTCTGTATATATTGAGGGTAGGAGAAAAGCCTGTGTTCAAAGCAAAATAAGAAGCTCCACATCCCTGTAATATTACTGCTAGCTCTGTGATTCCGTGAACTTTAGCCTAGAAATCATAATGTTTTCAAAAACAATCTACAGCTGATGGCTACAACAACAATAGCAACAAACATGGAAATGATGTGTTTCTGTGCTGCCTGCTAAGGCTTGCTTGGGAAGAATACAAAATAATCAGTTGCTCACTACCTTGCTAAGTGAGAAGAGCAGAGGCAAAGAAAAGAAAAAAACCATCCTTCTCTGGTCTGAGATATATACTATGACATTTTTTTCTCCTTCAAATATATTTTCTTAAGCCAATATTAAAATTAGCATTCTATGTGAACACACAAGTTGATGATAATGGGAGGCAGCCCATAAATAGATAATAGAACAGAGAAAAGCCAGCAAGAGTTTAGAAAACTGATGTGCATAGAGCCACAAAAGGAACATAATGTAGAGTATTGGTAAAAGCATGCACTTAGAACTAAAACACATAAACTCTAAACACAGCCCCACCTTAATATCTAAGTGATCATTATGTCATTTATGCAGAATGGACTTATTTCTCCATCTATAAAATGAGGGAAGGGAGGGGGCAGGACTGAATAAACCATCTCTAATTTTAAAAATCCGTGGGTAATTTAAAGAGATATTACACTATAGATGAAAATCCAAATTTCAGAATTGTAGCATCATAGTACATAACTGAGCCACAAATACCAAAACATATCATAAAATGTTATAATTGAAAGGAACAATGAAAAATATCCAGCCTATGTATTAATTATACTGAACTGAGCCCTAGATGGGTTAATTAAATGGCTCAAGATATATAACTAGCAGAGATGGGAAGATGGGATTAGAATTCTCCTGCTTTTTTCCAATGCCTATAGAATGACACTGAGTAAAATCTTTCTAGAAAGTGTTAAAAAGATGGGATCTTCATATAAAATCAAAGCAGAGACACATAATTCTCAGGGAACATCTGCAATTAAAGCGATCTTAAAGATATCTAGGTTATCTAGTTAAATCCCCCTCTATGATCTTAATGATTGCTAATCAATTTGCTTAAATTATCTTTACTTTGTACTTTGTACATTGTTAATAGAAATGAAAAATTATGCAGTGGGCCATAGGGAAACATATCTCAATGGTTAGAACTTGATAGGCCATCATGTATAAATCAGTAACATTTACTAAACACTGAAAACCACAGACGGATATGAATGCTAATCCATTTTGGGACAATATTATTTTGAGAACTGCTTATAATGACAAGCAAAGATAGAACAAGAAAAGTAGTATAGCTCCAATGCTCAGGCCGAAGATCTTCTGTCCATTAGATCTGATAGTTTGTCTTTCCAATTATTTTCCCAACTGGAATTCCCCAAATGCACAATTAAGATGATCAAAGAAGCCAACTGCATTGTATTTCTTAGGCTGATTTAATTTGCCTTCATTCCTGATGACCCAGGTACAAAGAATAATAAATAATAATTCCTTTAAAACATTCAGATGATAGGGACCAGTACACATTTTACACTCTACAGAAGGACAGCAATATATTTTGAAAAAGACCCAGCAAAATAAAAGGTTCTAAGTTAGATGTATAAGATAATATAATATAGACTAGGGAGTGGATAAAAAGAAATGTTGTTTGGGAATTCTAATACTAAGAATCCAAATGATGAAACATTATGTTTATGATTATATGTATATGTATAATTATACATGGGTAGATATAGATATATCACCATATCCAAACAGAACGATATGTTAGATTTATGCAAAAAGTTTAAAAATAAAAAATGTCATAGTGATAAATGACGAAAAGGGCTTTTCTTGTGTGAGAACTTTAAAGCCATAAAATGTTATCAAGTGTGACTTGATCTTGTGTCTTAATTCACAAAATAAAGGAACAGGTGGGAAAGCAAAGGGTAACTAGTTTTTTGTTTTGTTTTGTTTTGTTTTGTTTTGGTAACTAGCATTTTTAAGGCAGTAATTACTATATCTAAAAAAAACTCTGATAAAATGGGGGCACCTGGGTGACTCAGTCAGTTAAGAACCCAACTCTTGGTTTTGGCACAGAGCATGATCTCATGGGTCATGGGATCGAGCCCCAAGTCAGGCTCCATGCTCAGTCTGCTTGAAGATTCTCTCCCTAGGCCTTTCCCCTGGCATGTGTATGCACACACACACTCTCCCTCTTTTTCTAAAACAAATAAATTTTTTTAAAAATTAAGTAAAAGTAAAATGAAATTATCTAACTCTGGGAAGACTAATAATTTGGATCATTAGAGCAAAGGAAAAATAGAAAGGAAAGGGAGACATGAAAAGAGTCCTTTTCCTTCTGACAGGGGAGAACAGAACATCTAAATCATTCAGACTCCTCACATTTTGTCAGTAAATCATTACATAACCTAGGTAAAACACTAGAAATGAAATGATGGTTATGGTTACACATTCTTTCACTGTCCATACTGTAGGCTATCACATTATTGAAACATAATTCCACAGGTTAAAGAAATTTAAAACCAGAAAGACTATCTTGAATGACAAAGAAAAAGCATGTTACCTAAATTTGAAGGATTTTGAAGTCGCTCATATTCATAGTAAGAACCTATTAAGATTTTACTCTTGGTGAATACTTCCCATGTTAGATAAGACACCCAAAAAAGATAGGGTGATGTTACTAATTGGTTTTATTCCATTCCCCCCTGAAAGCTACATATAACTAACATGTCCTGTCACTTCTTTCATTCTCCTTGTGTGATATTTGACTATTTTAGAACAATTCTCTTGGTTTATACTCTGCACATAATCATCCACAGCAACATTCCTACCAAGTTTAAATCGTCATTGTTGCCACCTGGTGCCTCTTCAAACTCACCTAAGCCCAGGAGACTCCCGGCAACATGAGATAGGTATCATCAACATAATTAACTTCATCACATGTAACTAAATACACCAGGTTTCTGGTCCAAATAAGTAGCACTTACTTATGTCCATTTAAGGCTGCATGGTGTAAAGCAGTGTAACCCGAACTGTCTGTGCAGTTCACATTGGGGCCTCGCCAGATGCTGCAAATAAAGCACAAGCGCAGAGTTAACAGTTAAGCAGAATCGTGCTTCAAAAAACAAAAAGAAGCCTCATAGTCCCATAGCCAGCAGCATATTGCATAAGAAAATTCTAGTCATGTAGAAAATGAATGTCATCTTTCATGCATTCTCCTTGGAACAATAACTTCATTTATTTGATGTAAGGAAATTATTAGGGAATATAATCACCTTCAGAAATTATTAGTGAATGTAGGACTACTGTCATGTACTAAAATCTGAATCCAAAAATTCCCTATTACTTTATATAAATACTTAAATATTGGAAGCAATTAACACTCAGCTACTATATTCTATACCAAAGAATAAAGATTTATGACACATGCCTCCTCCATTTTAACACAATCCTTCTGAGATGTCAGAGATTTATATAAGTTAAAAGATATTTCTGCATTATGGGAAGAATATAAACTCTTCTTACTGTTCAAATGCTACCAAGAAAATCAATATTTCATACTTGAAAATATAATTGAAGATGTGGACTGTTGTAAACCACAAGAACATTATAATAGTTTTGAAGATATCATTTTACAATACAACATATTTTGAAGATAATGTAACTACATAAAATAGTCCATTTTATCCTTGATCACTACTATTACAGAAACTATTTTTAGCTTTTGAAAACATAAGGCACTGAAAGCCACTTTTTAAAAACCAGATCAAAAAATTATTTTATCTGACATTCTTGACAATATTAAACTCATAAAAACTAAGGTCTAGAGATCTTCAGGTAAGATGGCAGAAGAGGACCCTAAATTCACCTCCTCTCACAGATACTAGGTAACACTCACATCAGTGCAAATAACCTAGAAAACAATCCGAAGACTGGCAGAACAGACTCCATACTTAAATGTCAAGGAGAGGCAACATCGAAGATGGTAGGAAGGGCAGAGATGCAGTGGGGAGCTAAAAACCCCTTGGGTCTGGCTGCCAGAGGAAGGGAGCCATAGGCACACAGAGGGGTGAGAAACAGACTATCATACTGGGAAGCCTGCACAAAGAAGATGAATCTCCACAGCAATTAGCTTTGAAAATCAAAGGGATGGAATTTTGTGAGTTCTTACAACCAGCAGGATTTAAAGCCTGGAACTTTAAAAATCAGAAGCTGGGCTCTGGGAGGGAGAGCCCAAAGGGTGAAAGGAAACTGAGTTCCTGCCCTTAAAGAAACAGCACAACAGTCCTCAGAGATATAGCTTAGAAGCAGCAGTTCGAAAAACACATGGGGTGCACAGAAGGGAGAGTTAATTACTAAGTTCAGAGTTCCTGAGGGATTTCCCAGGAACAAAAGAGCCAGCAGGTGCCATTTCATTCCTACCCCCTACCTCCCTACCCCCCAATAATCATACAATCACCTGTGGGAACCAACAGGGGCAGGCATTCACTACTTAACATGCTTACACCCCACCCTGCCCCCTCCAACCACACCTGCCTCAGTCCAGGGACATCACGTCCCCTCCACCAGAAGATCAGTACAAATCTTGCCAACAGTGTATCTCCTGACCTCCCATGGAGAATACTGGCACCCTGTTAAAACTGCAACCCCCACCTGCACACACCCTGTGGAGTGCCCCTGCCAGACTGGAGCTCTGCCGTGGCTACATGTCCCTACATATTCATGGCTACTGTGGAGGAGGACAGGTGTCACTTCACTGAAAGTAAATGCCCTGCCCACTACTTTCAAGAGCAAGAGACCAGCTGATATTCCTAACAAAGAGAAACAGACAGAGAAGCTAAGTGAGGAGGCAGAGGAATATGTCCCAAAAGAAGGAAGACAAAATCATAGCAAGATACATAGCAAAGTGAATATAAGTGATATCCTGAAAAAAATTTTAAAGTAATGATCATGAAGATACTCACTGGACTTGATAAGAGTAAAGGACATTAGTGAGACCCTCACCACAGAGCTAAAACAAATCAATCAGAGATGAACACCACAATAATTGAAATTGAAAATACACTCAACAGAATAAACACAAGCTAGAGATGCAGAAGAATGAATTAGAAACCTGGAAGTTAAAGTAATGGAAAGTAATCAAGCTGAGCAGGTAAGAGAGAAAAAAAATACTATGCAAAATGAGAGTAGAGGTAGAGAACTCGGGGACTCCACAAGCATAATAACATTTGCATTATAGGAATTCCAGAAGGAGAAGAGAAAGAAAAGAAAGCAGAAAATGTATTTAAAGAAATAATAGCTGAAAACTTCCCTGATCTGGGCAAAGAAACAGATAACCAAATCTAGGAGGCACAGAATTCCCCAATAAAATCAACGCAAAGAGGTCCACACCAAGACACATAATAATTAAAAGGGCAAATATTAGTGAGAAAGAAAAAATTTTAAAAGCAGTAAAAGAAGACAGTTACATACAAGGGGAAACCCCATAAGGCTATCAGCAGATAGAAACTTTGAGGCCAGAAGGGAGTAACATGATATATTCAAAGTGCTGAAAGGGAAAAATCTGCAGCCAAGAATAATTTATCCAGCAAGACTATCATTCAGAATATAAGGAGAGATAAAGAGTTTCTCAGACAAAAACAAACAAATACAAACAACAACAAAAACAAAACACCCACTAAAACTAAAGGAGTTCATGACCACTAAACCAGACCTACAAGAAATATTAAAGTGAGTATAAAGAAAGACCATAAGTGAGAGTATAAAAAGTAAACTCAAAAACAGTAAAAATAACTATCTGTAAATATCAGCCAAGGGATTCACAAAATAAAAAGATGTAAAATATGATACCATATACAGAAAATGTACTGGGGAAAGAAGTAAAGAATGGGTTCAAACAAGGGACCATCAATTTCATATAGACTGCTGCTACATGCAGAAGTTATATACAAACCTAATGGTAACCAAAAATCAAAAGCCAATAATAGATATGCAAATAAAAAGAGAAATGAATCCAAGTATCTCACTAAAGAAAGCTGGAAAACCATGAAAGAGAGCAAGAAGAGAAAGGATGAGAGAAAACTACAATAACAAGTAACGAAGTCACAGAACAAGTTACAGAAAACAAGTAATAAATGGCAATAAATACATATCAACATTACATGGAATGTAAATGGACAACCTGCTCCAAAGACATATAGTGACAGAGTGGATTAAAAAATAAGACCAATCTATATCCTGCTTGACAAGAGACTCATTTTAGACCTAAAGACATGCATATTAAAAGTGAGGGGATGGAGCAATTTTTATCATGCAAATGGACATCAAAAGAAAGCTGGGGTAACAATACTTATATCAGGCAAAATAGACATTAAAACAAAGACTGAACAAGAGACAAAGAAAGACACTATATAATCACAAAGGGAATAATCCAACAAGAAGATTAAAAACTGTAAGTATTCATGCACCCACTACAGGAGCAACCAAATACATAAAACAGTTAATAACAAACATAAAGGAATTAATTGATACTAATACAATAACCGTAGGGGACTTCAACATTCCAGTTATGTCAATGGACAGATCATCCAAACAGAAAATTAACAAGGAAATCATTCCTTTGAATGGCACACTGGACCAGATGGATTTAACAAATATATGCAGAATACTCAATCCTAAAAGAGCAGAATACACATTCTTTTCAAGTGCACATGGAACACTTTCCAGAATAGATCATATAGTAGGCTACAAAACAAGTCTCAACCAATACAAAAAGATCAAAGTCTCACCATGCATCTTTTCTTTTCTTTTTTTTAAGATTTTATTTATTCATTTGTCAGAAAGAGAGAGTGAAAGAGAATGCAAGTAGGGGGAGTAGCAGGTAGAGGGAGAAGCAGGCTCCCCACTGAGCAAGGATCCTGATGCAGGACTTGATCCCAGGACCTGGGATCATGACCCAAGACGAAGGCAGACACCGACCAACTGAGCCACCCAGGTGTCCCACCATGCATCTTTTCTGACAACAATGCTATGAAACTAGAAATCAACCACAAGAAAAAAAATCTGGAAAGAAAACAAATATGTGGATGTTTAATAACATGCTATTAAAAAATGAATGAATCGACCAAGAAATCAAACAAGGAAAAAACATGGAGAAAAATTGAAAATGAAAACAAAATTATACCAAATCTCTAGGATGCAGGAAAAATGGCACTAAGAAGGAAATTTATAGTAATACAGGCTCAACTCAAAAAGCAAGAAAATTCTCAAACAACCTAACCTTATACCTAAAGGAGCCAGAAAAAGAAGAACAAACAAAACCTAAAACCAGCAGAAGGAAGGAAAGAAGGAGTAGAGCAGAAATGTATGATACAGAAACTAAAAAAAAGAAATAGAAAAGATCAATTAAACCAGAAGCTGGTTCGTTGAAAAGATCAACAAAATTGATAAACCTTTTGTGAGACTCATCAAAAAAAAAGAAAAGACTCAAACAAAATCACAAATGAAAGAAATAACAGACACCATGAAAGTACAAAGGACTGTAAGAGAATATTATGAAAAATTATATACCAACAAACTGGACAAACTAGAAAAAATTGATAAATTTCTGGAAACACGTAACCAACCAAAACTGAAGCAGGAAGAAATAGAAAATTTGAACAGACTGATTACCAACAAAGAAATTGAATCAGTAATCAAAAAACTCCCAACAAACAAAAGTCCAGGACCAGACACTTTCACAAGATATTTCTAGCAAACATTTAAAGGAGAATTGTTCTAGTGAATATATGAATATTCATTCTACTGTTGAAAGAAATCGAAGACAACACAAAGAAATGGAAAGATAGGTGCCTGGGTGGCACAGCGGTTGAGCATCTGCCTTCGGCTCAGGGCGTGATCCCGGCATTATGGGATCGAGCCCCACATCAGGCTCCTCTGCTATGAGCCTGCTTCTTCCTCTCCCACTCCCCCTGCTTGTGTTCCCTCTCTCGCTGGCTGTCTCTATCTCTGTCAAATAAATAAATAAAA